>NC_136260.1:8777500-9180000 GCF_053564925.1 Oryzias latipes
AGATTAGTCTGATCAGACAATATTTTATTTCTCCAAGTTGTTATTTTTGCAGCATGCTGCCCTTACTACTATTGCATCTCCACTTTGAAACCAAATTTCCTTCCTCTTCCAGTTTCCTTTAAAAACATTTTTAAAGAGGGATAAAATGTTTGCAATAATGAAACAGAACTTTTTGATTGAAAAGAAACATTGTCAAAAATGTTTTACAGTGTTTTTGCTAATAACCCGGCTCCTAAATTATCCAAACTGCTGATGTTAAGCTCTGGAAGGCTTTGTTTTTTTTCCAGCTCTCTGACACCTTGTCCTCTTTTGCTCTCAGGATTCCTGTGTGGATCCGTTGGATTTTGTCCTGAACTATGCCGTCCCTATTAGCCCGCGGAAGCAGATCATCTACCCACTGGAGGAGCTTGGCAACGATGCCCCATCTATACGACTAACAGAGGAGCAGGTGGGCACAGCAGCAGCTGGCTGATAGGGAACAGTCTGCCAGAGAATGTTGATTAGCTGACAAGAAAAAAACTGCACCTGTTTTTATGACCAGCAGAGGGGGCTGTTTCTAAAAGAAAACCCAAATCAACTAGTAAATAAAGTAGTGCAACAGCAATGCTTCTGTTTTAATAGTATTTAGAGCAATACAACTTCGAGGAAATATTAAAAAAATTACACTTTTATTTTAAAATGTATACAAAGTCTAAACAAGACTAAAAAGGTAAGTCAAACCATGCATGTTTTATCATAAGTCCAAACTGACGACATGTTCCTTTAGTTGTTTCTCTGATAATCTACATTTTAAAGGAAATAATGAGCTTTTGAAACAAATTTTTGGAAAAGGTTTTCCCATATTTAAAAAAAATGCCACATTTTTGCTGTAATTTTCCCAAAACAGAACATAAAAACAAAAAAAAGTGCTTTCTTGCAAATAACAGTCGATTCGATCTTTTTCTTGACAGTTATACATTTCACGCACCTAAAATAAAACTATTTCATTTCAACATAAGATGCCTGATCATTTCAAACCGACAAACGTGATATTTAGGATACATTAAAAAAAGATTAATTAAATGAGTAGTTTTCTGTTTGAAAAAAGAGATAGAAATGTTCTATCATGTTCTATACTAAAAAAAATGACACAAGGTAGATCAGTGGTTATTAGATGTATTATTTAATAGTGTAAACTAAAGTGTATATCTCGTTTCATCAATAATTCAATTCTATTATGATACTATTGATATAGTTTATATGCTGCTGTACAGATAAGAGCTTTGACTCCGCCCCCTCCTCGTCTCACTGCTGATGTCAGTCTCAGGATGATTAATCAAATTTAAAACACCTGTTCCCTCTCTGTCAATATAGGCTTGTGTTACATTGCGCTGCGTTCATTGTGTGTAGGAAAGTTGAGGCACCTTCAGTGTGATAAGAGGTGCTGCACCTGCTTCACTGCTCATGCAGATGAGACATGAGGCTTTGTCCTCCTGATTGCTCCATCTGCCTGATTCCTGCAGTATTCAAACGGGTGCATGTAGGCATTTCTAGCTCAAATGCAATTCCAAATACAAATGAATTTAAAAAAAATTTATCAGACATGCACTTTACTGTTTCCATACGCAATTACTAGGAAGTGCTCCTCTTTGACTTCTTAGATACTCTTAAACTCCATTTTTGTCTTAATTGTGACAAAATTAAATTCAGGTTACAGGTTACAGACACCTTTAAATGTTTAGTTTCCTTAATATGTTTTTATGGTTTGTTTTCAGCAACCTTTGTTGAAGCAATATTTTAACATCACCTTATTCTGACACTTATAAACTATAAACACCTTTATTTGCATTACTTTTGTCAAACACTGAGCCACAACAGCTCCTGCATCAGGTTCAGATGTCGAGCACACAGGCAATCATTGAAATGATTTGAATATCACACAAAGGTTAATTCCACCCTCGGGTTTCCTCTTTTTCCCCCTCTCCGTGCTCTTTTCATCCAACAAAGTGCATTGTGGGGCCAATCAGCCCAATTATAGAAAATGCAGGAGACGTTAGCTGTCTAAGATCACAGGGAGGGGACCAAACATAATTAGAAAATTAGAATGCTGTTTTCGACCAATCCTTTCGGAATGCGCTTGTAATTACTGTAGAAATGTGTTGCTTGAACGATGGGTTGCACACTGACTCCTGTGTTTCTGCATCAATTTAATTATTTGACTTAGTTTCCAAGCCTATGAAGAGCATGTAAAAGTAGACCAAACACTGAATTTCCTTTAAGATTTAACAGAAAGTGGGCCGCAGGTTCATTACCTCTAGAAATACTGTAGAAGCTATTCTATTCTATGTAGTTCTATACTATACTCTATAAAACTATATAGAACTTTATAAACAAATTTCAGTTCAAATTTATGGTCTATCCATTAGATAGGATGCTGACTGCTGTCTTTCTCTCCATTTCTCCCAGGCACCGTTTGCTCTCAGTCTGATCCGCAGAAAGTTTCTAGTGCAGCCAAGACGTAACATCAACACCAGGATTGTAGTGGTGGGGGCATCGGACACAGGTTTATCTTTCCTTGAGACACTTTGCTTGCGGTGAGTAAGTCTCTCAATCAGAAGTTGAATCTCTTTCTATAAAGTTCAGCACCTGGTGTCAATCATTCCTTTTATAAATATGGATCTTTGTGAAAAAAATTCTCACTTCTGTGCTCTTCCGTTTACCCGTGTACTGATAGAGCCTCTAACATAAACATTTTGCCATCTGTAGATCCCGCTTTAGCATTAGCGTCCCACTCTATGTATAATAAAAGATGCGGTCTGCCGTGAATCTTATCTTGAACCCAGAAGTCAGTCAGGCTGCAAGCAGCACAAATTATAAACTTCTTCCCTTCTTCCACATTTTGTGAATTTTTATGCTGCAAAGTTGTTTTGTTTTTGTCCATCTCGGTAGTTGAAGAATCCACAAAGTCTTGTAGTGTACTGGTACATTGATTCTGCTCTTTGTGTGCTGGTCCATGACAAAGAAAATTGTTACAACACAAACTAGCACAACTCTTCCATTTGATCCTAAATGTCCAAAAAAGTATTATTTTCTTTCAGTTGCAGTTGCTTTGATAAAACCTACACATAAAAGCTTTCAATTAAACAAAACATAAAGCGCTGGAAGCCTGAGTCCAAGTAGCTTGAATGCTGAACAAAGGGAATCTTTTTTTATTTTTTTTATTTTGACTCTAATAAATGTGATTTTGCAAAAATGAATGCGTCTTGCACAGGGCTGGGTAACAGATTGACCATGCATACATGTATTCACTCTACGGTTTCGTTCAACCTCTAGAGGTGACACTTGACTCCAGGTTGGACTTCCATTGTGCTTTTCTCTGTCCTAAATTTGAAAGATTCTTTTCCAAGAAAATACTGTGAAGTGCAGGGCTGCAGGTTTAGGGTTTGGTGACGGCTGCCAGGCAACCGTGGCTGTTGTTCCATGCAAGTCACATCTATCAGAACTGGTTAGACTGGCATGGTGTTGGTGCTGCACACAGCTGTGTGAGGCCTGGCATTCAGCTGGGCCAGCGCCTGGCCCCCTTTAATTAGCCACTCCACAGTCCCCCCCCCTCTTCAGGGATCTGCTGCAGCGATCTGTGTTTGCTGTTACTAATGAGTTGACTAATGAGGCAGTTAGTGTCCGCTGAACTAATGGTGAGGCAGAAAGACATTCAGAGGGTGACATACACGTCAGCTGCTGGGGCTCCCTTATCAGGCCTGTCCAAATGTCCAGCCCCCCTTACTTCAACCCACCCCATCTCAATACTGATTTGTTTCTGGAGTCTTATTCTACCCCAGCAGCACTCCCCCCTCCATTCTCTCATTAAGTTCATCTTTGGCTGGGTCGGGGTTAGGAAGATAAAGAACACTGCTGTGGATCGCTCCTCTGCACACTGTGGTCAGGCTGCAGGGTCACCATTGCCGTCTGTCACCGCCTGATAACGGAACAAATCCAATGCTGCTGATTCAGACCCATCCAGACTCCAATAATGAGTCTTAATGCTTCAGTGCTGCAGCTTAAAACCATCCAGAGTTGACTTTGACTGCAGTAACACCCTCATTGTTAGCATTGTTGGTATTTGCATGTTCAAGTGACAAATAAAAAGTGATACAAATGCTGTCATAGGGAAACATTAGAATTTCAACATGTTATCCTATCTAGCGAGAAAAGGAATGAAACATTTTGAATGGGGGTGTGTAAACTAATCTCAAATATTAAACTGACTCGAAAAAGGGACCTGTAGCATTTTCAAAGACTACACAGTGTCAGAGAAGTGTCTGAACATAAAGTCTAAACCTGATTTAATAAATCAAATAAAAGCAATTCAATCCACTGTATGCAGCTACAAATATCAGAACATGAAATCGGACCTTCAGAAAACTGTTGAGCATCATCAACACCAGTGTGCAGTTTCAGTAGATGCTTAATGTTGTATCAAAATTAGTGTTTGTATAGGGCTGCACGATATGACGAATTTGCAAAATTAATCATCAATTTTGCAATGACGATATAAGTTGTGATAAATAAACAAATAGCTAAACAACCAAAACATTATTTCCATTTCATTGCAACAGCATAATTTAAATAAGAGTCAACATAACTTATACTCCAAATGACCCTCGCATACATTGGCGGCGAGCATTTAACATGAAAGGGCTCCATCGTATTAGTCAAATGCATAAAAGGGATTTATTTGATTAGTTAAATACTTTGAGCTGCCATAAGATTGTTTTAGCACAGTTAAGGTAGGTAACCATTTATTGCAATTTTTTCGCCGTCTTTTGCGATATATGTATTGTACGGCTTGATTATATTTTACACTGGTTTAAACATCATCAGTAGATTGCAAGGATACTGGACTAAAAATGACTAAACAGTAACTACTGTAAAGCAACGTTTCAGTCTCTTAAAGCAGCAGCTTTTTCATTAAGAAATGTATTAAATTATAGCTGATTTAGAGTGAAAATGTGTGTTTTTTGACACCAGTAAAAGGAATTTAGTGTCACTTTTCACCACTAAACATGACAATTTTGTAATTAAATTGTGACTCTAAAATAATCAGACAATTATCATTATCTTCTTTTATTTTCCTAATATGCATATATGCAAAAAAATCTTATGAAATCATTTGTAAAGAAACTTTCCAACACAAAGTGGCTAAATGTCCAATGCTAAGTGACATTAAGCAACAGCCTTTAATACATGCAATCTATTTAACAGCATTTTGGTGTCTGGTGTTGTAGCTGTGTGCCGCTGGGCGGTAATTTTGCAGGAAGCTGAGATAAGAACGGAGCAGAAGGTGATCAGGTAGTCTGTCAGATAACACAACACCCCTGCGAGGTATGTGCTGTGCTGCCCGGGAGCTGGAGCTGCTCTTATCAGCAGCGTAATGTACCACAAAACACGACAAAAGGGGTCATTTGCATCACAACAGATGATTGATGTTGTTGACAGTCTAAGCACAAAAAGGGAAGAGGAATGCATTCGATTTTTTTTCTCCTAAATTGCAAATTTATTAAACATTTTAAATATCTGGGAATATTTTAGGTTTCATGACAAAAGTTAGGAAAAAATCGCACAAAAGATACATCTGAGTATGTCTAATATTTGGCATCTATATATAGTTTGAAGCTGATGTATGCACATGTTGAGAAGGATCGGATTTTGACCGAAATTAAGAAATTTTTGCTGATTAGCGTGGTTAACCAGCAATTAACCACATTCTCAAAGCAGAACCTTTGTTGAAAAACCTTATGGTACATTTAATCCCATTCAAGCATAAATCTATTGAATATAAAAACAATGAGCAGCACCCACACAGACCTTAGAGAACGTGTTTTAAGCACTGACGTCTGCTCTTTTGGCATTCAAAAACTAAATTTGTCATCAAATAATGGATCTTCAAAGGTTCCTATTCCCTCTTAAAAGTGCTGATATTTTTTTTAGCTTCAAGTATTTCAAGTAAAAATGTTCAAGTGCCTCTGGGGCAGCTGAATCCTTGTACATAATGTGCTTGAGAGTGTGGCCTACAGAGCATGGCAGGAGGAAAAACTCCCTCTGGGTGCCGTGAGCTGTATTATGCGCAAAAAAATACACATTTTATTCATTGTTTGTCTCTTTTAGTCCTAAACTGAAGTTCAACAACCTGGCCCTAGTTTCAACACATGGTTTCCCTGGTGACTGTGACCACAACGACATGGGATTTTTATCCACAAGGTGACTGTTACAGTGTTGAGAGACATGAACACGGGCAATTCTGTTTTATCTTTTTTAACCTCAGACTATGCGTCAGTCATTATGTCAATGATGCGTTCAGATTTTGAAATCGAGGTTGTGTCCGAATTCCTTTACTACTCACTACTTAGTGCACTGTATTGCCATTTTACGCAGCTTTATGAATCTTTAATGCCAAAATCTAGTGAAATTTCCCAAAGCCTCTACAAAAACAAGTCTTTGTAAAATGTTCATAAGTATTTGATTTTTAAAAATCTGTGACACCGTGTAATGTAATGAGCAAATTGCTGTTAAGATTTAGGGCACAGGATATTTTAGCACTATATAGTTTTTTAATGGTTAGGGGGTACTAGGGGAAATCTCACACAACCTTAGATTAAATAGAAAAATCCGATTCAAATGCAACAAAATGTTTCAAAACTAAAAACAACAGAAATTTTCATTTTAAGGAAGTTTACATTTGCTCTCTTTTCCCTTTTTTGTTTCATGCAGTCATGCATACAACAGCAAAGACTTGGCTTTGATTCATTCCAACATAAATGTGGTGAAGGGGAAGATGGTGAGCATTAACAGGAAATCCAAGTACGTCTTGGTGTCTGGTGTTGGGAAGGTGCCTTACAACTACCTGATTCTTTGCACAGGACTGCAGTACAGTGTAAGAACATGAGACGTTTATTTTCCAGTCTGAATCTTTCAGAGTGGAAATTCAGAAAGCCACGATAAATCCTTTCTAAGTCTGGAAGAAAAAATCTGTATCATTACATTTATATGTTTGAAACGAATCTATAGGTACCCAATGTCACTGTTGAGAACGTTAGCAATCCCAGCAATGACCAGCTGCAACCACAACCGACTGAACAGACCAACCCAGGAGTCGTCCCATCCAACCTCTTCACACTCAACAATGTTCACGACTGCATGGCTGCTCGCCACTGGCTGTGTGCCAACTTCCTTGATCAGAAAGGTAAGTGGAAAACCTCCCCCATTCGCACAAATGCACACCTGCACTATAACACACACTGCACTGGAAATTAATCTGTAGTACTATGTCATTACTTAGCCAGACACTGAAGTGCCCAAGTATAATTAGCAGCAAATTAGCTGCAGAGAAATCTTTCATCTCTGTGAATCAGGTCGGCCTCCTCCATCCATTTTTCATTATCATATCGCTTTCTGAGAGCCAGGCTTTTCAGTACAGAGACATATTCAGGGTCATTAAGTGAAATTAATTTACTCTCTGAAGGAATTGTGCAGTGATCTGGAGAGTGGCTTTTATACATACTAATTAGTTCATCCCAATTATCACAGAAAACCATTAATACATGCAAATGGGAACAGCAGACACTTGCAGATAAAGTGTTCATTTCCATATTTGAACAATAACAGAAACAGAAATGGAATGTGCTTGTAAATTTTACCTTTGGATGAGTTCAAATGCAGTTGTGTAATTTGATCCCATTCATTTTTGTCATGCTGGTTCTCCACAGAGGTTCTCTATAAACAGCTATTAGTCAGTCCAGTTCATCTCAATTCAGTCAAATCCTTTTAGCTTTTTTTTGTTTTTTAAACAAAAACTTCAAAAAAGTTCTTTATCTAGTTTTTCCAACTGAAGCGAGCACTTTAAATGTTGCAATCCCCCCTTATCCAAAAGTCTGGCTTGGATTTTTGCCTCAACTATGTTAAACTGTAGAAATAATGAAAAGAGACTTCTAAAAAAAAGTTGAAACTGAAAAGAGTGTTTAACTTTTAAACCCAAATTAGAAGCTTGATCAACAAGGGAGAAACTTGCAGTTGCAGACATTGTCTTGCACTATAATTTTAAAATTTGAGGAATAAGAATGAGGCCTACAGTCTGGGAGTTTTCTACTATGAAATTTTGAGACCCAAAATCGACTAATGGTAAAACTGAAAAAATAAACAACACTAATTCTACCTGCTAGTACTTATTTTCTAAATTTAGAGTGTAGTAAAGCATTTAATAAGCCTCATTATTCACTTAGATTCACCTGCTGCATGTGAATTATAAGTAAAGCTACTAAATTATTATGATTTTAGATCATTTGCACAAAAACAAAGATAAAAGAGAGGTCACACGAAACAAAATGTTATGTTGTCTCCTTTTCTGTTTAAGTATTAGTTTTACATTTTTGGAGAATTTTCTGGATTTTGTCAACCCTTAGATTGTTTTTTCTGACATGTCTGTGTACAGTGGCGGCTAAGACAGATCAAAATTATTAACTTTGTTGTTGTCAAGCAGGAATTTTGTGTGCTTACCTTTAGTTTAGTCTGAGGTTTATTAGCACCTTGGACAGAGACCAGGAATGAAATCCATGTTTGTTGCACCAAAACTCCTTTATGCTGGTCTTTTGAGAATTTTCATGACTAACTATTCATTTAAAACTTTATTAGGTAGAAAAAGACAATTCCAGAAATTCTTATTTTTAAACCCTTTTTAATTATGGAACAGTGGTTGATTTAACACAAAACTGCCTGCAGATCCACTAGCGTGAAATGACTATTTAGTGAACTCATATTCTGATTTTATTTTATTTTTAATTTTGAAGACAACTGAAAACTAACACGCTTACAATCGCCTTTTTTTGTTTGTTTGTTTCTGTCTATGCATTTGTTATTTCAGACAATGCAATCATATACGGAGACAACATAGATGTCTACATTTCTGTGGAGACGCTGCTAAGTCTTGGTATTCCAGGAGCTCGTATTCATCTAGTCCTCCCTCCTCCTGAGCCTGCCGTCTGTACCTTCCCAAATTCAGTGGTAGAAAACGCTGTAGCAGCAGCCTTGAAGGTTGCAAACGTGCATGTCCACCGCGACTTTGTGCTGGCTCAGATGAACAGTGATGAACACCCTGATCGTCTCACATCAGTGACTTTTACAAAGGACTCTGAACCTCTCCATCTTCAGTGTGGAGTAAGTCAAACATTCAAATGATTTTTGTCGCTTATTTACAAACAAATAGGTTTTAGGTAAAAATGTCATGAGCAAACCAAGGTGGGTTGCTGCCAATGCGTCTGCGGGGCAATAAAAAGCTGTAATCATTTGTTTGTTTGTGTATAAATGTTCATTTTTACTCCTTTTGTTTAGAGCAAAATTATTTTGGTACTCTTCCCATATTCATTGCCTAAGTGTTAGAGGTTCCATCCATCAATTTTCTTAACCCACTGTATCCGTTTTGGGGTCACAGGGCTGCCAAACCTGACCAAGCCAAGCCTAACCTGGCTACTGTTGGGTTGCCAGCCTGCCACACACTCACACCCATACACACTCAGTCACACATAGAGATAATTTAGAATCAGAAATTAACCTCCGAAGCATGTTTTTGGAGTGTGGAAGGAAGCTGGAGTCTCCGGAGAAAACCCACTCATGCACAGGGAGAACGTGTAAACTGTTAGAAGTTCCTTAGATCTTAAATGTGATGGGATAAGTAATGTCTTCATTCTGTACCAATGACTTAGTCCATCAACCTTTAGAGTAAACTGATTTAAAGCTTTAACTATCTCAAACTATTTTTTTTTTCATTATCCATGAGTTATCATGTAGGCAAAGCAGCGACAAAGATGTCTTAAACTAGATGTTTGCATTTTGACAGTGCAGCATCCTCATCACTGAGGTTGCAGTCTTCACTTTCCAATTTACAATTCCTTTGTAAAGTCCTTTTGAATTAGTTTCTTGTTACCACTGGAGAAAGGCAATTATTTAAAAACAAATTTAATGTAATGGTAGAATAAAATGAAACTTAAAAAAATGAATCTGTTTTATCTTTGGTTGACTTCAGATTTTAGGTAAAATGATGTAAATTAAGTTTTTTAACTCTTTACAGGTGTTTCTCAATCTTTCTGGTAAAGAAATTGACTGTGATGTTCTGGAGAGCATCCAAAAATCCCTTCTACTCTCCGATGACAGACTAGTAATAAGAGCAACTTTTCTCACCACCGACTCTTCCATTTATGGAGCTGGACCTCTCACCAGGTTCTCCCACTGGTACCACTCAGATGAATGGTCACATGCAAATTTTAACTCCAAGGAAGTGGGTCAGGATCTGGCAGAGACATTACTGTCCAAGCTGGATGCAATTGTGGAGAATCTGGAAGAAGAATCCCCTGTAGAAGGTCGTCTCATACCAATCTACAAACAAGCCAAAATTCAAGGTCAGACTTCAAACGTCTACTGATGCTCATCTTCAAAAAATATTCTCACTCTTGAAGTGGCATATTCAGAATTCTTCAGCTGTGTCTTTATTTAAACCAATCGCTGTGTCCCTGTAAAGGATTTCTATTCTTTTCATGATTTTATGAAACATTTTTCAATTTCTCACCCACTCACTCATATCCAGTGTTATTATGCCACACGCTCCAACCACAGTAGGACGCAACAATGCTGTGTTGTACTGCTGAGCATTCACGAGCGACCAAGGCCACTCCACAGGTTACATGAACACAACAGCCACTCTGCTTCGGCCTTCTCACAGAAATGAAGCTCACGTGAACTTTTCAGGAGCGTTTGAATGTTCTGATGGTGCTTTTTATTTTTTGTCTGTTAACCAAGTTCATAGCCTCAGCATGCCTGTGTGGGTGGATTCTGACAATGACATGCATGCTATTCAGGCTTCTTTCACAGACCCACTCAGTGTAGGATGCCAGTACTTGTTTTAGCGGGGTTGCTGAACCATATTTTCTTACACAACAAAATAAACCTCTTTTGTTTTTTAAAACTCTTTTTGCTTTATTGAAAAAAAAGAAAAGAGAAATAAAAACGTATGAGATTTTAGGGGAAATGAATCTAGCTTAATAACCTTTTTAGTATACTATTCTTATATTATGTATTTATAATATATACTTGATGAAAGTATGATCTAAAAATATGAAATCTTTTTCTATGTCACTGCTATCCCTCATCAGCCGGCAAACTTCCTGGAGGATTCAACTTCCTCCATGTGACCAAACCCTCTCCTACAACCGCGAGACGTCCTTTTACACCTGTACGTTCCAACTGTTTTTAGTGTTGATTATTTTTTTGCTTACAGTCCCAATGTAACCATATTTTTATCTATTGTAAAAGATTTCCTATTGGTCTTTTAATTATGATTATGCAATTCTTTGCCAAAATTAAAAAACGTATGTATTTTTTTAAGACCTATTTTCTGCAGCGCAGCAGGAGTTTGTTAAAAAAAATCAAGTCTGGGTTGTCGGCAGGACTGTTGGTGAGGAGGAAACCCTCCACTGACATCCCATAATCCTTTTGTTTACTATCTGTCCTGCTTGCTTCCAGCCCCTCACACCCCCAACCTAACATTACCAAAAAGGATGAGCAAAATTGGAACTGTCCACCCGTACAGTTTTGTTCCAGATTTCAGTTCAGACGAGGAAAACAAAGACGTACATAGATCTATTTGTCTGCACGTGGATGCATCAGAATGGAGCGGAGCAGGAAGTTTGTGGCTCTCCTATTTCAGTTGCTGCGTCACAAATAATTGCTTGAACAAACGGCAGGTTTTTATCTGTCCCTGATCCATTGTGAAATGAAAAATAGAACTACTCAGAAACAGTTTTAATCTGAAACTTCTTTAAATCTGTCCTCCACCATGAGCAAAATGCTACAAGAACATGTTAAAAACACCAAAAACACAATTTTCACTGGAGTGGGTCTTTTAATTTTACTCTACTCCTATTCTACATTCCAACATTCTACATTGTGGCATTTGAAAAATGTTTGGTTTGACTTCTTAGCACTTTGGAAAAGAAGGACAGTTTAATGAAGAGGGTAGACATAGGAAATGTCTAAAGAATGTATACATATAGACTCTTTTATTGTTTTTATGCTAGCTTCTGGACAAAATCTTGAAGATAATTACATTTATTCACAAAAACGACTTTTGTTCCGTTTTTGTTATTGGCTATGATGCTATTTTAAGTACATGTTTTGTTCTTTTTCAATGATCCCTTACAGACCACTCAGATTGTGACAGGAGGCGTGAAGACAGGCAACTACTTCTGCATAGAGCTTGATTGCAATGGTTTGGTGGAGACGATCATTTGTTTGTCCCTGGAGCCCCTCCCCATCTCTAATTATCTCACTTTGTATGGGAAGCATGAGAAGCTCCTTGGCCAAATGTTGAGGCGCTACAGACAAGGCTTGCTCCAGGACCTGTACAGGTGTGATACAGATTGCAGATGTTAAGCTTTTATGATGTATATTTTTCACAATTTTTTTTAAAAAGCACCTAATGTGACTAACTGTATTGAGAAATGTCAGATTTGTTTTTCTGAAGTGATATTCTGATTCATCCACATTCGGGTCTGATGAACTGCAAGTCCTGGATGAAACTTCTGTGATTTACCGATTTGATACCTCACAGGAGCAGCAGATGGCGTGCATGGTTTCTTAGGATGAATAGCTGTCAAAAAGCTAAAGCAAAAAAACAAAACAAAAACCGCTTATAGTAACATAATCAGACTAAAATTCACTGTACATTAACTCTCACCAGCACTTTTCTTTTCCAATCCATCAAAGCTAAGTCATCAAAAATGATACCAGCCCTTCAAAGTCAAAGAAAAACTTTGTGGATCCTAAATTTGATAAGAAAATATTTTACCACATTTAATTAGCCTCAGTAATTGAAAAAACTGAGTGTGACCTAAAGGAATATTTTGCCCTTTGTTCAGTTTCAGTTTGTTGTAAAAAAAAAAAAAAAAAGTTACACGTTTTTTGTTGTTTTTTATTGTTAAGTACTAGATTTATTTGACCAAAGTCATGTGATTATAAAAGTTCTTCATGGTGTCTGTTCTTGCTGTTATGTTCCAAGAGTTGGTAAAACCCAGTCAGGCCTGAAAAAGAAGTGTCTCCTGTTGTTTCAGAAGTAAAACATAACAGACTAAGGCCTTACTGCTGTGAAATAGTAGTTATGACGTTAGCAGGAGGGAGGGGTTTGACTCGTCACTGTCATTTGTCCTTTCTGTGTGTTGCCGGTGTGACTTTGCATTGTGTGTATGTTTGTCAAACAGCGGGTGACCTGCTTCCGATTTTTTAACACAAATGACCCACAGACATGGCTGCCTATTGTCCTCTGCCTCCTAATCTCTTTATGCAGCTCCCCAATCTGTCTTCATGGCCAGTGCAGGACAAGACAAAGCCGCAGCCTCCAAGCTGCGGACGCCGATCTCTCATCACATTGCTCACTCAGCTGACTCATAAAGTCATTGTGAAAGCTGATGGAGCATCAGGAGCTGTTATAATAATTGATTGACTGTGTGGCGGCTTGGGGTCATTCCGCCAAAGCAATTAGTGCAGCTTTAATCTTTTGAAAGTTCACTTTTTTTAACAAAATTTTATACTTCTCCTGCATGTGTTTAGCTGTGAAAACAAAACTACGGTAAAAGAGAAAAAGAGAAACAAGGTAACCAATAAGAGCAGCCTATCGTTGATGAATTGCACAAATGACAAAAACACTTCAGTCCTGTTGATTTGTTTTATACCTTTATGTGGAAAGAGATAAATATACGTTCCTGTTTCAAGAAATAATGAGGTTTTAGACAGTTTTATTAAACTTATTTGCATTTGTGTCATCGCCTATTACCATAAACTGGCACCAAATGTAAGATGATAGCTGAAAACAGGCTCTTAATGACAGTGTTTTTATTTGATATTCCCTGCTGTTTATGACAAAAACATTTTGGGGGCATTTAGTGATAGTTTGATCTTTTAAACTCTGACTTTTGTAGGATGTAAAAGAAAAATCTATATATTTTCTTTGTGCAGTTTCTTCAGACAGAGATGGTGTATGCCCATTTTCCATGACAGATACTCTGATTTAGAAAAAGAGCTTTGGGAGAAAGTCAGACTGAAGGTTTGTTTGTTTTTATATTTTATCTAAAAAAAAATAAGAGCGCAGTTCAAAGGTTTTGACTTTTTCACTATGCTTTCCTGTTTTTGTCTTTTTTTATTAATCTGCCATTTTTTCTTACTTTCAATTTTTCTTTGATTCATCTAGAATTGCAATTAACATTTCCTTTTTTCATCAGTTATGGTTCAAGTTTTAACTTGATTAAACTTTATTTCTGTTACCCACTGATTTCTACATTGGAGAAAGTTCACAGATCTACCAGT
Organism: Oryzias latipes; assembly: GCF_053564925.1. Taxonomy (NCBI): domain Eukaryota; kingdom Metazoa; phylum Chordata; class Actinopteri; order Beloniformes; family Adrianichthyidae; genus Oryzias; species Oryzias latipes. The sequence continues at coordinate 8,791,880 of NC_136260.1, forward strand.
AATCCATTTTTTCTTCTTAACTTGTGTGGGTGTTTGCAGGACACCGGGAGTCAGAGAGTGACTGAGGAAGACTCAGACAGCAGCCCCCCTGGCAGTTTTCTTGATGCTGAGGGCCGAGCCACTGTGAGGAACGTCACTCAGAGATTTCTGGCCAACAACAAAGACCTGCTCCCGATGTTCTCTGAGCCGGAACAGCCTTGAAAGTTCTGTGCTGGATGGAGTAGAATAAGTTTGGTCTTGTGGTAAAAATATTGTTTCAGTCAACAAAATAGAAAAATTCTCTTTGTAAAATGTTTGTCTAATCTCAAGCACACATAACTTTCATTCTGTTCATCACAAACCAGTTCTTTTGAAGCTATTTGAAGTAAAACTCTGTTTTGCTGTGTGCTTGTTAAAAACATTCGAAAAATAAATAAAAGACTCTTCATTCATGTCAAGATTCAGTGTGATCTGTGATGCAGATCAATAAATTCTACTGTCAGATTATATCAAGAGGAAAAGTTTTTTCCTTATAAACAGATCTTAAGTGGCCACTAATAGAGCCAGCGATTCAAAAGAGGAATAGAGAAAAAAATAAAAATTAAACAAAAAAAACACAATTTACAATGTAAATTAATATGATAGTTGATCGACTGCATTGATTAGTACTTTGTATTACTTGGCTAACTTTTCTGACCATTTCTCACTAATTTATTCAGGCTAAGTTTGCATCAGCATGGACTGCATTTTGAAGAAATTCAGTATCTTTTCATTCAATTCAGACTGAATTGAATTTCCTGTCCACCAGCAGCATTTTGTCCACAAGCCCAGTTTGATGGTATATCTGAGCACTCCTGTGCAGCAGCGTGCAACCACACCGCAGATGGAAGTTGATCTGTGGTTTTCCTGAGGCGGGGGAGGAGGAGGAGGAGGGTGTCACACTACAGCTGTATGATAATGAGGCTAAGCTGAAGACTATGGAGAAAACACACACACACAAATACAACAGCATATGTCCACACTGATATAATAGCTCAGAGGATGACAGGACAGGCGCGCTGCTGGTGTCCAAATATAAAGTCACGCACTGAAAGAAAGGGCATGATGTGAAGAAATATTAAGAGATGAATGTCAGCAGAAACCTGTACGTATTATTTTACAGGTCCCTGCATAGGTTTCGCTCAAATTTATCTACTTTATCGTGGCTTTGGTGAAACTTTTAATGACTGAATTAATTTTGTGAGATATTTCTGCTTGCCAGAGAGAAGGAAGAATTTGATTTAAAGAGACCTTCATCAAAGTCAGAGTTGAATTTCTGACCCATAGAAAACTATGTAGTGGATTACTCTCCCTATGGACAACAAGGTACCCCCAAAATGACTCAGATTAAACTCAATTTAAACCTATTTGGAAAAAATATTGATAATAACAGTAATCATGTATGGAAAATATAATCAATTGTTGGGATAATTGAAAAGCAGTAGTTTTGTTGGGCGAATTTTCTACAATAAATCTCAAAGCTTGAGCTCCACATAAACCCAGGTGACGTGCCATGGTCAGTCAATCCCTGAGTGTGGAGGACAGACTCATATTGACCTGTAAGAACTGGATTTGATGTGTTTTAACTGGCAGATAATCTTGGTTTGCCCCACTTGGAGACACAGGACAAGCGCACTGATTACGCACAGCATGCGTAAGGACCAGATTGCTTTTTTTTTTTTTATTGGGGAGGGGGGGGTGTCTGTCTCTACTTTTTTTTCCCTCGACTGTGCAATTTCCTTTTCAATCACAACGGGTGTACAGCTTGCACAAGCGCCACTATTGTGATGCAAAACAGGAAAACCTCCTCTAGTTATTAATTATGTATGCGTAACATGACGGAATCGTATGCCAGGAGTTAACTGTCACGCCGGCGCACATGCTCCAGAGCAACTGTGGCCTTTTAGATTTCATGTTTAGTTATTTACCTTGAGTTCTGGTTGGCTGAGCGTTCATGAGTGGTGTAGATTTAAACAATTTTAAACTGTGATTTTCTTTGTCAAATCTGAGTTTTCTGCTTTATTTAAAACAGTCTTTTTGTTAATCTCTTGAACTTCAACTATTTGAATCTAATTCGGAATCCTAAACATTTTACTTTTACCGTTATGAAGCCTTGTCTTAGGAATCAAAGCCTCCACCAGTCAAAGAATACACACAAAGCTGAGGCACGTGTAGATTTTTATACAAACCCATCAGACCGTGAAAGCAAGAGGCTCCTGGCGTGTGCCCGGGGTCGAGACGCCGAGAAGAGGAGTGTGTGTGTGTGTGTGTGTGTGTGTGTGTGTGGAGAAGGACAGAAAGTGTGTGTGTGTGTGTGTGTGTGTGTGGCTGAAGAGGAGGAGGGGGGTGTAAATACAATGAAGCCCTCAGGTACATCTGCTTTGCAATCTGCAAATCCTCCATCACTCACCCCCCTCCTCTCCATCAGTCCCTCCATCCTCCCACACCCACTCCCCAAATCCACAGGGGACCTCGGCTTTATCTGATTGGTCGGGCATGAGGCAACAAGGGGGGACGGAAACAATGTCATCATGTTGCCTTAAAAAGAGTGCTGCTATGTTGTAGTGTGATCACCTCGGGAGGAGCGCATAGGATCAATATAGAGAAGAGGAAACAGAAAAACACAAAAAAAGACGCATTCGATGTTTGTATCAGCGAGCAGCTGAAAGTGTTTTTTTTTTCTTTCTCGCAGCAGCATCCAAAGTGCCTTCAGCTGTCAGACCACCGCGAACATGCCCAGAGGATTTCTGGTGAAAAGAAACAAGAAGACCATCCCGGTGTCTTACCGGGTCCGCTCTGATGACGAGGAACCGGATCAAGCATCAGTTGATGCGCCGCCGCTGCTGCCGCCATCCTCCTCCTCCTCCGCGCATTTCGCCTCCATCCCAGTGCGCACTCCAACGCCCAGTTTCGGGGCTGCGGCCACTGCTCCGGACCAGGATGCTAAACCAATTCAATTCGGTAACCCCGAAACAGTGTACCGTGGTCTCTACAGCCCCACTCGCCCCGTCAGCCAGGACCACGACCGCTACTTGGAGAGGCGCTTCAACCTCGGATCACCTGTTTCGGCTGAATCTTTCCCCACACCAGCAGCACTTACAGCTTTGGGTCACCTCTTTGCACCTGTGGACCTGAAAATCGGCTCCAGCACCAGCAACCACGCCGAAGCCAGTGCTTCCTTCTCCGGGAAGATCCCCATCTCCGGGGCCAAACGACCGCCCAGTGACCCGGAGCGCAAAGGCAAACCGCCCTCTAAGAAAACCAAAGCCATTCGGAAACTGCACTTTGAGGATGACGTCACCACATCCCCAGTTCTCGGGCTCAAGATCAAAGAAGCTCCTGTGGACCAGAAGCAGCAGCCGAACACAGGTGACCAACACCCGCTGGGGGAGTTCGTGTGCCAGCTGTGTCGTGAAGCCTACGCAGACCCGTTCTCCTTGGCCCAGCACAAGTGCTCCAGAATAGTCCGCGTCGAGTACAGGTGTCCTGAGTGTGACAAGGTATTCAGCTGCCCGGCCAATCTTGCCTCTCATCGGCGCTGGCACAAACCAAAGCCGCAGAGCGGAGGGCATCATTTGGAGAGCGACAAAGTTTCCAACAAAACAGCGCCTGATGACACAAAGGACTGCAGCGACAGGGACACGCCGAGCCCACAACCGTCCGAATCTGGCTCCGATGACGGGCTTTGTGATTGTAACCAGTGTGGGAAAAGGTTCAAACGCCAAGCCTATCTGAGGAAGCACCTTGCGTCACAGCACGGCTCTCCAAAACCCGCGCGGGAGGACGACGCGCGCCCCTGCGAGCAGAGCGCCGCGCCGCTCAACCTGAGCGCCTCTACCTGTCACCTGTGTCCTGTCTGCGGGGAGAAGTTCAGCAGCAGAGGCAGCCAGGAGCGGCACATCCGCCTGCTGCACTCCTCACACATGTACCCGTGCAAATACTGCCCCGCTGTCTTCTACAGCTCTCCGGGACTCACCAGACACATCAACAAATGCCACCCGTCCGAGAACCGACAGGTGATCCTGCTGCAGATGCCGCTGCGCCCCGCCTGCTGATCCGGGACTGTTCACACATGATTCGTGGCCAGCCTTTGTTCTTGTCTTACACATCTCTGTCTTTGTTCCATTTTCATGATCACAGAGCAAAAATATGGAATTCTAGTTTTTGATAACTACTAAAAAAAAAGAAAATAATTATATTCACATTTCCTCAAATCCTCACAACATTAAGTTTGCAGTAAATTGAACAAACTTTTTTGATTTATGAAATATCTGTTCTCTATTCTAAAGCTAACAGAACTTAAGTAAAATGGGAATAATGATGCAGTCTAGCTCTGAACACAAAAATCATCAGTGACTGTTGCCTTCTCACATGCACTGTGCCTGACACTCCATCACGTGTCTTCGAACCCCCTCCTACACAGCATTGGACTGTTAATGAAGATTTCTTCTCACATCCCTGCACAAGTGCTATTAGCTCCTAGACCTAAGAGAGGGAATAACCTGTAGCCCATGAAGCCCAGAGGTCACAGGCCTGGACAGACCTTATCTTCTCACTGGGATTAGCTTTAACATAGCTTGTGGATCTGTGGATCAGTAGCTGTCGCCTAAAAACAACCCGAGTGAAACTAGTGTAGCCAGTAATGCCTTTGGATTAGAAACTCCTGCTGTAAAACTGCCTTAAAGTCAACTCATCTGATTGTTTTTGATCACCTCTTTATTGTTGGCTGAGCATAAATTATAATTTTCCACAAAGCCTTCTGTGTTAATAGCCTGTGTACTACGTAATCTCTTTTCTTCTTTATTTATTTAATTTATTTGTGTAAGTTATTATTGTGAGGTCAAACCTGTATTTTGTTGTTGTGTTTTTTTTAACATGATGTAGCCAAATCATTGTGATTTCTTTTTATTTATATAATGAAGGTGTGAGAACAGTGTGACCGTTCTACAATCAATGAACTGAATGCAATCATGTTTGTACTTGATCACTTTTTTATTTATTTTTTGCTTCTTTTTTGTTTTTTTGCGTTTCCTTGTTAGCTCTGCTTTGGATGTTTCTGCTGCGTTCTGCTAAATGTCCAAAAACAATAAAGCCAAACTGAGAAATAGACTTTTGAGAAGTTTTGTTTTTTTACTCAAACACTGACACTCATAAGTTTCTTCTGATATTGACGCACACATTCGTTCAAATTTAACCGACTAAAGTCGTCACGGTGCTGCACAAAATAAACTCAATGTACAAAGCACTAAAAAAAAGTATGAATAGGTTGAATTCCAAACCAACACATTGATTTAAAAGACAAAATAAATAGTGCAAAACTTACAATCACTACAAAACTAAATAAATAAAATAAAACATATAAAAAAAACAAGTTTTGTGTTAAAATTTGATGAATAAAAAAGATTTTTAAATGAAAACCCTGCAAAGAAAACACTCACACCTTAAAAAAATAAACCCCAATTAAACAAATAAAACAAGGTTGGCAATTTTATATTTTTTTAATCATGATATTCTGCTGTATCCTAATAATATAAATGTCTGTAATTTTGAGATATTTTGAGAGACATTTTGTTGTACTCGGTGTTCATAAACAAAACAACACAACATCAATTGGCAGGTTTTTTGGGAATGAGTGTCACAAATGTCGTGTAAAACAAAGAAAAATACTTTTGAAGGCATTCCTTTGTTACCTTACTATATTGCAATTTTGAATACATTTTCAATACACAGGGGATGCAATGCGCAAAGGAAAGTTTTAGTGAAGAAATGGCTCTAAATGTCTACAGTACACATTCATGCAGTTGTTAATCTCAGAGTCACACTATCTTTTTTATGAAAAGTAGTTACACCCGATGGCCATTTTAATTTTATGATTTACCCAAATCTCATCCTCAGACCATGAACCATAAACTTAGTGATGAAGCATTGTTTAACAGGTGCCATTTCTCGCCACAAACTGCAAAAGACTTTGAAATGGCCACGATCCCTTGCTCTTCTTTCACTGGAACACAATGAAAAAACATTTTTAAAAAAAAGATCTCCCACATCGTCATCAATTGTCTCAAACTGGTTTGCGTTATTTCCACAAATCATGATACAGTATGATGAATCTTGACTGACAGGAAACTGGGATGCTACACCTGCCCAATTCTCCTGAAATATAATTGGAGTGAGTATTGCACGTTATAAATTATGAGGAGAATTTTAGTCCAAGTCTAAAACCGGATGTTTTTTAAATGAAATTAAGTAAAAACAGTGAATAATTCAAGTGATTTTCACACTTTTGTGTCTCCAAACTGCAGGGTAAATGCTGCTGGTCCAAAGGGATGACCACTTTTAGCTGCTTTCACGGCTCTTTAGGAAAATACATGACTTTTTTACACTGGATAACTATTTCAAGTATTCTCATTATAATGAGAATTATTAATTAATCATTATTAACTATATAATTTCCACATTGCATTGTGTGTGTGTGTGTGTGTGTGTGTGTGTGTGTGTGTATATATATATATATATATATATATATATATATATATATATATATATATATATATATATATATATATATATATATATATATATATATATATATATATATATATATATATATATATATATATATATATATATATATATATATATATATATATATATATATATATATATATATATATATATATATATATATTGTAATGCATTGCAAGTTTGTATTCTTGTTTTGGGTAACCATATAGTCACCATGCATAAATAGAGTTGTATCACACTTTTTTGACCACATTTTGGGAAGTCTAAGAATTTTCACAACATCTGCATGGAAATCTTTTGTCTTACCTTACCGTAACCCCACACACACACACTGACTCACACACACAGAGGTACGCCAGTGAGTCCAGCTCCTTGTGTGGCTCTGACAGGTGTAAGCCAGCTGGGGAGCAGATTGCAGATAAGGGCTGCAGAAAATGAACACACACACAAACACACAAACTTGCAATGCTTAATGGAGCTCCACTGCTGCATTTTCAAAGAAATAAAAGGGCTTGCAGTGAAAGTGGCATCTGCCAAGCTCCAAAACTCAACATGCACCTGATCTACTGTTGTTTCTTGTGCAGTTTACTGCTGTCAGATAAAGAGCTATTTAATTTCCCTTTGTCTTTTTATTCAACCTGCCCTCAGTGATTCTGAAGGGTAAAGGCTAAAGCTTGAATTGGTTAAGAGTTACACTTTGTTATATACAAAAAAAAACAAGAACAAACTAATATGTGATGATATGATAAAATAATAGCTGCTACGCAAATAAATGAGAATTTTGTATCATTTGTACAGGAAATAATTTTCAATCACTGTCTGTGTTGTTTCATGATTGTTTTATTTGCATTTTGCTTTTATTATTTTTCGGTTGTGTTGCTCAGTTGTGCGGCTTCTGTTTCTACATTGACCTCTCGATCACATCAGGATTGAGACTAACCATCTCACCTAAAAGACTCACTTAATGAAAACAGTGTTTTTAACATGTTCTTGTGGTATTTTTCTCTAGGTGGAGGACATTAATAAAGGTATACATTTTTTGTGCTCTGCTCCCTACTGATGAAACCAGTTATAGACAAATAGATCCATGACTGTCTTTGTTTTCCTCGTCTTAGCTGGAATCTGGATCAAAACCGAACGGCTGGATAGCTCCAATATTGCTCACCATTGCTGTTGCACCGGTAATGGTAGGTTGGGGTGTGTTTGGGACTGTAAGATAGTGGGAAAGGTGGAAACAGATGGATGATGGGAAATGGAGACAGGCTTACTCGACCCCAACAGTCCCCCCACAACTCAGAGGTGAAATTTCTAATGAACTACTGCCACTCTGCGGAATCTATGTCCTAGGATACGGCACAGGGTTTGGGATTTTGGCTTCTTTGCAAAATAATAGAATTTCATAATTGTCATTCTCTGTCAGAAATGAAAAATTTAGGTTAGATAAATGCACTATTCATGTGTACAAGGCACAAACTGAAAAGTAAACACCAAAGCATTATTCCATACGCTGTTCAGGAATATATCTTATATCCATTTTTATTGGAATTAATGAAAGTCTCCCTCTTAATCTGGAATCCAGTTCAGTTTTGAAACATAAACTTCTATACATGAAGTGTATGAAATCTTTACTTTTCTATTAAATGAATGAATAATTTACAACAAATGGATTTTGCTTTTTAAATCAAAAAGCTTCTAAACCTCTTCTAAAACTATTTCAGATGAATCAATACCTTGACAGATAAAAAACGAACATCTTCTGATTTTTTTCCCTTTAGTTTTTCTAATCATATCAAATATTTTTCTCTCTCTTTTTTTTATTAAATCTGATGTTGGATGCTTGATTATTTCTGCTGCTGTTGTGTGTTTTATTACTGTCATGTGACTCACTGTCACACATGTAAGCAACACAACATAATTCAATTTGCCTGGTGTAATCAGACGTCCGCTGTTCTCTAATGCTGTTAGGCCTGGATGGGGAATAATGTTCGACCTCGGGTGTTTGTGTGAGTAGGAATAGATTTGTTGTGTTTACCTGCCGTGGAGAAACACATGTGAAGCACCTAGATGTAGAAAACATAATGCTGGTTGACTTATTTCCTCCATAGCGCCTGGTTTGACAGATGTGTTTTGTTGGATGACACCAGCTGCTTCAACTTACAAAGAATTGTCTGACCTCACCTTGTAGCTTTCCACCGCAGCCTCTTCCTCTGCCCCTCCATGCAAGCTGCCCTCTCTCAGCTGCCGCTGCCCCGCACACGCCTCCTCTTATCTACATCAGTCTCACACAAAGAGGGGAAGAAAGAGAGGAATTGCAGGAGCAGACAGAGTAAACACGGCCTCTCTGGCTTTCTGGCTCTCTGCGTGGGCCGAGGTAAGTCAAACAAACCTCAGGGGCATTTTCAGGACTGGCAGGTGTTGGTGTCAGAGGCAGGCAAGCATAAAAAGTCAACAAGTGAAGAAGAACAAGCCGCGAAAAGAGAGCACAAACGAGGAACATTGTGTTTTAAGAGTAGATTAGGTTTGTCGAGGGGCCTTTGTTAAGATGTGTGGGTGCTGAAGCATCAAACTCTGATGTTTGTTGTTGACGTCTTCATTATCGCAGTGATCCTACATGAAATGATGTTTTAATTAATAAGTCGCGGTGTATTTATTGCCCACATGGATCCATGGACATTTTATAAACCGAGATGAAAAAGTGACTTTGAAATCCATTAACATCTTCTGATCTATTCAAAGAAAAAGACTGGAAACAGAAAAATCAAGTTTGGTGACAACTAGAAGTAGAAATAAGGTGGAACTAAAAGTACTGTAGGAGAAGTTAGTAGAGAAAAGGGAGAAACACATGCTTTCTCAATTAACTTAGTTAAAAACAGAACTCCCTTTAATGATATACAGGATGACAACAATCTACATTTACAAGGAGGCTGCTGGACAGATCTGTAAAGGAATGAACTGCTGAAGAGTTGAGATAAAGAGGCTATGATATGAAGGAGTTGTAAAGCAATGACTTTGCTTATGAAATCACATGAAAATGTTGGTAAATTGGTAAATCAGGTGCAATATTTTCTGTGAGTCTTGTTTGCTGATGTGTCTTTTGGAAAGAGTGGCATCATTTTCAAGGTCAGGCTCTGCAGATGACTGCTGATCAGCATTACATAGCAGGTTACAGCTGGCTGCGATACGCATCTCCACTCTGATGAGCCGGGCTCAAGTAAAACCTTAATCGCCTTGTTGACTTGAAAAGCTCTCAAAGTGGAAAAGCTAATTAACTTAAAGCAGCAGCAGCAGAGAGTGAGATCAACTTTATTGGAAGCAAAGTGGTTTTACTCTGTTTTTGGCACAAACAATTACAAAAATTAATTTTTTTTGTGCAGCTTGACAATAAACAATTCATGTGTGTGCAAACCTAGGCTTGTTCATGGGTGTTTTAAGGAATACAGCGCAGTTTTTGCTGTGGTAAAAGTGTGTTTCATTCATTCAGTTCCATCAAAACTGTTATGATAGTCCTTTTAACTGAGGGGTTGATGGATTTGGTTTGAGATTTTAGGTGTTGTTTTTCTTAAGATTTCTTTATGTTGTTAGCATAATTTTGTGTCTTGGTTTAGATCTGTTTTGTTTAGTATTTTAGACTTCATGTTGGATTCAAGATTAGATTACATTGTTGATGTTAAACTGGTTTTGAAGAGATGTTTGAAGGAGTATCTTTTTTTCCTTTTTTCATTTGTTTTGTGTTTTTTTTTCAGAGTTTAGGACTCCTGTCTCTGTTGAATCCCAAAGTTCTTGATCTGGAAGGGTTGTAATGTTAATGTTATGACAGCTGCTGCATCCATCCATTCATTTTCTTAACCTGCTGTACCCCTTTCGTGGTCATGGGGTTGCCGGAGCCTATCCCGACTACTGTTGGGTGAAGATGGGGTACACCCTGGACAGATTGCCATGTCTGTTGTAGGGCACACAATCACTCCCACAAACAATCACACATGCACGCCTGTTTTTGAGCATGGTTTTGGACTATGGGGGGAAGCTGGAATGCTCGGAAAAACTCCCACATGCACAGCAAGAGCATGCAGACTCCACACAGAAAAAGTCCCAGTCGCGATTTGAACCTGGGCCTTCCTGTAGTGAGGTGAGAGCTCCAACCACTGCATCCTCATGCAGCCCAAAGCTGCTGCATTATTTTGAAAAGTATCCTTGCTTGGTCTTGGTTGCTGAGTTCAGATTTCTTTTTACTTGGATTAGTTTAGCATTGATCGTGATTTTGATGCATGTCATTTTCAAATGGTCTAATATTAATATTGCTTTAATACCATGATCTTGAACAATTTTTGAAGCTTCACAATCTGTCAGAATATTTGGAAAATAGCTAGTAAAAATCGAACAATCCAACGTCATCCCACCTCATAGAAAGTTAATAAGAGTTGACTTTTTCAAGATCTGCAAAAATGTGCTCCTGTAAAGTTGGAGTAAGTCATTACCTCCTTAGAAAACAAATATTCTAGAACTTTTTCAATAATCAAAAATACTTTACTTTTGCCCTAAACAGTCTGTTCTGACAGCAGATTTTAGGATCTTGGCAAATACAAAAGGGTCCAGGACCTCCTCTTTCACAAAGCCCTTGTCATGGTGCAGGGTGGCTCGAGAGCCGGTTGGACCCAGACGCAGAGGTGGAGGCATGAGGATCAGAGTCTAGAGGGTTTAATGAACAAACAAAAGGCGCTGCAGAGCAGGATGACAAAACTAAACAAAACTCACTGTGGCGTGGAACAAGAACCGAGGAACATGGCATGACAAGGACAACCAGGACAGGAATAACTAATGGACCAACACTGGAGGAAGGCAGAGACCAGACTTATATACAGACAGGGCAGACAAGACACAGGTGGACACGATCAGGGCTGATGGGGACCAAAGGAAGTAAAACTCAAGAAAACAGACAAGACAGGAGACTTTCAAAATAAAACAGGAAACAGAAACAAGACAGAACAAGGACCAAAAACAAGACAAGTTCAAATCATGACAGCCCTCAGTCCTAATGCTTGTAAATCTATTCAGGCATCCAGAGGGCAGAAATAATAAAAAGAGGTTGAAAATGAATTTCTAAGGGGAGCACAGAAACCTCTTGCTGTTAGACATTTTATTCCTGTTGGGACTTTTTTCACATTGTGTATATATATATCAACAATATTATTTAGCTTCAGTGAGACTTTACGTCTGTGTTCCTACACAACAAATTTACTTGTATGTGGTATTTTTTGTGTTTTTATGTCATTCATTGTCCATTTGAGAAAATAAAATATGAAAAAAAAGTAAAACATGAACATTGCAAATTTTTATTTTACATTTAAATACTTTCTGCATTACTAGGTTCTAATGTGTTCACACCTAAAACTATTCCATATCCTTGAAGCACTACACCTTATACAGTAAAGGTTATTTGTGCAAAAGGTGTGACTACAATATGTGAAGCATCAAAACAGCCCAAGAAACAGCAATGACATTTTGATGTCACAAGACGTCATTCAAAATCCAGGCCAATAAGAGGAAAAGCACTCGCTCAGTGCAGGGGAGTGTTTACATCACTCCACTTTCAGTCTTAACTTGCAGATGAATGCAGCTAATGAAAAGCCTGTGGAGAGGAAGGAAGTGGGGGTGGTGTTTTTTTTCTCCCTTTTTTTTGCCTATTCTTATCAATGGGCGGGGTGGGGCCAGTTGCCAGGGCCAAGAGTGACTCCCGGGCCCCCTAGCTGACAGCGGCAGCCTGTCAGGCTGACTTGCCGTCTGGTGAGCAGGCCTTGCCCTTCTCTGCAAGCTGGCACATGCTGGCGCAGCAGTCAGGCTCAGCCATGACGAATCGCTGAAAGGAAAGTCTGCAAGGTCACACAGGGGAACACCTGAGCCACTGAGCTGAGGGAGGGGTCAGAAGGCAGTAACACCAGGGTCCTCTGGTGATGGGCTTGTTATCCAGGATGCTAAAATAGATCACAAAATAATTTTAAAAACAGTTAAACACAAATGTTGCCTTATTAGTACAATAACTGATTTAATTAAGCTGATAAAACAGGAAAACCACACTGAACTCAAGTAATCAAAGAGAACTTGTGTCATTTTCAATGTGTACTGCAACCTAGAAGTTTTTTTGCTTTGACAGTTTCAGGACAAATTCATGGTCATTGCTGTAAATGACCGTTTTCGCTGCTATAGCAACACATCACAGAGCCGCATGTTGTTTTTTTCACATCAAAACTATCATAATTGTTTAAACAATTATGTTTAATGGTTCCATGATGACTGTAACCACTGCCAATTTTTGAAATTTCCCACCTACCGAAAACAATTTAATAAACTGGATCACTATCTGTCGTGACTAATTCTAAATGCTTTATTTGGACAACAAAACAACACATTTTTTAAAATGACTTGTACTTTACCATGCAGTTTTGTTTTTACAAATGATGCCTTCATGTAAAAAGTCAGATGGCTTCCAGATTGTGAACATTTGTCCTGTAACTTCACTCCTCTGCCTTTCTCCTTGAGAGCTTGTGACCTCTGACCCCTCTATTGATACCCTATTACGTTTTATGTTTGCTCTTTGCAAACAAATGCATAATTGGAGTTTGTTTGTTGTTAGTTTTTAATTCTACTTAGTTGCCCTGCAGTAATTTCACAAAGCACTTTAAAACTTGCTTGCTACTTTATGAGCTAAATTTATTTTTGGGTGAATCATGCTGACGCTGACCAACAAAATGTGAGGAATTAACATTATAATACACTCAAAAACTCAAAAAGTACATTTTGCATGAGACAGGTCCTTAAGACATGCTAAAGCTCACATCCACAAAACATAGGGCAGCCAGATTAAACTGGTTTTCCACTTTTCAGACCTTTCTTATGACATCTTAATTGATATGCATTTCACTTTTGCATTTCTTTCTCATTTTTTTGCAGGTAGAAATTGTGCGGATCAGCTGGAGGAGCCAGGAACCTTGCTTCAGGAAGTAAGTAGCCGTTTAAGGTCAAAAGAGGGAAGCCCGGTTTTTTCTTTTTTCTCAAAGGTCTGACATCTTCTGCTTGTCAGCAATTTTTCTATTCCCTTTTCTTACGTGTATAATCATGTGGTTCTTTTTTCAACATTTTCGTTTTCCTTATTTTTTTTAGCTTCATGTCTTAAAATAAATAGGTTGTACCGTAGGTTATCAGTGAAGAAGATCCTGCACATTTGTTTTTTCTTTTAATGGACGGACATTGTTCAAACAGATTTGCTGTCTACCGTGAATAATTACAACCATCAGTAATTGAAACGTTATGGCTCCCTGTATGCTATGGCTTGAAGACTGGCCTCTTTGAGACAGAATCTATGTGCGAGTGAGGGTGGCTGGGGAGTTGAAGAGGCCACAGCGCAGAGCTGAATCAATAAGGGTCAGGGAGAAAAGGCCTTCTGAAGTCACAGTAAACTGACAGAGATTTCAAAAGGTTTGGATAGTGGCAGCTGAGGCCTTTTAAAGGGGAGTTCCATCAGGATTAACCCCTCCATCTCTTACAGTTGAAAAACTTTTTTATGTAACTAATAGAGCTGTTTGATCTCTGAAGAAGCAAGGAATGACAAAAAAAAAAGAAAGAAAAAAAATAAGAAAGAGGACTTTATATTGGTAACTTGACCAAAAGGGTCACATGCACTTAAAACAAAAAGGTCAAGACATTTCTCGAACAAGTACAGTGGCATCTGACTCACCCTCTGCTACTGCATCTTTAGTAATGGCACAACAATTAGCCCCTATGACCAGACTGCTTCCATCAGAAGTCAGCAATTGAGGCAATCCTCCCTTAAGCTGCTTACATATGTGACGTGGGTTCAAGTAAGTTCTAAACGCTTGTTTTAGAACACGCATATGGCCTATGGCAGGGGTCGGGAACCTATGGCTCGCGAGCCATATATGGCTCTTTTGATGGTCACATGTGGCTCGCAGACAAATCTTTAATTATAGTAATTTTTTTTTCATTAGACCAGTCCTTCTTGGGCGCGATGCGATGCCAGAGGCGCGCAGTAGTAGCAGTGCTTAGAGAGAGAAATCTGCGCCAGCGCTATCAGTTACTATTATCTATTATTTCACAGAGTTTGTACCAGCCTGAAACCTGTGAATTGCCGTGCCTAAAACTGCGCGCTCCCGTCTCTGAGAAAGAGCGCGCAGATGCGGGGACGGGATGTGTGAGGGAGAAAGCAGAGGGTGGGGGTGAGGGGTTGTGGGGACAGGCAGCAGGTGAACCGCGCAGGGATTGTAAAAACGTAAAACCCGCTTCCCGTCACTCACTGCAGCGTGTGAGTGTGTGTCTGGCTCCCCGTCTGCAGGTGAGCAGTTTTTGTCACATCTACAGAACATTCAGACCTAAGATCACGTTTAAAGTCTCAACGCCTGAACGAAGCAGAAACTCACCACGTATCAACCAGACTAGACCATCAGCAAAACTACCACGAGAAATACTCATCATTTATTAGCAACAGAATAACAATGTTATTAAAAAGAATCCACAGACTTATTGTACTTTAAAAATGTTGAAATTAAATCAAATGCACACATTCATTTGTATATTTAGTTTTAAACAAATTGTCGCGGACTGAGTTGGATGGCTGTTGGGCCGCGTTAAAAGTTCTGGAGTTCATTGAACGCGTCAAGCAGAGATCTGATTGGCCCTCAGTTCTGTCGCTCAGCCTGTTGTTAGGTAGTTTGGACCAATGGGGTTCAGCTATGGGCCGAATAAGGGAAATGGGAGGGGCTGGAGCGGGAGCAGGGGAATATAAAGTTGGGAGAAGCGCTCTCGTGTCGGCGGGAGAGATTCAGGAGTTGCTGAATTAATTGAACGGCGTTTGTTGCGGTCTACAGTAATCGGAATAAAGAACTTTAAAAGAGGTTAAGTCTCCGTGCCTCAGTGTGGGGAAGGGACACTACATTATTGTATGGCTCTTTCGAAATTACATTTCAAAATATGTGGCATTTGTGGCTCTCTTGGCCAAAAAGGTTCCCGACCCCTGGCCTATGGTATTCACGCTGGACAAACAGGGATGGGCTTCTTCTTTCCCTGCTGTTTACCAGCGCATTTCCACCACTTACAGTGGGGGGAGCATAATGTCAAAGGCATCCATTCCTTTTCGTATTGATACTTGCAGATATCATTGGGACCACGTCCAACCCCCAGTGTCTGTCCTATCGACCGCTTGAGAGTTGACATTGATTTGCCAAGTCACCGTGGGTCCAACCCCAAATCCAGACAGCTTTGCTATACAAACTCAGGTCCTGCCCCTAACCCGGATGTAAACCATTTTGATAAGCTAGAAGGTCCGTCCCGGCCAAAAACTCTTACGGGACTTCTTATATTGTTTATGGTGTGGCTAATGCATGGGCGTGACAAACCTGCCCATTGGGTGACCTCACTTAGCCGTGGACACTACCTGCAGGCGCACGAGGAGGACGAGGCCACCTTGAGTTCACCCACTAAGGAGTAAACTACCTAACTGGCTGCCTTCCTGGACGGGCGCCCTCACACCGACACGCACTACAGATGCCGATATATTTTACACTACCTGGTGACAGTACTTCCCCCGAACACCTCAGCCCTCACCCTGGGAAGAGAGTCAAAGTTAATCTTGCCGAATCCAGGCTTTTTCTTTCACAGGTCTATTCCAATATATGAAAGACTTTGTGTCACAGAATTCCGGCCGGCACAAACCACAAATGTTAAATTTTCCTCCATGATTAATTTTCAAATGGTTGGCACTTTCCTAAAATAAAGGGGACGCCATCCATATGTCACAACCAAATCTAAGTCCCTGTTTGGTCAAAGTTCAACCTGTTTTAACTTTAGCGCACCTTCAGCAGTTGCATGTTTTATATATAGACCCGGAAAACTGTCTTAAAAATCTACATAGCTACACGTGAACACAAGAGTTTTAAGAAATATGAGTCACCCACTCATTTTCACTGAAACGTTGCAGTTTTGACCAGATATGACATCATTTAACCCCTTCCTTTCCAAAAACTTAAAACAGGCTTGGAAGGTCACAGTATTGAAATAGTCACATTCCCATTTCAGCTTATGTTTAATTATAAATACAATAATACCATTACCTTTAATTTGGAAAAACAAATCACTCCTAGTGCATTAATATTGGATTTTAAATCTACAGTCATTATGTCCTGAACCATTTCTGCTCTTACACTGCACACACTCAGTTTCAGAGAGGTTCATCACAAAATCTCATACCTTCATTTATCACTGCAAGTTCCTCACTTGAAAAGGCGTATAAACCAATTTTAATGAATTATTAACCCATTTAGCTGTCAAATAAGTCCTAAACAAAAAATGTGTTTCTTCTGTTCTCAGCCAAATGTGCTAATTTGACATCCAGCAAACTAAACAGAAATGGTTACAACAGTCACAAAAAGTCCTTTCTTACAGTTTCCTTTAATCTGTAAAAAGATAGTTTCTAGCAAAGCTATTACGATCGGGGCATGCGTAGAACGCATATGTTTCCCCAAACCAAGCTCTGTACACACCATTAGGCACAACCATATATCAAGCATATATCTTTTTGTCACACACAATATTTGAGCAAAGGTGAGCTGGCATCTGTGCTCAGATAAGTGCAATGATGTATTTCGGTTATAGAATACTGTGAGCTACTGTAAAAAACATTTGCAATACCTTATTGTAATTGAATCCGTTATTTCTAAAGGGGCCAAAGTCCACATTTTTTTCAAAATAGAGATGTTATATGTTCTATGGTCTTCAAGGGAAAAGCTATCTTATTATGTGCAGAAGAAGTCCCAAGTCCGTTGTAATGTATTGACTATGCTTGACATCTAAAATGCATTAAGTGCAATTCCTGGACTTGGGCCTCTCTTGCATGGGTTTTGCTTTATCCCATAGATGGCAGCACTAGTTATCCAATATGGCAGCTCCCTTGTTTAATTCAAGAAGGGCCCAAGTCCAGAGTTTGCTAGTCCTCTGAAATCTGGGTAAAGTATTAACCATTTGGTGTAGCCTCCCTTTAAGCTATGCAACTAAAATCATTTCCTGGAAAAACAAACCTCTTGGACTTGGGCCCCTTTTGAACTAACCAATTAAGTTCTTTTAAAATAAGCTGCAGTATAACTAAATACAGTATTTTACTATTGAAACTGCTGCCAGTAAATCAATCATTGGTGTGATAATATTTAATATTTCTGTACAGGAAGTGCATTTAAAAAAGACTGTGAAACCCCTTATCAAAGAAAAGACTAGAATTGTTCAGGTCCAGACTGTTGCATGCATGCCACAGCACATGTTTCAACATGAAAGAATACCCATTGAAGGTGACAGATTGTTCTCTTGACAACTAATCTAAATTACAACAGATCCATAACCATATGCTGTACTCAGACTATTGATTTTCTCAAAATCTTTTTGTTTCTGCCATTATTTGTAAAGAAGGAAGTGCTTACAGTTCCAAAAATCCCTCTTGTCTCAGATGGCTCAGCACAGAGATTCAGCATAATTACATTTCCATCTCCATCACCCAAGTAAGTGAGCAGATTAAATTTTCCTCAGCATTCAGGGTTTGGGAAATTAAGATGGTGCTGTAACAGAAATGAGCCTTGATTGCTACTCAATGCGATTGCCAGTACCATTTTTTTCATGGTTGATGGGGGGCTATTATCTTATTGTTGGTCACATTTGGGTAAAAGCGATTAACTAATAAACAACGAAATTGTAAAAAATAAAAACAATAAACCAAAAAAACTGAGTTTTGAACAGGTTGTTTATGTGCTTTGAAAATGTTTTAACATCTGTTTTTGGGTTTTCTTTTGTAGAAATTTTTTTTTTTTTTAGAATGTTTATAGTGCTTTATTTCAAAAAGGGAAAGAAAATCCTAAAGTCTCAACTTTAAAAACTAAAAGGTAAATCAGGAAGTGTAGCTGAGCACGGAATTAAAACAGCCATTTGAAGCATTAAGGATAAAAGACCTTGTTGGTTGTGAATTTAAATAACAGCTTTAATTGCCTGACCTTGTTTTTTCACTTTCAGGAGAGGGTGCAGCACATTTAATCTTGATTAAAGAGTGGACCAAATCAGCAACAGAAATATGAAATAGGCAAACAGAGGAGGTATTACTGTGGCACATGACGTTGCAATAAGCTATTCCGAAAAATGTAAGATTTTTTTAACAAAGTTTTGACCCAAAAATCACAGTCCTGAAAGCTCACTCCAATGAAAATAATGTTTTTGGTGTTTTTAACATGTTCTTGTGGCATTTTTCTGATGATGGAGGACATATACAAAGAAAAATTATTATTTTTTAATTCAAATTGATGTGAATCAGGAGCAGACAAAAAGGGCTGTTTGAAAAACAGCTTAATTGTTACGAAGAAAACACTCTGGACAGGCCACAAGCTCCCTGTTCCACTCTATTTTGAAGCCTCCACTTGTAGAAAAATAGATCCCTGTACATCCTTGTTATCTTCGTCTGAGCTGGTATCTGGCTCAAAACTGTACGATTGTTTAGCTCCAATATTTCTCGCAATTTTTGTTTCACCTGTAATGTTGGGTTGGGCATGTGAGGAGCTGTAAGCTAGCGGGAGAGCGTGTAAGCAGTGAGCTCTCAGTAACAGCACTCTGAAAAGAAAAAAGATGATCCAACTTAAACGAATTACTTCAATTGGTAACACGTAATTGAATTAAGTTTATTTAACTTAATTTTTATGTCTATCCAACAGAATTTAATGTTGATCTGACTTAAAAAAAATGTATTTATGCAACTCAAATTAACACGTTTATCTAACTTAATATCATACATTTATCCAAGTCAATATCATGTATTACTGACTGTGGTTCTAATTATATATTTTTTTGCACTATGATTTTATTGATCAAATGTACGATAGGAAGGGAAGAAGGAGGTTACTGCACCCAAAGTCCCACCTCAGAGGAAAAGTTCTGACTGCTACTCTGCAGAAACCATATCCTTAAAAATGACACAGGTTTTATTGATTTCTGTTAAAAACAGCAAAATTATAATTAAAAAGACCACCAGTTACACTTTGAAATAGAAAGAGGATCAAACTTTAAAATATAACTTCTGATGGAAAGTCACAAGTGAATCGTCAGCATCTGCTAATGTTGTATTTGACAGACAATAGGCACTTTTCCTAAGATTTTTCTACAATAAAATTAGTTTGTTGCAAAATAAAGGTTTTTTGTTCTTCCAATTTTGATGCAGTCATTTCTGTTATCTAAAATGTTAATAGGACAGGAAACACTGCAGTGCATCCTCACCTCAGTCACAAACCACATAGCAGAACACAGCATCACCTCTGAATTCTGAGAAAGATTTCGGTATGATCATTAAAGAGCAGAGACAAGCATCTCCCCGAGGTTCTACACCAAACAAAAACCACACAGAGTGTGTGGCAGGAGTGTCTGCTCCAGCAGGCAGCTAATGAAGGCTGAGAGGACCTACGGTGGCTCGGTAATTGAACCTCTGGGACATTCTCTCACTCTACATCAGCATTCTGATCTCCTGAAGTTCCCTTCAGTTTCATGCTGCTGCTGCTGAGGGACTGACAAATTTAGTTGTTTTCTTCTTTCTCTAAGAAGAGATCATCTTTATGCTTCAACTTTTCAAGACTATATACTATATTCTGCAAACATTTTTCAAAATACTCAACTGTATAATGTAACTTTTGTTTGGAATGGTGGTTTCAGTTTTCAAATTGCTGGAAAGTTAGTTCCAGCTCGCAAAAGCAAAAATGTGTTGAGAAATGCAAAGATTTCATCACTACAAATATCTGCAAACAAATTTTGTTCAAACACAGACCTGGTGGAGATTAAAACCAACCGTGGTGCCATGACTTTCTGGCACTATTTGAGGTGGAAACTGCGAAATCGAGGACGTCTACCATGTCTGTCCCACAGATGGCCGAGCCTCGCTCTCCCTCTGTTCTCTGGCTGGACTGTCTCTGTTGGACGCGGTGTTGGTGCCAGATCATCTCAAAAATACAATCCCCTCCAACAACTCCCTGGCTGCTTCTGGCACCAACAGGAAAGCCGTCCCCTCACTCATCTCGTGTGCATGCTTCTGTAAATAAATAACAACAACAAAATAGCAACAAGAGGGCGACACCCGGTAAATTGCAGCGAGCCATATGGGACCGCCTAGTCAGGAGGCGAAGCAGAGGTGTCACAGATGGTTGCACAGACCCCAAAAAGCCAGCATTTTTCCACGCTGCTGTTCTTTTGGGCGGCCTCTGATAACCACCCTTTTCCCAGCTTTTTTTTTTGACTGTTGACACCAGCTCAGATGGGTGCAACACAATAGCAAACCTTTAACCAAAGGGAATTGTGTTGCAGGGGCGTTGTTATGAGATGGCTGGTAGATGACTCATTTTGCATTAGCCTTTGAAGACGTTCCCTTGCGGCCCGGCGTTGAGCGCTCCAGCATTAAAAGCCTGTGCATCTTGGCACCTCGCTCAATAGAAAGGCAGGCGGTTGATCTGGGGAGCATTAGTACTGAGCCTTTGTTCACCCGAAGGGCTGTCAAATGGAAAGACGGCTCCCTGAGACATTTTAGAGAAACATTCTGCTCACAAGCAGCTGAGGACCAGCAGGATGAAGCAGGCTCAGAGAGTATTAAAGCAGCAAATATTCCATTCATCCATTTGTAAACAGGCTCAGAGTGACAGACAGCACGCAGTTTCAATGAGTGGATTTGAAGTTCAGTTTCATTTCTGCTTTTGTCCTCACATGTTCATTTTCTTCTTTTTTGATTAAAAATGTTTTATCTTTGCTGTACAAAGATGTAACAGATAAGATGAGTAACAACTCTTCACGTTTAACACAAGTAACATAAGTAAAACGTTGCTAAATATATTTAAAAAAAGCAAGTTTTACACAATATGTTTTTGATAAGTTAAAGAGTGCTTAACATGAGTAAAGTACTACATAATTTAATCAAAATGCACATTTGTTTGCATTCTTTTTGTGCAAAATTCCCTTGTGCAGGGAGCAAAATTCACCTGTTCTTTGGTGAAACAATGGAGGGATGAATAAAAAGTAATTGGCAAATTAAAGAAAAAGTTTTATTTTTGGTGCCAGTTCTGCAGAACAAATAATTAAACTGTTGTCTGAAAACTTGGATTATACTGTCCTTGTTTAGCTTTCTTTGTTTTTATGGGGTGTTTTGAATTAGTCAGTGTTTTTATTTGGCCTTCTTGTGTGTTGGGCTGGTTATTTGTTATGTGTTCTTTATGACAATTACAATCTTGCCATGAACAGAATTATGTCAGCCATCCATTTGTTACTGCGGGTTGTAGCTGCAGGTTAATCGTAAGACTCTACCCACAGTCTATTAAAATCATCATCATTTTCCTCAAGTCATCCCCTTTGCAGGACACGTTTAAAAAAATTTTCAACTGAAAGCTTTGGGGTGCATTTTTAATGGAAGTCTGAATCAGAGATTTTGAAGCGAATGAGCAGTGATGTAATGATAACATGAAGGTCCTCACCCTGTTTGCAAGCTTCTGTCCAGTCAGACTTGAGAGGAAACTCATTTCATCTGCAAGCTTCTGCAATCTCATTCATTCAGTCAGAGCTCTCATGTGAGGGTTTTTTATTTTGACTTTACTGTACTCAGGGGGAAACTTCCCAACCAGCGGTACAAGCTAAACACCAATTAAGCAACAAATACTAACCCAGTAATAGAATCCAGCCATAAAATCCATCAAGACCAATAGTATATCAGGAGTTTTATCTTTTGTATCACTGTCTTCTTTCATATAGACTACACGCTTTTCCCCTATCTAGCTGTCAATTATCGGCTCAGCTCGAATACCCTCCTGTGAACAAGACAAGATCCTTAAATTTCCTTATTTGGGGAGGATTGATAGAGCACTTCATTTTTTCTACTCAATTCTAAGCAGTTCAATATTTCTGAAGGCAAACCCCAAATTCCTAGAAACCCAGGAACAAATGGATTTTTTTTTTTTGTTAGTTTCTGAAATTTATCTTAAGCATTCAAAACCCAGCAAAGCCTTTAGCTAAAATTGTTCAGAACAGTACTTTTAGATTTTACTGAGATTTTATACAGCCCTTGAAAGTTTGAAATTCATTTGAAAGATAAGACATGCTTAAGGCAGCAGAAATGTATACAGGGACTGGACTAATCTGCATGAAACAAAGGCTTTTTTATCATTCAAGCATTCTCATTTCATTGGAAAAAAAAATATTTTGTGAGCGCCAATGTTACGTAAAAATTATCCAGTTAAGGTGTGTTTCTGCAAAAGGAAACAAAATATGTCAAATTTCTTTAATTATTATGTTTCAAATGCTGAAAAAAATAACAATAACTAGTGTTTCTTTCATCGCTCTGCTTTGTTTTGTTTGAGCTGCAAGTTTTTCTACCAGCTTAAATAAAAAAAAACACAAGCTTCATTTACTCTGTTACTCCTGTGGCCACAGCATCCCCACACAGCCATTCTGTTGTCTGAATGTACAATAATCCTGCTGCAGCTACAATCCCAGCCGAGCACCTGCTGCCTGGTGGCTCCTCCTGGTCCCTGGCCCCCAAGGAGATCAGGCGGTCAGACCCTGTGGATGGTTACCTGGCAGCCGACGCAGGGGGTAGGCTGCAGGTCCCTGAACGCACAGCACTCAGCCTTTTCCCTCTGATCCTACACACTGCATCAGCTACATCTGTGGCCTCAGATGCACTCAAGGAGATTAGGTTTCAACAACAGCCTGTTGGACCCCTTTGTTTTCTTCCCAAAATCTCTAAGAAATATTACATCTTGTTGCCTCAAGGACTAAAAAGAATCAGTTTGTGAATCTTCATTTGATTCTTCCATTTATTTATTTTTCACTGAAAATATACTTCAAACTTAGATATTATTTGCATCAAAACAGTCAAACAATTGCACTTTCATTAAAAGAAATTGTTAATGAATAAAATCAAAAATAGTGCGATTCCATTTTCTAAATCACTAGCACAGGAAGGGATAACTGTTTTTTTTGCTATGTTTGTGGGGCATCAAAACTAAATATCTATAAATGCATCACAAAAAAATTTTCATTTTAGGAAAATATATGAATTTTCTTTCAATTTCCTGTCAGAAAACATCTGCATTTAACGTTTCAGTAGTTCATGATTGGAAAAACACAATGTTAAAATGTTTTATTAAATTTTATTAATTTAAAAATATTTCAGCACTAAAAGTTGCGTAATTTTTTACTTATCTGTCTTTATTAGTTTAATTCTCTACCATGAGTGTTATTTGGAGGTTTGTTTTCCTTTTTGCAGCTTCTTTTACATCTCCTTTGTTAACCCAACTGTTTCTTAAAAGTCCACTATCTATTTTGGGATCAACAACAATTGTAAATACGTTATATTGAAAAGCTGTAGAATAGTTTGTGGCACCACTTAGTTTAGTAATTTCTTTGTTTATTTTCCATTTGTTTTATAAATGATACCATCTCCACATTTAACTGAAGTTTCATTATTCTGACCTCATCAATCAGGACCCTGGTGTTCTATGTCCACAAATAATGACCACATTTGTTTTTTTCTCAATACTTTCTAAGTTAATAAATGGACCAGTTTTTCAAATGTTTGGAGTTTTTATACAACTTAACTTTGCATCAACACAAAGAACAACTCCTCCCTCTGTTAGTCCAGTGAGCTGCAAATAAATAGTATCCTTCCAGTTTTATTTCAGATATTCTCAGTTTCAAGCCCATTTTTTAAAACACCAAGACATCAAAGTGCTTTAATTAAGCAAACAATCCCATATTTGTGTAAACTATAGTGAATTCTACTTTGTTTTTTATGCTGCTGTAGAAATACATATTTCTGTATAATACCCACATTTCTTCAGAGTGCTCATTAAGGAAACTTCAGGCAAAAAGCATCTGGAAATCTTTTAAAATCATTTGATTGATCTGCAAGCTAAGGTTTTGCTGATTGATTTTTGGAAACTCTCTGCATCAACCTGCTACAGGAGTTCTAACTAGTAGGGGTGAGCGTATCGATCTGAGTATTGATAGTATTGATAACAAGGTGAAGTACTGATATAGCGTGATGAGTTTTTTCTTTATCATGTGAAGTAAAGAGCTTGAATTTACTTACTGAGTTTGTCAAAGCGCAGTGTTTATCTGTCTGCAGAAAACTGCCCCTCCTCTCCCTGCTTCTTCTGAGAGCAGACAGAGTCATTAAAGAGCCACATATTTGCAGAGACGGCAACATTTTTGGTTGTGTTTTTATATTTTAAGATTTATTTAAACAACTGAATGAATCCCAAGTGTGGCTGTGTCTGCAGCTCACCAATCCCCCAGCAACAACTAATCAGACTCTAACTTAACTTTATCACAGTGTTGCTTTTGTTTACAGCACTTTTTTTATACCAGTAACTGTTATTTTATTACTGCCTTTATTTTAAAACGATATGTTTGTGGTGCTGTTTTTTAAATTTTTGTTACATTGTAGTTTTTTTTATTTTGCACAAGTTATTGTTTTCTTTTTAATATTATTGTAGTATGCTATTATCAATATACTTGCTCTATATTTGATGCATGTTCAGTTCAGATTGTTGAAATTGGTTAACAAACATTTTATTTGCCAAAAGTCTCTGTCCTGTGTTTTATCGTACACTTAATTATGATTACGTATTTCCAATTGTATTCTATAATAAAGCATTTTAAGCTAAATATATCGGTAGCGGTATCAATATCGGCAAAACTAGCCTTGTAATAACTTGGTATCGGATCGATACCCAAATACCCCAGTATCGCCCACCCCTACTAATTAGGGCTTGCACCATCTGTCTTCAATTTAGTGAACAATGGCCTCCAGAAAATAGGTTTAACTTCTGTTTAGTCAAAGCCATGAACGTTTTGACTTCAGATAGCTAAGAATTTTGGAGGGGAGATGTTTTACCTTTCTTTGCATAGTGTGTATAAAAGTATGGATGGCTGTTGCTCACATGTTACAAATCTTTTTTGATTTTTAAAGATTTTTGAAATTTTGTAACAATGCAAAGAAATTTTAACCGTGATGACATCAAACGTGACCAATTTACCAAAATTGACTATAGCTTTAATTCTGAAAGATTGCACATACCAACTGCTGTGACTCCGTTGAGTGAAGCCTCTGGGGCTCAGAGGACAGATTTGCTTATGGTAGGTATTCTGCTGCATCCATCAGCTTTTAAGCCTTTAAGTCATCCAAGAGCAGATTGTGACACATTCAAACCCCTGGACACTACGGATGTTCACCTTGGATAGCCGCTTTGAGCCTCATGACTAAATAAAATCAGGACTCTTGGTCTTTTTTCTTCTCCTCAGGCCTGAATCCTTTGGCTTTCATTAAATTGAGAGACTGTACATCTGTCAATGTGTCTTGCACTGAGAGGGGAGAAGAAAAACGAACTCCTGTGCATCTTGCTAGCAACAAGAGCTTTTTTTAATCCTTGCCCCAAGCTGCACTGTGCACTGAAGCAAGCTATTACATGGCAACAGCTAAGAGGCTGCAGCACCTGGTCCTCCCAATTCGCTGGCCTTCAGTGGCAGCTGACTATACAGTTCCCCCTGCCAGGTGGTTCCACTTCAATCACATTAGCTAGTCACTGTAGAGTTAACAAAGAGTGCACACCCCTCCCTCCATTTCCTCCGCTTCTTTTCTGCTGCAAATCTGGAGAAAGACCATTTCTAAACTCGTTAAAATTAGGATCCCTCCACCAAGACGAGATAATTAAAGCAGAAGCAGGCAGGACAAGCTCCTTGGAATCCAGGCCCAACATTTTAGTAAAGAGACGCTGATGGAGGGGTGGCTGGGGGAGTGGCGTGTGCTCTTAGTGGTCCATTTGTATAGAGCAGAGGATCATAATAGACCTTTTCATGGATAGACTAAACAGATAAGGCCAATGGAAATGAGACAGACTGTAGATATCTGCAGGGATATTGGGGATGTGCAGGGATTCAACAAACAGTTTGGCTGCCGAGAGCAAAAGCTTTTGTTGATTGTCTTCATTCAGAACTTCATCAGTCTAGAATTCAGAGAGCCAAAGTCTGGAAATGTATTAGTCTTACAATGAATGTTCTGTGCTGGTAAAGGATGAGTTTGCAGTACATGTAGAGACATTTGGGATATTTTTGGCAGGGTAACACTACACAGTTCTCCCTGTTGTTGTTTTTGTGTTGTTGAATGTTTACTTTGTTTGTGCGATTAACAAAATATGTTATCATTAACAAATAACATTTCTCGATTCAGCAATTTTTGCTGCACCTTTAAAAAGAAAACGATTTTTACAACTGTCTCATTTTTATTCCTTTAAAATGTTAACATTTGCATTAAAACCAAAAACGTTTTGTAGTTATTTTGACACTTCAAGCAATTCTTATGCCTCAGTTCTTCATAAATGAATAAATAGCAACCTTTAAACAATTGAATAATAATCATAAAAACATAGAATAAAAAGGAATTATTATTGTTGTTGGAAAGAAAAAATAAACACAAAGATGCATTTACAATAAAACTATTGTAATTAAGAATCAAAAATATAATACGTTTAGGGACGAAAAGTTATATCAAAATATTTACAATTTTTAACATTTAATTTTCTTTTCCAACATGTTTTTTTCTTTGTTAGAACTGCCTGTTTAAAACCCTCTTAAATAAAATCTAAGTCCTCTGGATGCTTCCACCCTACATTTCATGTCTTTTTTTCCTTAGAGGCATCATGATGCACATCAAAGCCGAGAGGCTGAGTTGAAGATGGATGGAGGGAGGATGGTGGTGAGGGGAAACAGAGGGAGGGAAAGCAGGATGCCCACACTTTAATCTTCTTTATCCGCTGATGTGAAGACAGACGTCCCAAATTCCATTTACGAGAAAAATACTGATGCAAAAAGGCTGAGCGTGTCTTTATACCACACTGAACAAATTGGGATGCAAATGTGAGTCCCTTGAACTGTGTAAAGTGGCATAATGGGATGATCCATAAATTATTAATCAATGTTGGTTTGGGTGGAGCCCAGAGGATTACTGACATCACTCCAGCATCAAAATCAAATAGAGGGTTATTGTTAGTGTCAGTTTAGAGATTGAGTTTTCCGTTTCACAAACAACATTTTTTTATTCTGACTCTTTTAAATTTAAAGTGCCCCAATACAATGTAGAAATGGGTACATTTTTCTTTAAAAGTGAAAAAAATATATTAAATCAAATGTTATGCTAAAGTTAACTTAAAACAAAGGAATAACAAACATTAGTGACTTTTGTTCTTAGTTTATAGGCTTATATGTCATTGTGCCTCTGGCAGTCTCTCCTCCCCCTCCCCTCTCTGCTCTGCTTCCTTATCATCAATGGCTGTGAACACTCAACTCATAAACCTACAGCCTTCTTAAGGAGATCCAGTTACAGCATTCGTCGCCAGTTCGTTGCCCCTTATGGTGCTTAGTCTGGTCGCTCATGTAAATTCTTGTCCATGAAGTTTTGCCTCTCACTAACTTTATCCTTACGCCTCGTCAACAGGAAAAGTTCATCACGAGTGTTCACCTGTGTTACGCCTCCAGAGCAGTCCATCCTCGTCAACTACTCCAAGACTCCTGCTCACGCCAAGACCTCCAGCCACGCCACAGCAAAATCCCTCCAGCCACACCACAACTCCCAACCAAGATCCTCGCTCCTCATACCTCTCATCGTCTGAACTTTGCCACCATATTCATCATCGGCTCATCAACCAGGAAAATCAATTATTTAACTTACCTTTCACTCTCTTGTGTTTCCTTCCGGGTTCCAGCATCTGGGTCTGTTTCGTTTTGAGATCATGACATTATAGGCACTTTATAGGTTGCTTTCATAGGCACAAATGCAGTGATGTTGTGCAAAACGCTTCCTCAGCCTTGTTAGACAGTTTAAATTTAGGCTATAGTGATTGTGTCTTTGGGTTAGACACTTAACTTGACACTGTCAAGTGTAAAAGCAATCTTCATGTTGCCTTGGATAAAAAGGTTAAAATGTTAAAGATTCAAAAATAAAAGGCAAATACTTTTGTTTGGATCTTTCAAACACTTAAATGTACATTCGCACGAGTGAGCGGCCGTGGAGGTCAATTGTCTCTGTTCTCTGCCTTTGATTGGTCGACTCAACGGCGAGTGTAGACATTTGCAGGCTCTCATTTATTCAGAGTCTACGCTCGTGGCTGTAGTCCCGATCAGATACACTTGATACGGACATTGAAGTGACATTCACTGTAATACTTTTTTTATAAAAGAATTATTATGAAAATTGTTCCAAGTTGTTTAAATGCTTAGTTGTTTGATAAACAAGATATTTAATGAGGAAATTTTTTTGTCCGATCTGCTTATGAAAGCTGTATCATTTCATCCTGTTCTGACATCAAGGAACTAAAAACATTTTGCTCAGTAACAAATATATATTGTTCCTAAGCTAGGGTGTTAAAGTTTCTTCATTTGTTATCCGGCAGTATTTTTTTAATCAACGTTTGAAGTTAGTACTATTTACATTACTTGCGTATTGCTATTTTATCTACATACGCACTGCAGTTTGGGTCATGTGTAAGCTGCTGGTCCAATAGGGGGGCAGTGATATCCAAGATGGAAGCGATCACTAGAAGCAGTTCGGGGGAGGAAATGACTCCTAAAAAAAGAAAGAAAAGAGAAAAAAGAAGAAGTGTAAAAGGTGCTGCATGGACATGGTATCTAGAAAAAAGGAGAACAACCAAGAGATGGGAAATAATTAGAATCTGTGTCAAACAGTGGCTTTGTTTGAGTGTTGAGTCCAAGACGATTGCAGAAACAAACCAATACTGCATCACAATGGACTTTAACAATGCTGCACACTTAGTATACAGCATCTGGGTGCTAAATTTTAAGTGAAACCCTTCATGCTTCCATGTCTTGATAGGAAGCTGGTCAGTGGTTACCATCTATCACTGACAATAGGTGATATGGGTGCATGGGTGTTGACAACCCAGACTTTGTTTTTGCACTTTCAGTAACTTCTTAGCTCTTGTCTTACTCTGTGTCGTTCTCGGGCAGGTTTGAAACCAGTTCTTTACATAATTTTTCTAATAACCCTAAACGTTGATTTGTCAGAAATACTTTGTTCAAATATAAATTTAATATCAGGATTTCACCAAACATCACGTGGTCCAAAAGGATCTGCCTTCAAGTTCCACCCTTCAGGCCCTGTGTTTGTCCACATATTTTGGTGAAGCTGAATTTAGTAGTAACTTCCCTGAGATTGCCTACGACCCAGCTTTTCAGTCGTGTTGGGGTCCGACCCCGCATGCTGTCCAGGCTGAAACATTAGTGAGTCCAATGGGCCTCCAAGGTAAAGGACACTGCAAGACAAAAATAATACAACTCCAGTTTACACAAATGGGGTTGGAATCATTCAGCAGAGCATTCGTTTTCATGTTTGATCATCTCATAAAAGTTTTTTATCTCTTAAGAAGTGTACATCATTTTTATGCTTAACAGCAAAGTTTATCAATGTGGTTTTTTTTTGGAATGAGTGGAAATTAACCTGTAATCTAAAATGCTTCTTGATCTGAGAAGATTTAACACCACCACAAGAAATTGTCCCCTTCTCAAGACTGTGCCATTGACTTCTTTAGTGAGGTGTAAAATTTAGATCTTTTATTCTGGACGTCTTTGGAGCTAATGCCTTTTTATAGTGTGAAGTGTTCAGACTCAGACTCTGAGCAGCTGGTCAGTTAGCAGGCCACATCAGCGTCAGGCCGCTTCACTGATAATGGGATTAGTTTAAGGCGAGCAGAAGGGAAAGCAGAGAGAAGTAGAGGGAGGAGGGGGAAGAGGGCAAGGTAGAGGAGGAAGGACAATCACCATCATCCAAACAAAAACCAATTCTGAGGTTCCAAGCTCAAACTCAAAACAAAGCATGTAAGAGATACACTTGCCCTGTCCACTTCTGCTCGATGTGGTTATGTAATAATCCAGGATGGACAAAATGTAAGGTTGTTTCTTTCTCTCAAGCAGCCGTTGATGTACCATAACAGGACTCCTGACCCATCGATAATGGGGTGTTTATTAAGTAAAACGTTAGTGTAATTAGTTTTATTTTCAACAGTTTCACAAAATCCTGACATATTTCATAATTTTCACATACATAATTTAGACAATGTACACTCAAAAACTGAACTAGGCTCTTTAAATACTTTTTGTTGATTTTCCGAGAGGGTTTTATAAACATCACAAAGTATTTTGTGATATAAGCACCACGTTTGGCATGGATGCACCTCTTTCAGAAAAACATCTTTGCTACTACAATTACTACAAAAATCAAAAATGGAAAATTTTGTTTTTGTTTTTTTCTGTATGCGCATTTATAACTTTTGTTCACCCTAGCCTGGTTTGTATATGAGCATCTAAAAAAACAACAACAACAACACACACAGGGCCTATTACTATTATTGTTGTTTGGTCTTATGTGTGTGTTTGATATTTGCAATTGTTTCTTTATGGTGCAACTGAATGTGAATTTCTGTAAATTGAAAAATGTGCAATAAAGTTTATCGGGGGGAAAAGAGACAA
The DNA here is from genome assembly GCF_053564925.1 of Oryzias latipes. NCBI lineage: Eukaryota > Metazoa > Chordata > Actinopteri > Beloniformes > Adrianichthyidae > Oryzias > Oryzias latipes. The sequence goes on from NC_136260.1 coordinate 8,823,020, forward strand.
AAATGGCAGCTGTTTTTTAAAGATGACAGCCATCCACTCAATTCTTCCAAAAATTTTCAATGTCTAACAATCTAACAAAGCAATAAAAATCAAAGCTTTTTGACACCATGCTGTAAATACATTTGTTTTGGAGTAAAATTCTGTCTTTTCTCTAACTTTTTGAGTTTTAAGAGACAGTTGAGGTGTGCTTCCTTTTGAGGTGCCTCCAGTGGTCTATAACGGAACTGAAACATTTAATACTTAGGGGTTTGCACTAAATTAGAAAGAAACCTGGAAGGTATGGGCTTTAATTTTAGAGTCAAGAGAAAGGAAAATGTCCCACAGGGATGTGAAGCAGTAAATTCATTTCAGTTAAAGCTTCAAATTCTGTCTTTTTCTATGCATGGAAAAATTCACCAATTTCTCAGAAGTGAGTCCGATTTTAAACAATAGTCTCAACCATCTGGAAGATTTTGTTGTACAAAATTTCTGGTTTAAAGACGTTTTGCCTCTCATCCGAGCGGCCTCTTCAGTTCCGTCCGAATGGTGTTGAGCTAAAGATAAATATCCTCCTCACTGGAGTTTCAGTCCTTTCATGGCCAACAAAGTCCCATAACAACTGAGTTGTTGACCCCCGTGTCGGTGATGAGTCTCATCACCTGTCCTGGGATTCCCCTCTGGATAATGATGCCTACTAGGCAACACCAGTCGGACAGAACTGAAGCAGCTGCTGGTATGAGAGGCGAAACGTCTTCAAACCAGAATTTTTGCCCAGCTGAATTTTTTAGAACTTTTATTTCATCAACACCTGAATGACTGAGAATATACACCGTTTTATTGTTGGTGAATTAAGAATCAAAGGCGAAGATTTGTATCTCTTGACACATACACATACAACCACTTTAAACCAAGTAATTATTTCCTCTTTTGAATGAATACACTCACCGTCCCACAAGTGTTGAGGCAAAGCCAGATCACCCCTGTCAGGTTAGGATTTTCTCAGATGGACTTTTTATGTAGTGTTTGCTCTTCAGCTCACCTGCAGTGGAGGCAGTTGAACCACACTGGGCTCTAATAGGCTCACAGCGGCACCATTATCATAGCCAATCTAGTACAGTGCTGGCCACAAGCTTTAATGGCTCAATTCTTTTCTAGAGGGTGGTGCTAATAGTTGCATCAATACGGACAGCAATTTTGGTGTGATGAGAAAGCCCTGAAGGCGACATATTACTTCCTCTAAACCAGCAGCAGTAGCAGATGCACTACCACATAATTTCACCCTAAAAGCCCCCAGCACTCCTGCTGAAGGCTGGAGAGATTGTACTGAGATTGATCTGTGAGAGTAGATGGATGTGTGAAAGCCTTCAGAGGGGGTCCAGCGATTTCAAAGGGAGTGCAGGAAGAATTCATGATTATAAAAAAAGTTCCTGCCTGTAATGCTGGTCTTTAATCAGACCCAAAGTCCATTCAAGAGTTTCTAGCAACCTAAAATCAGTAAATGTTATAAAGCATCGGTGTACGAGCAAAAAATCAAAAAAGATCATTCACAATACTTCATGGTGTGAGAACAAGCTGTTAAAGAGTGAAAAACAGGATGGAGTGGGGCAAGTAAAATACATTTTTGGTTTTGAACTTTCTGTAGAGCTTTATTTGTACATTTTTACAGCAAAGAACAAAGTTCCAACCAAAAAATTTCACAACCTCCAAAATGTTTCACATTTACATTGTATTTCATGTATTGTGTTGCCGTTCATTTTCAGAACAGCTGAAAACGAAAGCAGCCTGTTGGAGATTCTGCATTGTTTGTGATGCCTTTAAAGTTGATTTTGGTCCTCGAAAAATATTTTGCCAGGTTTATCCCATGTGTGATCTACAGAAAAGGCAACTTAATTTTTGCAGCACATTACAGGAAAAGTAGATATTAACCCTTGTGCTATCATAGATGACCCCACCCTTACTTTGACGTGTTCTCCCCACCATGACAAAGGTGGATAAAGGTGGAAAGATTTCATGTAATCCATGGACACCAGTGAAGATCACAAATCATTGAAGAAAAAAGGTTCAGAGCACTGTCTAGTGGGTCTAGATGACCCAACTCCCAATGTTAAAGTGACTAGGTTAGTACAAGGGTTAAAATTGTTTGTGCACATTGCATGTGTGCAATGTATAGATAGGTAATCCATAGATAAATTCTTATGGCATGTTTAAACAAATGAAATTGAAGTAATGGATAATTTAAGGTCAACAATGTCAATAAAACTTGCTTACTTGAGTACTTCAAGCTACAGCATTGTTTAGGTGTTTGATGTTGTATTCTTTGTCATTTTTGATTTGTTTTCATTAGTTTTGTTTTTCAAGTTCATTTCCTATTTTATTTTGGAAATGTTTGTTACCTGTTTACTCCTTTCAGGTTTTTTAGTTGCTGGTTCCTCATCCGTGACTGTAACTGTATGAATATGATATGTATATTTGTTTTTACCACTTTTGTCTCCTTGGTTTCAAAACTAGAGTTTGATTATTATTATTTTTGTGATTCATTTTTTAAAAGATATCTCCATGTTTTCTTTTCCCTGGGTTTTTTATTCCCGCCCTCAAATTTGTATCTTTTACTCTTACTGCACATTGAAATGAATGAATAAAAATATATATATATTTTGATCTCATAAACAAAAAGTTTATGCTGATAGATTAAATCTCCAAACTCTACCTCTAGTCTTAGTTCATCATTTACAAAGACAAGTGTTTTTTTTCATTTGCAGAATATTTAAATGTAATGAACATGTGGCATAAAGGTCAAAAAAACTCAGTCCCACTCCAAAATCAATGAGTAAACAATAAACATGCCACACACACAAAATCCTTAATAATGGTTGAGCTCATTTAACAAGCTCATTAGTTCTTTTGGCCTCAGTTTGATCCCCTGCTGCTTCTTGTTCATTCAGATGGTGTTGGCACAGTTTGTCCTCACTTGTCAGCTTTGTATTTTGATGAGGAATCACATCTGAAAGATCTAATTACAACCAGAAAAGGATCAAGCTATCATTATCGGGGTCAGGATTTCATTATTAAAAGCTGCTCTGTTATTACTGAGTCAAATTACTGACATACAAATGCATCAAATGTGAGACAAACTTAACATTTTCCTGATGACTGAGGGGTAATTCATTCAAAAATTATAACATGCTACGATTTAAACATGTGTTAGGCACTTATAAAACAAAACATTAATTATAAAATTGTTATTGAGAAAGTGACAAATTTGAGATGTTTTCACATGCGGCTGCAGCTCAGCTGCATGCTGAAATGACTTGTGTGAACATGCCAGAGCAACAAGTAGCTGCATGTCTCAGGTGCCACCAGGGAAGCTCATTTTCTGAGTGGATGTGTCTGTCTTTATGTTTGAGCACAACCCAGTCTCACTGCAAACTGAGAATAGTCTTTACAGCATGTACTCAAACGCACCACTTTTAAAGATAAAAGTTGATTTTAGGAAAGACTGTTTTTTTTAATGAGTTTCAATTTAAAAATGAGCCAAAGGAGAAGAAATATTTATCCCCCATGAGTTTTTCTATCCAAAGCAGGTCCCCCCATTCTAATTGTGAAGAACCAACTAAAGAGAAATGTGTCATAGTTCATTTTACCCATTGACTGTGTGCGAACTGGACTGAGTAATCCCTCCAACTCACGTTCCAAACAGGAAGTACCCTATTCCTCTATTCTTGACAATTTATTTATCATTCATTCCTCCATGCCTCTGTTTGGTGCAGTGCGCTTCTTGCATTGTCCCTCACTCCCTCAAAGGCGGTGAGAGTGATTCCAGATTCCGGTTGGCACGTCCGTCCTCCTGTACTAGGCTGTGGGCCTCACCTCTGGCTTGTCTCTGCTCTTACACCTGGTTGCAGGACCCTGTCTCTGGCTCGTCTTGCGCCCCCAGCCGTCCCCCAACTCATCTTGTTGTAGTTGTGGAGTTAGATAAGCTAATTCTTCTCTAAGAGGTCTGGTACATCGCCTGTCCATCCTGGGGGAGGATCCCTCCTTCATGTGGACATCCCTGAGGTTTATCTTCTTCATTTTCTTTTAGGGGTTTTTCTTTACCGAGAAGGAGGGTCTAAGTGCCGGGATGCCTAGTTTAGCTTATTCTGTTTAGTTAGTTTAGCCATTACCTATTGAATTCCATGACTTCATGTTCATTGTGATTTCATGTTTATTACACAATTACCGGTGTGAAGCCCATTAAGACGGCTATCATTGTAATATTGGGCTGTGTACATAAAACTGAATTTAATTAATACTAATTTTTTTCATGTTGTTATTTACTTATTTTAAGTTATTTAAGTTATAAACTGCCCAATCAGATGCCTCAATAAAAACATATAGTGCCCGCTGACCTCCACCTCAAACGTTTAAAATTGATTGACAGATTCTTCGGAGCCGCTTTCAGTGGAATAGATGTGGACTTCCTACAAGCTCTCTCCAGAATTGTTGCCATAGTAGGCAAAACACTTTAACTTGGGTTTTGGGTGTTAATTAATTTTGAGGGCCTCATGGTGGTTAGCGCCCCGCCCCACAGCGAGAAGACCCTGTCTGAAACCCCAGACACTTCTGTGTTGAGTTTGCATGTTCTCCCCGTGCATGCATTGCTTTTTCTGGGTACTCTGCCCTGCAGCAGACTGGCAACCTGTTCAGGGTGTACCCCACCTTTGTCCAACAGGAGAGGACTGGCTTCAATTTCTCTGTGACCCCAACAGGGGTTCAGTGGGCTCTGAAAATTGACAGATGGATCAAGTTTTGTGTTGGTATAAAATACTCAATTTTCTTTTCTTTTCTTTTTAGATTTAATTCAGAACACATAGAGCACCACTTCCCAACTACACAAAGGAAAAAAGCTTAAGTGATTGTCATCATTATTATTCAATTTACTCCAGAACATTGCAATCCAATTCAGTCTAGATAATTCCATGATCAAATTGTCTTAATTACATTTTAACAGCCTCGTTGACCAACATATAACACCAAAGGGATTTCAGTGTACTGAGCAAGCATCAGGCAATAGTGGAGATGAGAAAAAAAAGCAGCAGAACCAGACTTGATGAGGGCGACAACCAAAACAACCATCTGCTGAGGACAGTAAATAGACAGACAAAACCATTGGAACATCTGTACTAAGATAAAACAGAGTTATAACCGAAGCACAAAGAAAAGATGAAGCAGAGGAACAAATGTCAAATCCCTGAAATAGCTGTTACAAGGTAAAAGTTGGTCACAGCACAAGAAACAAGAGAGCAGACAATGAAATCACCAAAAATCTGTTGGAGGAAAAAAGAGATGTGCTAACTGCAACAGTTCAAAAGGAATGGACAAAGGGAATCTCCTGCAACAACTGTTACAGGATAAGATGGTAATTAACTGCAGTCAGAATCAGACGAGCATAAAAATCAGGTGAGCAATTCCAGGCCTTGTGGGAATATGTCCCTGCGTTCTTTCCACACGTCCTTGCCCTGCATATATTCCTGATCACTTGAATCAGCTGTCTCTAACCAATCAGAAAACGCAAGAGTAGCGTTTGTTAGAAATCAACATTACAGCCCTGAGAGATGTCTGGAAGCACATCCTTTTCAAATCATGCAATCTTCTATGACTATCTTTAAAATGTAATACTGAAGGAATTGTTAATAAATGTACTTTCTATGTCTTTCTTGTATAATTTGTTGGTGAATGGATTGACCCTTTATAATCCGATTCCCAAGTGTGACCACTTTTTGACAGCACTAAAGGACTTTCATGAATCATTTTTGTTATGCAGATGATGTTCACTGTGAAAAACTGTCTCCATCAGCAGTCAGATCTGCAGTGGAGGGTGGAGTTGGATGATCGGGGGGTTGGGGGTGCGGCCTCAGGCAACAGAGGAAACTGGGAGCTGCTGATGTCAAGGAACGATGCCTGAAGCGTAAGCAGCACTCTTACACTTCTCCTGCAATGGACTCAAACTGACCCCCTTCAACTCCCAACAAGCACACCCACCGTTACCCCCACCCATTCCCACCACCACCACCCCACACGCATTAGGCCTGCCATGTTCGTCTGGAGTGTTTTCATGCGTCTGACATGTGTGGCAGCTTTGGCAGCGACAGCTTGCCATTGTTGCTATTCACCCCCGTTAGCAGCAGACGCAGCTACAGTTTAAGACAAGTGCGGGTTGTGATTAGTTTACACATTACAAGGACACACACATTAACTTGTAAACAAACCGCATATGCCAAAAGTACAGATCAAATGCCCAAATCCTGTTAGAGCAAAGAATCAAAACAAAAAAAAGTTCAAGTTTCTGAAGTGTGAATGGCCCCATTCCCACAGCCTGGTGATTGTTTCCCTGAAATCTCTTTTAAAGTTATTTTTTAAATATTTTGTAAGTTAGAAATGATGTCAAAACTAGAGCTGTTTGAATGGTGAGCTTTGTTCCCTCCTAAATTAAAGGCTTCATGCTCAGTTGGCTGGGAGTAGGACTGTCATGCAGGAAACCTGGGATTTCTTCCCAGGGTGCGCTAATTCCAGTGTGCGTTGTTATGTAAGACCCATTGTGCTGCTCCCAGTGGCTTGAAACTATAGGGTTTTGTCTAGAAGGGCATCCGGCATAAAAACTCTCTGCCAAACCACTTGTGCGAATCAACACTAATTCACTGTGGCGACCCCTAACAGGATGTGCTGAAAGGTGAACACTTTGAACTCCAACTTGGAACCTTGGTGTAGAATTACCATCATTTTCTGATAATCTGGTCACTTCTTTTGTTTTGTTTTTTTGGCTTTTACCATGCCACAACCATTCATAGACACGCATTTGAAGTTGATCTTGGATTGTCCATAGAAATAATAAGGATTATTTGCTAATATCATCCCTACATTTTGCAGTCAATCTGAAATTTACTGACATTTTTCTGAATTGTGATTTTCTTTTTTTGTTAGACAAAGGCTAGTTTTAGAGTTTAAGAGTTAAACTTTCTGCCATATGAGGATTTTTTGCTGATTTTTCCAACTAAAAGGTCAACTTTAGTCTGTGCTTTCCTCTTTTGGGCTAATACTCTTTATTTGAAGTTTTTTCTTTACATAAAACCTTCCTGTTGCATCCTCTTGTCCTACAAACATAAACCTAGAGTGCAAACTGGGTGTAGTTATGTTGATAATTCAGATAAATGCTCTTGTGAGTAGTCCTCAAAATATATCTTTTATGAGGTCAAACTAAGAGGTGCTGTGATGAATTTATTTTGTTTTCAATGCTTCATTTTAGTTTGTAGTGCGTTGAGGAAATGCTGAAAGAGATTGGAAATACTTGTGTATAATAAACAAGGTTGACAAACTTGCCTTGTTCATGGGCTTTATATGAACCCATGAAAAATACGGTTGTCATGGATGCTGTAACCTGATAGCAATCAGGCTTTTGTGGAGGAGCTGCACGCACTATTACTTGAAATAATTATTGGAGTGTTGTGTCCCAATGGGTCTCGACCTCGCTACAACCCAGATTAATCTGCTTATTATTGCAAAAAAATACATCAGTCTATTTAGAAAAGAAATTTGATTGAGTGTTTTGTGTGCAGCTTTATCAGTTGCAGAAAAAGAGGATAAAGGTGTTTGGGTTGTTATGTTATGCAGTAGTTAACTTTTGCTGTTTCTTCTAATAGCTGGGCCTTGTTGGGCATCTGTAATATTTAAAATAATTCCTTACTTTGGTTTAAATCAGATGTTTTTTTCCCCAAGAACATTTCAGATCTTTGTAGTAGATAATCGTGTTGCCTGAGTCTTAATCATTGATTTTATAAGGATGTTTGGATTGGTTATAAAATACAGATAAAAATGAGACTGATGAACATCAAAAAGTGTTTTTATGCATGAAGAGATCCTCCTACAGGACCTTGATTTGCTCTAAGTGCCTCACTCGTACATTATTGTTTACTCCATAAATCAGGAAAAAAAAGTCTGTATTGGAGATGGACTGAAACGTGGCGATCGCTCCACCAATTTACAGAGTAATGCAGTTATGCAGCTATAATTTATTTATTTGTGATACATGCAATGTTTTTTTTGTGATTCGGTGGAGCAGTGGTTAGCACTCTTGCCTCACAGTGAGAAGGCCTCAGATCAAGTGACTGTGACCAGTCCAGGTTGTCCCTTACCTTCACCCACAAGTGGGCAAAACGGGTTTAGAAGATGGATATTTTTATTTTAAATGTATTTTGGTGATCTCATTATTAGTTTCAAATGTTTGTGATTGCCATCAAAGTGCTGTGTGATTATTTAGTAAAACCATAAAAAAAAAACACAATATTTGCGAACAATTGTTTGACATTAAGAAAGTTACACAGTTTCTTTTCTGAGTATTTTTCAAACTTTCTGAATGAGCGACCCAACAGCAAAGAAAATGCATTTTTCTGACTCTGACGCCATCTAGAGGAAACAATGAAAATATCTGAGTGGTGTTTTTGCATGAGCTTGAAACAAAGTCAGCGCGTTTATGAAAAGTTACATACAAAAACAATAAAAAAGTACATTTTAAAGTACATACAACTGAACTTGTACTTATATTAGTTTGGCTCCAGGAGTATAGCCTCTGTTTTTATCAATTGTACAGTGTTGAAAATACAATTGCCATCTATCTGAAAGAGTTTGTTCTCCAAAAACTAATATTGGCATATTGTGGTGTGCTGCGCGCACATATAGAAGCAGGTAAGTTAGTTACAGTCTGGAACATACAAAGGCACCGTGATTCAGATGACTCCACATCAATTATCTGGTGCAGCAGGTCTAACATTTAAAGAAACACATGCAGGCTTCTCTTGTTCCATCTAAGTATTGACAGCTTAATTAACAGGAAGATTCACTGAGGTCAAAGTAAAACAAAAAAAGTTGAGCTACCTCCACTCAATAAAAGTTTAAATTACCCCCAAAGACCTCAAGGAAAAAATGTGTGAAATAACAAAAAAAAACCTTCTGCAGGTGGGATTTAAACTTCATCCAAAACTAACCAAGGGATTAAGAAACAGAACATATACCAGCAGTGTGTCAATGGTGAAATCATGATCAGGATTTGCTTGTTGTGCCTGAAGTTGTGAATGATGGGGCACTAATTCTAAATTTTACTGAAATAACCTGGATTAGAAATAATTTATGACATTCAGGTTTGACATTGGGACAGGAGAAAATCATTTTTATTGTGCAAATTGATGCATATCTGAAATTCTTACTTTTTAAAAATTGGTCAAAGTGGCCTACTTTAGAATTTAGTCTCCTCCAGATATCAATTCTTTAAACCAGACAGTTCTATCTCTCCAATGTTTAAAACGTTTTTCTGTTCCCGCCAAAGCTACTGCACGGTTGTTGCTTTTAGTTGCTCAGTCTAGAGAGTTATCATATATTATCAACTATGGAATTTCTCTTCCTTCAGATTTACACAATACAGACCACTGTTCAAATCCAAACTCAAGACTCATCTCTTCAAACAATCATACAGTTAATCCATTCAGTTAACACAACCTCATTTGTCTGTTTTTTCTATCCTGTTTTATGTCTTTATGTCTTTATTTTTACTCATGTTTTACTCTGATCATTTCTTATTGATGTTTTTATTCTGTCTTTCTTATTTTAACCTTGTATAGCGACCTTGGGTGACCTGAAAGGCGTTTGAAATAAAATGTATTATTATTACATTTCAAAGAAATAATACATTAATTAAATTCAACAGTTTTTTAATTTACAATGATCTTTTTATGTATTTTATTTATTTATTTATTTATCATCTATTGAGAAACATTTTCCCCACTTTTGCACACTTTTGTTTTGTTTCTTATTTCTAAATATTTTCTCAAATGCAGATGGATTTATTCAAAAACTCTCCAGCCTTTGCGTTAATCAAAAATCATTGGAAATATCTGGAGAAAGGCTGTATTGGATTGAATGGACTGTATAGAGGCATGCCTTTTAAAGTTTTGTTCCAAATCTGGGTGTTATTTTTGTTTGTCTTTGGAGTTCTGCTCCAGTGTTCCCAACTTTTTTTTTATTTCTTTCACTTTCCAACATTTATACAGCTTTCTGACGTTTAAAATATCCATCAGGTCAGGAATGAGTTCACTCTGCAGAGTTCAGCATGGACCAGTAGATGGGGGTAGCAGACCAAAAACAAAGTTGGTGGGCTGTGAACTCAACAGGAAGTGTTGAGGTGAGTTTCGGTTGAAACTTCAGGTGAGCTCAAACTGTGACTGAGTGTGCAACTAAAAGTTTTTCTTAACACAAGCCTTCTGGGTCTTCAGACTTGGCAGATATGGTAAGATTAAACTTTTTACTTTCTTTTTTGGTAAGTAGAATAGACTACTAATAAAATATTATATACCTAATAGTTATTTTTTTAGACAGATGTGTAAGTCTGGGTCATTAAATATTTATATCACTATAATATATTATTATTACCTATAACTGACCTTTCCCATAAAGGGCTACTTTTATTCCCTGAATTTAACTAAATCCACTGTGTGCACATACTGTATGTACATTTCTTGTTTAACTTCAGACAAGCAACTTGCTGCGTAATGTGTTTTAACAAATGAGTGAGAACTAAAAACAGGAAAATATGAATTCTATTTAACAGTTATTAACTTGTTGGTATGTAGTAACAGGTACAAAGAGGAACATTCATCCAAATGTATAGTTGATGGGGACTTACAGTTACACGATAGAAACTGGGCTGTCGCTTTCTAGCTCTATCAGTAAAAAAAACTTTGTGGAAAAACTGTGATTTTGTTTTATGTTTTTATGTTTATCAGCACAAAATAAGTTGTATCTAAAGTTTACATTTAGTTTAAAACGTGAACTATATACAGTATATATGCATGTGTCTATGCCTACAATATATGAATACAACATATATCTAACAGGAATCCATCTATACATAGTAAAAATAATAAAATGAACATATGAGAAACAGTAAGATGTCTTCTTATTGTTAGAGAATTTTTTTTCTTTAACAATTACATTTCAAATGATTTCTTATTTCTCCTCTTGCAGATTTGTGGTTACATGCTAAAATAAATTCCCCAAAACATGGAAACTACAACAGAAAATAGGCCCTTTGTTCATTTGATTTCTGTTCCTTTTATCTATTTATTTTATTTAACCGTTATTTATCCAGGAAAGACAGATAAGAAAAAATGTATTATTTTCAACTGCGGCCTGGCAAAAGGCGAGACCTTTTAAGAAAGACAAAAAGGAAGAGTTTTTACAGCAATAACATGGACAATCATTAAAATAATTGGAATGATAAAAATATTAAAATTATTAGAATAATAAAACTAAGTTTCAGCAACATTTTTCTTTAAAATGTTCACTAAGATTCTCTTTCAAGACACTGTTTTTGATCCTCTTCTATAGCTGTTCCCACTATAGCTGGGTGTGGATCAACCATACATTCTCGTTGGTTTGTTAGCAGCAACTTCAGGAACAGGCCAGATGTAAGAGTGTCAGTGTCATGTTGCGTTTGTAGACCTTAACAGCCTTAAATAAAGTGAACATTTATGCTTACAGCTGCTTTAATTTGCCTCAGAGAGGCTCTCTCAAGCTAAGATAAGTAGGTTTTAGCATGAGAGTGGCAGTCTGTTACATGTATGACTTGAATTTTGTAATCTGCTCCTCTTTGATTTTTTTGTTTTTGTTTTATATTTTTATTATTTTTCATTTCAGTTTTTTAAAAGTCAGTTGATCTTTTAAATCACTTTTCTTTCAGTGAATTTGTGACGTTTTTGAGTCCTGCATGCTTTCTCTGCAAGAGGACGTTGATTTAATTTTTTTACTTATTTTATCAGCAAAAACAACTGGCAGAACATAAAAATTGTGCGTGGAAATTGTGCCCTTTTTTCTAAACTAAGAGCTAGAAAATAAAGAGAACTTCAGTTTTTGCTGTCCACCTCATCAGCATGTTGTGTAATTAGTGGTAGTGTTGAGTTTACCTCCCTCAGTTTTCTGTTGTTTTGTTATCTCATTTCAAATTTGCAGGTCAATGTTCGCTCCAGTTTTTTTAGCCGCCTGCGACTGCTCCTTGTTCTTTCAGGGTCAGAGGTTGGGCTTATGTTTGGTTAAGCAGTGTGATCCTGTTAAAAATCTTTGCAGACCACACACACATTCACTCAATAACACAGACAGAGTGTGTGCAGTCTGGAGCTTTGCTTTCATTTGTGTTTGCATTCAGTGCATTTATTTTATGTTCTCCTCAGGCAAAAACTGCTTGTGATAATTGTCTTTTCATAACATAATATACTGCTGTCTTTTTAAAGACACATCCCAGATTATGCTCTGTTCTTCTCACCATATGAAAGACAATATACCAAAAGAAAAAATTCCTAATAATTAATTAAGATGCGTTTAAGGTTATAGTTTGGTATTCTTGTTAAAAAAAAATTAAATATCTTGTTCCATTTTATTTTATTTTTTGGTTTTGCATATATTGAGGAGGTACATTAAAAAATATTTTATTCGACATTTATTTAGAATTTAAAACTAATTGATCTTCTGGAGTTACTATTTATTTATGTTTTTAACCAGTCTTGTGTTTTATCATATAATAAAATATAAAGAGGGTTTTACTGCAAAAATTCCCTGCAATTTAAATTATTTTCTATAATGTTTTATAATGAAATCATAAAAAGTTCTAGTTCAAAGATTTGTTTTCTGTTTCACTGTTTTTGCTTTACATTAAAGTAAAATATGCTGTGGGACATCATGAACTGAAACCACTGTTTGGAAAAACATTCATGTTTCTGTGGTTCATGTAATATAAACATAACAAACTTTAAGACTGTTTTATTTGTTAATTCTTTAGAAAATATATATTAATTTTTTTAAGTTTCAATTTTTGTCAAAATGTCACAATTACAGAAAAATACATTGGAATGCATGAAAAAGAACAAGAGAGAGAACTGAATTCGATGAATTTTATTTTTTCCTTTTTTACCCAGAATTCAGCAGGGGCAGGATCTAATCTTCAGGTTTATGCAGTTCGCTTCTGCCCCGGCCAGGAGATTCTTGGATCTCTCCAGGCTTTTGTTGAGGAGCGCCGACTTCAAGCACCATTCATCATGACCTGCGTGGGCAGTGTCACTAAGGCGACACTGCGACTGGCAAATGCCAGCGCCACAAATACAAACGAGGTAAGTCACCGCAGCATTAAGGCATAAAGCAAACATTTGAACTCCCTGAAGACGATGAGCTCAGAAACCTTTTGTCAGTTTATATTTTTTATAAGCAATGACGTTTTTGATTTTTTTAAACAGAAAGAAAAAGTGTTTGTTTATAGTTTTGTTCTATGGTGACCCCTCAGGTGATTCATCTCACTGGACATTATGAAATTGTCTCCCTGGTTGGAACTCTTAACAGAGACGCTCACCTCCATATCAGCCTTTCTGACGCTGAAGGCAAGACCATTGGTGGCCATGTCCTGGGAGATCTGGAGGTGTTCACCACAGCTGAAGTGGTCATTGGCGAGGCTGCTGACTTGCTGTTCATCAGGGAGATGGACGACCAGACAGGTTTCCCAGAACTGGTTGTGCGACCACGTTTAACAACAAAATAATCCATCCAACAGAGTTTATTTTCAAAATCACCCACAAAAGTGATTAACAACCACTAGACACAGTGTTTTAGATGATCACTTAATTAAAATATCTAAGAAAATACCTTTTATTTTGCTCCGTCTTGTAGAGTTGTGTGGAGTAAAAAGCTTTAGTCATGATGATTTTGGTACTGTAATACCTCAGGTTCCTTTATATGCAACCTTCTAGCTTGTAAGCACAGTTCTTGAACTTTGACTCCCAATAAAATTTCTATTGCTTAGATAAAAAATTATTTGTTGCTTTTAAATAATAAACATTCCATTATTACACTGCCTCCAAAAACACAGCAATCACATGATAGAAATAAACAATTAAGATTTATATTCTTGTATATTGTACATATTATAATATTAATATTTTCTATTCATAAATCTAATATTTTTTAGAAATATGAAAATTTTAATGTAATATCAGCTTTAACAATATATTTTGTTTCTTTCTTAATAGTCCAAGCGCTCCGACCCGGAGCTTCAAGAGTTTTTATCCTTAGAACACACATTTACTAACACCCACTGCGCTGCAGCATCAGTAATGAACTGCTCTGAAGGGATCGGGCCTGATAGATGTTAAACTGAGCCATGACCCGTCGGAGCCTCTGACCCGCTCAAATGGGAATAACACAAAAAGATCTGCGCAGTGTCGACGCCCCAACCCTATCCTTAAGGATTAGCACAATCATGTATTCAGAGCAAAGAAAAGATGGGCCTATGTAGCCGCCTGGCAGACTAAGCTGGAGGGACGGATGCATTTGTAAAGCTAAATAGGTTAGAAGCAGGGTGACAGATTTTTTTCCTGTATGTGGAGCGGTTGTTATTTACCTGAAGAACTTTTGCTTAAAAGGGATTTTATTATCAGTTAAATTTCAGGTACATTTTATTATCTTTTTTATTGATGCAAGAAAAGTATGCACTCAAGCAATAAAATACAAATTTATAGCTTCTTTACAGTGATGTGAAATGCACTTTTAATCTCCGGTTATGTATTAAGACCAATGAAACCACATTTTCCACAACATTCATTTATTTATTAACCAATCAAATGCTACAAAGTGCTACCAATCATTTCTGCTTAGTACAGACTTAAGGCTTCAAAAAATCTCACTTCAATTCAATTCAGTTTTATTTATATAGCCCAATATTATAGCATTAGTCGTCTCAATGGGCTTCATACGGGTAATGGTATAATAAACATGAAATCATAAAGAACATGAGGTCATAGAATTCAATAGGTAATGGCTAAACTAAACAAAACAGACTTAACTAAACTGGGCATCCCTGCCCTTAGACCCTCCTTTTCAGCTTCACTTATTTCTGTAAATTCTTTGTTTAAATTTGGCAGAAAAAACATTTACACTTGAAGATTCTTATGGAGTGTTTCCTAAATATGAACATGCTTACTGACGCATTTAATCAAACTGATCAAACTGAACGCAACCTAACTGAACAATCGTGAAAATTACTTTGTTATTCCAATTGTAGAATGATGCAGATATGCTGTTCCTGAAAACCACTGAATTTCAGTTTTTTCATTCATTTAAAAAATAATGATTATGATTCTTTCAAACATAACAGGAACTTTACCTATCAGTTTAGCGCCAATTTTGTATTTACTGCTAAAAATAAGTCTTAATTTTTCTCGAGCTAAAAAGTCACAGCCAGGATATTATTTGAGCAGGAAATGTAAAAATTTGGAAAAATGATTTTAGAATATTCATAAAGGGGGGGGGGGCTTATAACATTTGGTTTGAATCTTTCCTTCTTTCTTTTTGCACCATGTTTTTTAATGTCTACCAAAAATAATACTTTCCTTTATATATCTATTTATAAAGATAAAAACAATATTTGGGAAAAATATATGTTTTCTCACAACGTAATTGCTATGGAAGAAAACTATGTGAGGAGTTTTAGATGTTGGAGGGAAAAGTTTCAGCAAAAAGCTCAGCTGGACTTCCACAATCGTCGTCGTTTTCAGTCATTTATTTATTTTTTATACAAAAACTAAAAGTTTGGCCAAGACCAGATTTAAAATATATATGTATGTGCAAGGTTTTTGGGTCTTTACAGTATCTTGTGAAGCTTTCAGGACGACAGAGCTGCGCATCAGCGGGGCTGCCGGACGCCTGCCACATTAAAGAAGAGCTACAAAGCGTCCTGCCACAGCTTTGTGCTTTTGTTTTGTTGTGTTGACACAGCATGGTGGCCCAAACGCGTTGGTGGTCTACCCCAGTGTCCCCTGGGAGGCAGTTTAACACATCCAGCCAAAGTAGCTCATTTCTCTTTTCTGACAAATTAAAAGATGAGGCAGCAGCCAGAGGCAGTTGTTCCTGATCTGAGATAGAGCATTTGATGTAGAGTCCATGCTTTCTACTCTCTAAATGGCCTCAGATACGTGTTGTCCTAATTTGAAACAAGTTTAGAAGTAATGTTTGTTTTGTATTGATCTTTCACAGCGGTATTTTCCTGCTGGCGTCACACTGTGAGGCACCAATTAGATGTGACTGTGAGACTCTTATTAGACAAAGAGTTGACTTTATTCTCTCTGCAGTGTTTACGCTGCAGCTTCAGCTGTCCCTGTGCTTTCCCACAAGGATGAATCCAATGCTGGCGATAAAGTAATGTAGATTATAAATGATTGCCTAATTGACAGAATTTTAAAAAGATATTTTGAAGTGTAATTGCATTTTTGTCAGTTTTCATTTGTAGGCAAAAGGTCAAAATACAAAGTAGAGCAAAAACCGACTATCAGAAATGGTTGAACTTTGTTGAAAAATGCAGCAAAATGCAGCAAACATAGTTAAGAAACTGACTTCAATTGGATTCCTAACATTAGTGTAATACTTTTTGTATGATTTAAGGTAATTTATAATTCATATTTTTAAAGGTAGACTTTAGACTTAAACTTTACACTTAGCTAACGTATTTTGCATCTTTATGAAGGAAAATAATCTTTTCCTCTGGGCTTTTAGTAACTTTGACTAATTTTTTGTTTGTTTGTTGGCTTTAGGTATAGTTGCATTTAACACTGGCCAATTTATTTGTTTTATTGGGAAAGAATCAATAAAATTTTAAAAGAAATTGTAAGAAAAAAGTAAAAGCAGCAGCCAATTTATCCATATGGGAAATATGGGGTTAAAAAAAAAAAGGGACAAAAATCTAGCATTATAGAAAAAAAAGGGGGGGGGGGTATGCAGACAAAAAAGAACAAAAAGACATTAAGATTTGATGTAGGAAGAATTTTTCCGCAAGCAGTTGAGTCAATAATTTTTTTTGCTTCCTTTTAATGTACAGTTTTTCTGAAACAAAGCAAGTAATAATGAATCTTTACTGATGCTTACTTTTTTTTGCGGGAAATCTTAAAGATTTCTATGAAATTATTATGCTTTTGCATTGAACTGGCAGGTCCCCATGTTTTTTCTGACTTAGGTAAATTACCCTCCAATGACGAACTGTTTATCCCTTTAATTCTTAGGTTTTGGTTGTCAGACATGTTTTATAGAACATTAAAACACTTATTATGTATCTTCTTTTATTTTTTACTTTCTTCAATCAACTCACAACTAATCATTCAAAGTATGATATATTTATGTTTAGATGTATATGCTTCTTTTGTTTGTCAAAAGACTGATATTTTGTATTTTGTATTTAATTCTTTTTTTTTTGAAAAAGAAAAAAAGCAATCCCAAATCCAAAATTATAAAGATTCTAGGTGGTAAACTGGCTGATTTGGCCTAAACCATCGCCCTTCACCACTGTGCTTGATACTAATGTTTTTAGAAGCAGATTAATCTACATTTACCCAGCCCCACTGTTTTCTGATTGGTTACTGGAGTTCAGTTTTGCTTACCTCATTTGACTTTTCATTTTAACTGGGAAAAAAAAAAAAAAATTCTGACACTTTTAGAAGTAAACCAAACTTCCCAGTCTTTCTAAAATGGTTATGTTAAACGTTGCCATTTAATATGTAACCCTTTCCAAATCTATGTGCAGCAGTGTTTTCTCACTGCAGTGATCTTTAGCTTTAGTCATTGAACACCTGACTGCTTCAGGTGTTTTTCCACAGCTTACCTGTTAAATCTTATTGAAAAAGTGAGAAGTAATTAGAATTGGGAAGATATTTTCTGTATATGTTTTTATTTAAAAATAATAACTCAGGCTTTTTTGCATCATCGCAAGAGGAGATGTAACATAGTCACAGGTAGACATGTACCTTTGCTCCAAAATGACAAGTAAAATTCCTTTATTTTTGTATGTGTCCATTTGCTCATTAGCAGCTTCTCCTCCCTGATGCCTTCCATCCCTCTGATTGTGTTATTTGTCAAATGAAGCAGGGACTGTTGTTAAACCGCCCACTCTCCGCCCCACTTCTAAAGAGAGCAAACCAAGGCGTTTGACAGCTTCTGCGGCTGCAACTGATCAGTCGGCTTTCATGCTGCAACCAGAGATTTACCAGGCTAATAACAAGCAGCTCGGTTTGAATGTCACAGCATGAGGCAGAGGGCCAGACAGATCGCACACACAGATCAAAACCTCCAAGCAATGTTGTTGTTCCTCAGGGAAGTTGTTACTGTTTTTTTATGGGTAAATTCTCCAAATGCAGAGCTATGTTTTGTCGTTTTTTGTGTTAGAGATTATAC
The DNA here is from genome assembly GCF_053564925.1 of Oryzias latipes. Lineage (NCBI taxonomy): Eukaryota > Metazoa > Chordata > Actinopteri > Beloniformes > Adrianichthyidae > Oryzias > Oryzias latipes. Next base: position 8,841,278 of record NC_136260.1, read on the forward strand.
AAATGAATTTTTCACACAGTTAAGCTTTGTTTGTTCTTTGCAACAATGATGCACCCAGCTAAGAAGATCATCAATAGATTCCCTTTGGAGAGAGAAAAGAAAAGTGAGAGTTGAGTGAAAGTACCGGCGGAGAAAAAAGTGACGCCTGAAACTTGCGCACTCGAAAATACAGAGTAGTGAGGGGGTAGAGCATTCAGCAAAGCTTCTGCCTCCAGTTCAGTTCAGCAAACATGGAAACAGACTAAAACACAAATATTGAATGTAAAAATACCATTTATCTAAGAGGTGACAGTTTTAAAATTGACCAAATATTATTAAAAGTATTAAAAAAAACATTCAGGTAAAGTTATAATATATTTACAAAAAAGTCAAAGATTTCTCGATTGATGAAGATTATAAACACAATACTACCTCTCTCTTCCATTAATATATAAAACTAAAAAATAGAAAAAAGAGTTTTTTTTAAATGTATTGGTTTCAGTTATATAATATTACTCAAAACATCAGATCCTTTTCTAAAAACACAAATAAGTACTTGACATAATTCTCTAAGAGGTTTTTTTTTTTCTGAGCTAATTAATGAATTAACAAGGAAAATGTGATTGTATACATTTGAATACACTTTCTTTCTCATCTTTAATGGATTTTTACATTTAGGTAATTTCATTCCGTAGGGTGGTTTTATTTAAAGTCCCAGTCTAATACTCTTTTGATCTATGGTAAACTCTCCAGTGGTCTTTTAATTATGATTTTTCTGTTTTTAGCCAAAGTTTTTAAAAAAATGGGTTGTTTTCTTGGACATGAGCTGCAGTACTTCAATAGAAATATGCCTCTGATTTGCATAACATTTTTTTTACTTTGTTCTTGCAAAGACAAACCAATTTCACCATAAAAAAAAAAAAGGTTCTCCTTTTTAATGTCATACTGTTGAGGCCAATTTTTTAAGTATTGCATTGAGTTTTAAAGTGACTTTACCACCTCGGGCGGCCGTGGTGTAGCGGTAGGGCGGTCAACCCATGATTGTAAGGTTGCAGGTTCGATTCCTGCCTTGCACGCCCCTGACTCGAAGTGTCGTTGGGCAAGACACTGAACCCCACCTTGCCTCTGGTGGTAGGCCTGTCTTTGGCAGCGGAGCGGCCACATGTGTGTGAGTGAATGGGACTGTGACTGTAAAAGTGCTTTGTCCTTGTAGGTAGAAAAGTGCTATACAAGTATACGCCATTTACCATTTAGAAGCTCAGAATGACTGAGTGCTGTTTAATGTTTGCTGGGTGATCTTTCCTCCTGTCCATCTGTCTTCTGGCTTTTGATCAAACACGGTAACACCCAAGGGACTCAAAGTGATTAAGCATGACTTCCCCCTCATTTGATATGGACTTCAGAACAGACCTGATGAGAGGAAAGACTGTTGCTGCAGCTGTTCTCCAGCAGAGGACGGCATGAATCAAGACACCAGCATGAGCGGGAACAACAAACCAGACTTAAGACAAAAAACGTACACACACAGTGGTCCACAACATGATTTGTATAGATCTCTGTAAAACAAGTTGTTTTTTCTTGTCTTTTTCACATTAAAAAACCTAATAAAGTGGCGTTTTTGGTGTAAAAACAAACTGACAGCTCTTTCTACAGGCCCAAAGCATAATACAGAAATCTGAAGGAGATCAGTGACTGCAAAGTAGTGGGAGGTGAGAGTGTTTCCAGGAAGCATAGGATGGTACGATATCTCTGGTGATGAAGATGAAGAAAGAAAGGACAAAGGCAGAGAAGATGACAAACTGGTTGAAGCTGAAAAAGGAAGAATGTTGCATGACTTCAAAAAGCAGTTGAAACAGACTCTGGTTGGTCAGGAGGTTCTCCCAGAGGACTGGATAACTACAGCTAATGTGATCAGGGAGACAGGTAGGAATGTACTTGGTTTTCATCAGGAAAGAACATTGATAAGAAGACTTGGAGATGGATTGAAGAGGTGCAGGAGTGTATACTTTGTAATCACTCACGCACTTTATTGATTTTGTTTGGCCTGCCTGAGTTCTTTTCTCCATCATGCTTATTGTGACAGCACAGCACTCTTATCCATAAAGCATCCACATGTGCTGGACATGAGCTCGCTCCACAGTCAACACATTGTCGCTCCCAACTCCCCACATGTATCTCTTGAGCTAAATGGACCTGAAAACAAAAATTTGATCAGCTTTATTCTAAATATGTTTTACATTCAAACTGGGAGATCAGGTTACAACCGACCCTAAAGAATGAGGTCCCTGTTCATGTTTTTTAATACCTCAGCTTTAAGGCAATTAATTTTAGTTTGAAAAGGTGTGACGGACATGTTTTTTTTAAAATAAAACTTGAAATAAAAATATGTGATGAAAAAATATATGTGAATATGATTTTATCAATTGATACTGATAAAGGAAGTTTATAGCTTTTTGTTTCTTTTCAATTCAGTTTTAACTTTTTGTTGTGGATGTTAGTGCAATTTATAACTGTATAATTAGGCTGCTAATATATTTTAAACTTGTTATAAATTTCTTTTTATTGAGGGATGGTAATACTTAGAATTACATATCTTTTCATGAAAAGCAGTAATATGCTCTTATTTTTACCAATTGTTGAAGTTTTTCACATTATCAAAATACTGTGTGTCCTTAAGGTTTACCTGAAAGTTTGGATAAGCTATATATTTTTCCCAAGAATAAAATAATGTACATAAATTGCATTTCTTCAACAATTAAATGTGATTTCACTTTATAGATGCTTATCAAAACATTTGGATTCTTGACATTGATTCTGTCTAAAAGTGGACTAGTGGTGAAGTTATTTATGGGATATTTTACTCTAGGTAAGGATTTTAAAAAAATGATTAACACAACCATTACAGAGGTTTTCCATATTTTTTTTTTTTTTTTTTGCCTGGGGCCCCCAAACTGCTAAGTTTGCCACTGCACATAAGGGCTCCTTTTTGAAAGTGAACTTCCATTAACAATAATTGAGTTTCTCTCCACTGAGCAACACTGCAGCAGCAAGGGGAGCAGGGGAGGGTGTGTTGTTATTAGCTTGCCTTCTCCTAATGTGCAGGTAAGCACCTCTTTGTCACATCTCTGCCGGCACTGATGTTTCTCATTTTTTTAAGTGACCGCTTTAATTGAGACAAATTTAGCTCAATTAAACCGCTTTACCTCTGCCGAGAGCGCTTCAGCCAGGGACTGTTTTCAATTAGCTGCTGTGAGCAGGTCCAGCGGTGATCCTGTAACTGTTTGGATTTGTGATCAGAAGAGGGATGGAAGCTGTAAAGCTACATAACTGCTGCCGCAGCATTTTACACGTAACAACGGGAAGCTTTAATGGAGATCAAGGGCAAAAAACAGAGAAAAGTGGAGGATTTAATGACGGTTAATACAATGTGTCTTTAATTCCCCAAAAGCACCCCATCTGCCAGCATTAGTACTTACAAGCCATATTTTGTATATTATTTTGCCCATCTGCTCACCTCCATAATGAGACCAGCTTGGCTTTGAGACAAATGCCATGTAGTTAGAGGGTCTGAGACTGCACAGGTGTACTCAGAGAATCACCTTAAATGTTTTATTAACATAAACTATCCAGCCGTTTGTCACAGTTATGCTCATTTTAGAAAAATGATTACTTCAATGAATGTCTAACACTGACCAGAAGAGAGTTTGGTGCACAAGAATTCAAGTTCACTGGACAGTTTTAGTCAGATGCAAAGCTCCACCTGTCATAGTCTGCGACTAAAGGAGAAATAATTAACTTGAAAGAAATTTGAGTCAAATATAAGTCATGTTTTGTTTTTTAGTGTCTAAATACTTTTTTTTTAAACATATCAATTGTTTAACAGCTAACATCAGTAGAACATTTAGAGAATATCAAAGATGATGATGGAAACAAACGAGTGTTTATACATGACAACTGTATGTCACGTGTTTCCATGTGTAAATACACTATATTACTGAAAGTATTGGGTCACCCATCCAAATGATCAGAATCAAGTGTTCTAATCAGGCCAAGTGATAAAATCAAGCAGTCAGTCATGCAGACAATTTTTACAAACAGTCATGAAAGAGGGGAGGCAGAAGGGTCCGTGGCCAGAGAGAGAAGGGAAAAGGCAGGAACATAGGTTTGAGAATAGGGACTCTTAACGTTGGCACAATGACAGGGAAAGGCAGAGAGCTGGCAGACATGATGGAGAGAAGGAAGGTAGATGTACTGTGTGTGCAGGAGACAAGGTGGAAGGGCAGCAAGGCACGTAGTATTGGAGGAGGATACAAACTGTTCTATCATGGTGTTGATAGGAAGAGAAACGGGGTAGGAGTGATTCTGAAGGGGGAGTTTGTAAACAGTGTTCTAGAGGTGAAAAGAGTCTCAGACAGGATGATGAGCCTAAAGTTAGAAATCGAAGGGGTGATGGTGAATGTAGTCAGTGGGTATGCGCCACAGGTTGGCTGTGAGTTAGAAGTGAAGGAGAGATTCTGGAGTGAGTTGGATGAGGTCATAGAGAGTTTTCCCAGAGGAGAGAGAGTTGTTATTGGAGCAGACTTTAATGGGCATGTTGGGGAGGGCAATAGAGGTGATGAGGAGGTGATGGGCAGGTTTGGTGTTAAGGAAAGGAATCTGGAGGGACAGATGGTGGTGGACTTTGCGAAGAGGATGGAAATGGCTGTAGTCAACACTTACTTCCAGAAGAGAGAGGAACATAGAGTGACATACAGAAGTGGAGGTAGGAGTACTCAGGTGGACTACATCCTATGTAGACGAGGTCATTTGAGAGAGGTTAATGACTGCAAAGTGGTAGTAGGAGAGAGTGTAGCCAGACAGCACCGCATGGTGGTGTGTAAGATGACTCTGGAGGTCAGGAAGAAGAAGAGAGGGAAAACAGAAAAGAAGACCAAGTGGTGGAAGCTACAGAATGAAGAAACTTGTGAGGAATTTAGGCAGAAGTTGAGACAGGTCCTGGGTGGTCAGGATGAGCTTCCAGATGACTGGGAAACTACAGCAGAGATTATCAGGGAAACAGGTAGGAAGGTGCTTGGTGTGTCATCTGGAAAGAGGAAAGACGGTAAAGAGACTTGGTGGTGGAATGAGGAAGTACAGGAATGCGTCCAGAGGAAGAGGTTGGCTAAAAGGAAGTGGGATGTAGAAAGGACTGAGGAAGGTAGACAGGAGTACAAGGAAGCGCAGCGTAGAGTGAAGAGAGAGGTGGCAAAGGCCAAACAGAAAGCTTACGATGAGCTATATGACAGGTTAGACACAAAGGAAGGAGAGAAGGACTTGTACAGGCTAGCCAGACAGAGAGACAGAGATGGGAAGGACGTGCAACAGATAAGGGTGATTAAGGACAGATATGGAAAGGTGCTAACAACCCAGGAGAGTGTACAGAAAAGATGGAAGGAGTATTTTGAGGAGCTGATGAACGTGGAAAATGACAGGGAAAGAAGGGAGGAAGATGTGGTTGTTGTGGAGCAGGAAGTAGCAGAGATTGGAAAGGATGAGGTTAGGAAGGCTCTGAAAAGGATGAAGAGCGGAAAGGCCGTTGGTCCTGATGACGTACCTGTGGAGGTATGGAAGTGCTTAGGAGAGACAGCAGTGGAATTTCTAACGAGGTTGTTCAATAGGATTTTAGAGAGTGAGAAGATGCCCGAGGAATGGAGGAGAAGCGTTCTGGTTCCGATCTTTAAGAACAAGGGTGACACGCAGAACTGCAGCAACTATAGAGGAATAAAGTTGATGAGCCACACAATGAAGCTGTGGGAAAGAGTAGTGGAAGCCAGGCTTAGGAAGAAGGTGGAGATCTGTGAGCAGCAGTATGGTTTCATGCCCCGTAAGAGCACCACTGATGCCATTTTTGCTTTGAGAATGTTGATGGAAAAGTACAGAGATGGTCAGAAGGAGCTGCATTGTGTGTTCGTAGATTTAGAGAAGGCGTATGACAGGGTGCCGAGGGAGGAGCTGTGGTACTGTATGAGGTCGTCTGGAGTGGCAGAGAAGTATGTCAGAGTAGTTCAGGACATGTATGAGAGAAGTATGACGGTGGTGAGATGTGCTGTAGGTCAGACAGAGGAGTTCAAGGTGGAGGTGGGACTACACCAAGGATCAGCTTTGAGTCCTTTTTTGTTTGCTATGCTGATGGACAGGCTGACAGACGAGGTAAGACAGGAATCTCCCTGGACAATGATGTTTGCAGATGACATTGTAATTTGCAGTGAGAGTAGAGAGCAGGTGGAGGAACAGCTAGAGAGGTGGAGGTTTGCTCTGGAAAGAAGAGGCATGAAGGTCAGTCATAGTAAGACAGAATACATGTGTCTGAACGAGAGGGATCAAGGTAGAAGCGTTAGGTTACAGGGGGCTGAGGTGAAGAAGGTGCAGGAGTTTAAGTACTTGGGGTCAACAGTTCAGTGTGATGGGGAGTGTGGAAAAGAGGTGAAAAGGCGAGTGCAGGCAGGTTGGAGCGGGTGGAGGAAAGTGTCAGGAGTGTTGTGTGACAGAAGAGTGCCAGCAAGACTCAAAGGAAAGGTGTACAAGACAGTGAGACCAGCTCTGCTCTATGGGTTAGAGACGGTAGCAGTGAGACAGAGACAAGAGGCTGAGATGGAGGTAGCGGAGATGAAGATGTTGAGGTTCTCCTTAGGAGTGACCAGGTTGGACAGGATAAGGAACGAGAACATCAGAGGGACGGCTCATGTTGCCTGTGTTAGGGACAAAGTCAGAGAAGCCAGACTGAGATGGTTTGGACATGTTCAGAGGAGGGATAGTGGATATATTGGTAGAAGGATGTTGGAGATGGAGCTGCCTGGCAGGAGGGCAAGAGGACGGCCAAAGAGGAGATATATGGATGTCTTAACAGAGGACATGAAGTTGGCTGGTGTTAGGGTAGAAGATGTCCATGATAGAGTGAGGTGGAGGACGATGATTCGCTGTGGCGACCCCTGATGGGAAAAGCCGAAAGAGAAAGAAGAAGAAGAAGAAGAGTCATGAAAGAATGGGCCGCTCTCAGGAGCTCAGTGAATTCCAGTGTGGACCATAGTACGCCACCTGTGCAACAAATCCAGTGGTGAAATTTCATTTTTCTTTCTCTTTTGGCTTTTCCCATCAGGGGTTGCCAAAGCAAAACAACCTCTCATTTGAGGAAGAGTCGCATACAGCGAAACAACCTCTCCTTTGAGGAAGAGTTGCATGGTTAACTTGGCAATGTTTTACAGCGGATGCCCTTCCTGACGCAACCCTCTCAATTTATCCGGGCTTGGGACTGGCACAGAGGCAGAGAAGTGAATAGGGAGCAGCCTGGAGTTGAACCCTGGTTTCATGAATGGAAGGTGCTGCAAACCAGCACGATCTAAACTGGCTCCCCTGTGGTGAAATTTCCTTGCTCCTAAATATTCCACAGTCAACTGTCAGCTCTATCAGAACAAAATGGAAGAGTCTGGGAACAACAGCAACTCAGCCATGAAGTGGTAGACCATGTAAACTGACAGAGGGGGGTCAGCGGATGCTGAAATGCTTAGTGCAAAGAGGTCGCCGACTTTCTGCACTGTAAACTGCTACAGTGTTCTAAGCTTTATGACACCTTCAATTGGCCCAAGTACAGAACGCAGAGAGCTTCACTGAATGTTTTTCCATGGCCGAGCAGCTGCGTCCAAGCCCCACATCACCAAGTGCAATGGAAATCATCTGATGCAGTGGTGTAAAACACACCGCCACTGGACTCTAGAGCAGGGGAGACACGTTTTCTGGAGTGATGAATCACACTTTATCATCTGGAAATCTGATGAATGAGTCTGTATTTGGAGGTTGCCAGGACAACGGCGCATTTTGGACTGCATTGTGCCAAGTGTGAAATTTGGTGGAGGAGGAATTATGGTGTGGGGTTGTTTTTCAGGACTTGGGCTTGGCCCTTTAGTTCCAGTGGAAGGAACTCTAAAAGCTTCAGGATACCAAAACATTTTGGACAATTCCAACCTCCCAACCTTGAGTGAACAGTGCGGAGATGCCCCTTCCTCTTTCAACATGACTGTGCACCAGTGCACAAAGCAAGAACCATAAAGACATGGATGACAGAGTCTGCTGTGGATGAACTTGACTGGCATTCTCTGCCAACATCAGTGTGTGACCTCACCATTGCACTTGGATTAAAATTCCAAGAAACACACCCCTCAACCTTGTGGACAGCCTTCCTAGAAATATTTGAAGCTCTAAAAGCTGGAAAAGGTCGGACCAACATCATATTGAACTCTTTGGGTTAGGAATGGGGAGGCACATCGTATGTGAGTCAATGCAGATGAGTCAAGACTTTTGGTAATGTGGTGTATGTGTGTGTGTGTGTGTGGGGGGGGGGGGGGGGGGTGCATGTGTTTTTGGCAGAAGGCTGGACCTTGAGGCCTGAAATTTGACACCCATATAGGTATAGACTTGATAGACTAGATGGGTACCCAAAATTGAATGTGTACTCATTAGAGGAAGAACAGGACCATAATAGATAATGGGTGCACTGGATGTGGTAATAAATTTAGTCTTTAGGATATGGGAGTGAGAATTTAAGGGCTTTTACTTTTTTTTTACCCACCTTTTGGATACTTGTTGTATTTTTTTAACCTTTTCCTATTTTTACTTTTAAAGTGTATGCCCGAAATAAAAAAATATCATCATCATAATGTTAAATTAGGGTCTTAATGGCGCAGGAAATGCAGCCCATTTTGACCATTGTCTTGTGTTTGACCTATTTTCTGAAAGGACAACTTTTATTTTGAAGGGTTTCTGGTGTGTCAACAATCACACAAGTGAAAAGCTCCCATTGGTGCCAAAGCAGGTTGCCCAAGCTAAAGACACTAATATACAAACTGTAAGATTGATGATTGCTTCAAGCCCTGTCGAATGGGTTGCCATTTCATAAAAATTCAATTCATCACATCTCTTGAGACCTTAAAAAAATATAAATAATTTGGACTGCATTCATATTTTCTAAATGTTTCCCACTTAGGCAGATATAGCAAAAAAAAAAAAAAAAAAAAAAACCTCACACAGCGATGAAATGCCATAAACTCCCATATTAGAAATATTTTGTTCTTCACTAAATACCACAAGTATAGCTCTAAATCTTCATGCTCTTTTATTTCATTGCATCAAATTTTCATTTTTTGTTAAATTGGCTCCTTAAATCCCTTTGAATATGTCGGCTTTTAAATATTAATAATGTACTGGATCTTTTATTCCTGGAAATTTAAAATAGCAAATGACACCCATTACCCTTCTTTGCCAGTTCGGAAGGAGGCTAATGACTGTTTTGCTGTACAATGAGCAGAAACTAACTCAAAGAGGCTCAGTTGCAACAACATTCTGCAAACCACTGAGGACATAATACAACCTTGATGGCTCATGTTGCTCTAATATTACATGAACGCCTGCTGTGCTTTTCATGTGTTGGAATAAGCTAATCAAAGGCAGAGGGGTTGAAAAAGAGCACTGAAACATCTTTGCTGTTTTTTTGTTTATATTTTGGTGTGAGCTAAAAACGAATGAAAGACTAAGCTTTTCATTAACTCACTACTTTATGCATCCTTTTTATTGGGTTACTTCACATCTGTCACTGTTTAGAACTATATCACAACCAAAGGAAAAAAAGCTTCTAAACACGATTTGGAAAGTAAAGATTAGATGATAAGGCTTACAAGAAAGTTAGAGTTTAATTCATCATAAATAATTGCTGAATTCCAAGAAGGCAATCTTTCAGTATTATAGTTGTTTTTTTACACAAAGTCTGTTGCAAAAAGTTTACATTATAATATCTTTGTATAGTTATGCAGTCCATCTATTTTAACAGAATGTATTAAAAAACTGTGTTGCTGTGTTGTTGTGAACAAACTTTTCCAAAGCACCACCAGGAAAACATAAAACTGCATAATAATTTCAAATGATATCTGAAAAAACTCACAGCAAAATTTAACGAGGGTTTCATTAAATCAATGAATTTATTTTGATAGGCAAAAACGTTTTTGCTGAATTTATTTGTGCTGAATTGTGTGTTTAAATCTCAAAGCCATTCTATTTTTGAGTGCCCTTTAAATCTATTTTTGTGATTATCTTTTGTTATTGCTCTTTACTTGGATTACCTTGGTGTGGGGATTACAACCACAAGTAGTGCTTATCCACCAGGTGAGGGCGCCCTGCTTCTATTTGTTATTTTCTGTCTGCTGGGGCTTGAATTCGAGACTAATAACTATATATTTGGCTTTTGTTCATATGGAAAATAACATTTTTCCTCTCAACAGATTCATATCAAGGGTAAAAATGAATTTTTATGTAACGGTTATGTTTACTTAGTATATTTAAATGCATAAAAATTAGACCGGCGACCCTTGCTTTAATTCAGTTCTTTTTTTTTTTTTTTGTCACATGACTGTAACACCTTTATCTGCGTTCACATATATTTGCATCCGATTTTTCTTCATCTCCTCTGTTTCTCTCCACAAACACTAAAATAATGGCTTCATCCTCTTACCTGCAACTCCAGTGTAAATGTTTATGGAAATGGCTTGTCAGAGCAGGCCAAGTGTTTTCCATCAGCAGCTCTTTGCTGTAATAATGCTGCTGTGTTGATGATGCCGTGCCTGAAGAGGGGAGGCTAATGGCCCATTCTCCTTCCACCCAGAATGAGCTGGCGAGGAGAAGAGAGAACAGGAATCTAATTCATCTTAAATGTGACACTGCGGGTTGGGAAAATTAGGGGCTCAAAGTCTTCATTAAAGGAAAATCATATATGGTCAACCACATCAGTTACAGCTAATGTTAGTACCAATGAAAACCTGTGGGGTACAAATCTTACATACTTTTTCTACGAATTTTTTGTTTAACTTGGTTTTGGTAATGAGCTTAAGAAACATTTTTAAATAAACACTTTTATTTATAAATAAACTAATATGATAATTTAAATGCATTACAACAATAAAAAAGTGTAATTAATCTATTCTGTGTTATTTGTTTTAAAAATTGGTCCTATTCATTGACCAACATGCATTGCTTTTGTCACATTAAGACAGCAATTTCCTGTGAAGGAGATTATTTAGATTTTATTTTGCTTCTAAATCCAAGTTTATTTATTACAAGCCGTTATTAGTTATTAGTGGATCGTTTTTGAATTATTGCTATTTCTGGATTTGATCTGGGAAGTAATGATTGTACAAAAATCTTAGTTTATGCTACAGTTGTACAGCTGTTTCAGGTGAAGGTAAAAAAACAAATACATAAAAAAAGTTTATAGTAGATTTGGAATTAAAGAGGGTTGAATGAATCTTGTGGTGTATTTGATTAAATGATTGTGTTTAAACGGTTCAAATATATTATATATATATATATATTATTTTTTATTTATGTTTATTTCAAGAGATTGCTGTACCACCTCTGACGTTTGGTGACGCTGTAGGCTGAGTGCGCATGCCCAATCTCCGCGGAAACAGTTTGTTTATTCCGGAAGAAGTGCGTCATGGCTAACATGCTGTAGCTTTCGTGTTTTCCTGTTAAACCACATTACACGTGAAGTGTTTTTAAACGTATTAGGTGTTTTATCCGTTTGTGGATAAAGGAAAATTTCAAGAATGGGAGTCCCAGCATTTTTTCGTTGGCTAAGCCGAAAGTACCCGTCTATAATTGTGCATTGTGTTGAAGAGAAGGTAAGTAGCTAGCATATTATTAGCAGCTGGCTAACACGGGTGGCGTCAATAGATACTCGTGTTATCTGCTCAAGTTTCATCTGGTTTAGCACTCCATTAGTCCAACTAAACTTTTTTTTTTGTTTTTCTCTAAATTTTGAAATTGCACACGCGCTGTAAACATCACTGCAGAGGATGATGAAGAAAGCATTTTGGCACGCACATCGATTTTATAATCGATTTACAAAGCATGATGTAAAATTAACCAAGCTTTGAGCGAAACAACAAATAAAAACGTTAGATTATCGTTTTATTGATGTAAACATCGACCTCACTTATTTTAAATATGTAAACCTAAAATTATGTTACAAAAATATTTAATTAATTGATTAAATATCTTGCCAGTTCACCCTTGTCCTGACCTGTTTTATTAAATTACACATCAATAAGTATTTCTATTTTAGACCTCTCGCATGTTAAAGGTGACACCCAACTACCCTCCATCTAGCGTAGGATAGTTTATTTCCAAAGCTTCTGTTTTTGAGTTTTCCCTTTGATCTACTAGTTTATATTAGGAGTGTCTTGATTCATTTCAACAACGATCGATTTTGGTTGCTGATTCAATTCGTTTTTGATTTTGGTTTATTTTATTTTATTTGATCCGATTTACTGACCTACAAATCGATCCAGGACCTCTTCAGCCAAAAAGCCCTACCAACATGACTCAGAGTTAAATTCCTGGGAGGTTTTCCAGATTTCTTGTATTTTTTGCTAGATATTAAGTGTAAATTAAATATGTGTCTAAGTAAACAAGAATGAATGGCAAAACCACTGTTGTTTTTCCACATCCAAATAAACCAAAGGGATCATTATTAGAACATTCTACCACACTGTATGGTCACATGTATTTGCTAATTTCAAAGTGTTTCCACACATTGGACTGGAATGATGGACTGATCAGTTTTTGCTGACATCACGTGTGTTGTCCTCTGTGATGGTTCTCGGTCGTTTTTACGTTATAGTTAAATAAAACTACCATGTCTCAACCCAAATGTTTTTTTTTTTTTTTGCAATTCGATAATGGATTTATCTCACTATGAAGCAATTGTTTAATAGTATTGGTCGATTTGATTTGATTCTGCAACAGACATATCAATTCTGTTCCATTAGAGAAAACAAAAATCAATTAATGGGTTAATTGTTACTCCCCTAGTTTATATTCCTTCCTGTCATCACCATGGTGAAACTCAACATCTTCCCCCTGCACCATCTCTGACTCTTCCCTCTGATTTTTTCTTCTACTACACAACTTAGTATAACTCATTTTTGTCATGTAATGGCTCTGCATAATTCTTCACTGTTGTAAGATAAATAATTAAAATAGCCTCATTAAACACACTTTTGGCACTTTAATATTGTTAATTATGTTGAATCATTCACCTTTGCATGTCCCTTCAGGCATGCCATTGTGAATCAGCTTAAAGTAATTTGCAAATGTGGTTTGGCAGAGATTTTTACGCCGGATGCCCTTCCTGACAAAACCCCGTATTTCATCCAGGATGGGGACCGGCACAGATCTACAGCACAGGCTACACAGTTAGGCAGTAGCGTGAAGGGTCTTGCCCAAGAAACCACACTGGATGAAGCTCATCATGCCCCGTGGGAAATGAATCCTGATTTCCTATATGATGTCCTACACACAGCCAACTGAGCCATCCAGCCACTAGTCTAGAATTATTTTGAATTAAATACATTTTTATTTATATCTTCCTTAAAGTCTGTTTCTAACTGCAGACAAATATGTTGGCTTTGATTTCATGACATTTGTGTCAATGAGAAATGTTTTAACATCATTAACTGTTCTGTCATTACAGGGGAAAGAGTGTAATGGAGTTCGTATTCCTGTCGACACCACAAAACCAAACCCCAACGAGGTGGAATTTGACAACTTGTACTTGGACATGAATGGGATCATTCATCCTTGCACACATCCTGAAGACAAGTAGGGAAATTTGTTTTTTATTTTAATTTATTTTGGATCACAAAATGTTTTTTTGTTGAAAACACTGCTAAGTTTACAATACTTTTAACTGTGGCTTCAAATTACGAATTTTGATAAGTTTTCTTTAGTTTGATTATTTTACAGCAGTACAGTTTGTGTTATAGGAAAATAAATGATTATAATTTTTAATAAATAGTATCCTTTGATAGGGAACAGAAATTTTTAATACTTAAAATTGAAGATTGTTTTATGTTTTGATTCCCCAATTCTGAAATTCTTCAGGTTTTGTGTATTTTGAGTGGAAAATACTTAAAAATTTTAGCCTACAGTCTTTATTTTTAAACTAAGTTGTAAGAAAAATGCCCATGAATCAAGAAAAACATGCATTTGTTTTAAATGATTGTATCTATTTTATTATTAATATTATTATTATTTCTTAGAGAAAAATAATCAAAATCTTTAAAAAACAAGATTAAGGAAGTTTTTGAAATTATTTGGCAGGAGTGTTGCTTCCTAAATGTTCAAACTTCTGACAAGTTTAGTTAAAATGTCTTTTTTTTTTTTTTAAAACAAAGGGTGGTCTGAAATATAATTTTAAAAAATCATCTATAAATTTACTGTTTTCTATCCTCAACAGACCTGCTCCCAAAAATGAAGATGAAATGATGGTCGCTATCTTTGAGTACATCGATCGCCTGTTCAATATAGTGCGCCCCAGAAGAGTCCTATACATGGCAATCGATGGAGTAGTAAGTTCTTAATTTTTTAATAATTCTGTCTTAATATCTTGTTTACATCGCATTTTAAATGGACAGCTTTTACTCACAGAAGCTTAAATCAACTCACCCAAACTATTTCTTTTTATAGTTTATTACTTGGTATTATACTTTGCTTTGCTTGGACGGGATTGCAACTGATCATTTCAATGTCGTTTCTTATTCATTCTGATATATATTCATTACTGTGTGTGTCTGAAATATTTTGAAACAAAAATGGTACAAAGGATTTTTTTCCACATCATCTTTTGTGTTTTTAAAGTCTTGATTTGGTGGGGAGAAACAGAATTGAATGTTTTCTTATCTGCATTAACATTTCTGCTATGTAATGGGGTAGCTCACATCTGTGAATCTAATTATAAAAAGAGTTTTGAGGGCTGGGAGATTTGTTTGACCACATTTCATGGTATGTTTGAACTGACTCCTGTCTAACTGTGATTCAGGCTCCACGTGCCAAAATGAACCAGCAACGCTCTCGGCGGTTTCGCGCCTCCAAAGAGGGAGTTGAGCTTGTAGACGAGAAGCAGCGCATGAGAGAAGAGATCATTCAGAGAGGTTTGTGACACTCAACTCTTCCCACTTTTAAATTACTGTTCATTTTTTACAAAACATGGGAACATTCCTGGTACCAGAGAATAGCATTCATATGCATGATTGAAAGACATTTTCAGTAATTGAAATATTAAGAAGAAAAAAACAGACCATCTCTTGACGTTTAAACCGAATTTTTAAACTTCATTAGTGCTTGTCCTTGGAAGATATGAATCACGCTACTTTTTCAGTTTTAACTAAAATGTTTCAAAACGAAATTGTCCTACAGGTTGTTGTTTTTTTTTTTAAGCCAACTGAACATTTACTCCCAGACTTTCATTTTTTACAGGAGGTTATCTTCCACCTGAAGAAATCAAAGAGAGGTTTGACAGCAACTGCATCACTCCAGTACGTGAACTGATCTTTAAACGTCACAAGCTGAAATCGGCATGGACAAAACTTTTTTTATTATTCATTTGGATCATTCCGTCTTTATTTTTTTCTACCTTTAGGGAACAGAGTTCATGGACAACCTGGCCCACTGTCTTCGATACTATGTAGCTGAAAGGCTCAGCAATGATCCTGGATGGAAGAATGTTGTTGTAAGTTTAGTCATCAAGCTTTCAAAATATAGTACTTTACCTAAACTTCTCTTCACGCTTTGATCAAGTTCCAACTGGGTTTGTCTTTTTTTTACACCTGTCCTGAATTTTTTTCTGAAGGTCTTCTTGTCTGATGCCAGCGTTCCAGGAGAAGGAGAACACAAGATTATGGATTTTATCCGGAGACAGAGAGGTACAACAGCTACACACAGTTGATCATAAACTGGCAAACAAATGGGTTTACTTTGAGCCTTTTAGTAAAGTTTAAAAAAAAAAATCTTTTTTAAATCTTTTTCTTGGTGCATATTTGGAATTTACTTATGTTGAAAGCAAGCAAGGAAAAGTGCATCACACACTGAAATGAGCTGTTGTTTGATCTGGTAACGTTTTCTTTGACAGCTCAACCTAATCATGACCCAAACACGCATCACTGCCTTTGTGGAGCTGACGGTAAGCGTTCCTTCTGAATCTTAGATTAACAGTCTGTTAAATGCACCACTCTGAAGCATTAAGCCTGCTCACTTGTCTGTGTTTTGGGGCTGATTTTGTCTTGTCTTATCAAAATCCTTAAAAGCTTTCCCCATTCTTTTTTTTTTTTTTGCAGCTGACCTGATCATGTTGGGCTTGGCCACTCATGAACCAAACTTTACTATAATCAGAGAGGAGTTTAAACCCAACAAACCACGCCCCTGCTCTCTCTGTGGACAGACGGGTCATGAGATGAAGGACTGTCAAGGTGTGGCAAGAGAGAAGCAAGGACAGGTGAGCAGCTTCTAATGTAATCCTAGCGGATAATATTTATATTTTTTGGTTGAGATTTGTCATACTGTGCTTAGAGACCCACTGTGATGAAAATGGTGTGTTTCAACATGTTCTTGTGGCATTTTTCCGATGATGGACGACATATAGAAAATTAAGCTTAAACTTGCATTTTGAGTATTTCTTTTTTCAAATCATTATGGATCAGGCAAAAAATGCTGCTTGAAAAAGAATGTATTTGTGACGTAGAATATATGCTGGGCCGGCCACAAGCTCTCTGCTAGATCTGTATTTTTGAACAGCCATATAAAATGGGTTCCAGGGCTTGATATTGCATTATGTGGTGAACATATGTGTATTTTGTTAGCAGTTTCTTTTCTGTTGTAGTCTAATAATTTATTTGAACTAAACACTGAATCTAACAGAGTTTTTCTGCTGGTTTTTGTCTGTTTTTCGTCATTTTCAGCATGATGAGTTTGCCGACACAATGCCGGTGTCAGAGCAGGAGTTCATATTTATCAGATTATGTGTTCTGAGGGAGGTAAGCATTTTTGCCACATTTTATGCTGTATGCAATCATATATAATTATATATGTTCATGTTTTTCTTTTCTTATTAAAAACTGCCCTTTACAGACCACCAATTTGTTCTTCAACACATTATAGTTTTCCTGCTTGAGGAAGAGCTGAAGCATGGAACTGCTCTGCTGCTGGAGATGCATTTTGTTTATTCTTGTATATTCATTTAAGTGTCTTTCTGTTTCTAGTATTTGGAAAGAGAGCTTACCATGGCCAGTCTGCCATTTCCCTTTGACTTTGAGCGCAGTGTTGACGACTGGGTCTTCATGTGTTTCTTTGTTGGGAACGACTTCTTACCACATCTGCCATCCTTAGAAATCAGGTGAGCCTTAGTTTATTCTCCATGTGTGTTTTGGTGTGTTACCTGTTCAAATCCTACTTTTCTTTAAAGAGATTCCTCATTTTACAAGGAAGTAATCTGCTTTCTTAGCTCTAATTGATTTTTAGTTTTGAGGGGGAAAAAACTCTAAATATTAAACCTTTCATGTTTTGTAATAATGAAGCAATTAGAGATGTAGCTGGAGATGAGATTTTTATTATAAGACGAGCTAGTTAATCAGGTAATCCCTATTAAGCTCTGCTTTGATCCTCCGAATGAACAGTGGCATTTTAATCAGGACAATTTAACATTTTGCAATCATTGCACTCATTTAATTGTTTTTATATTTTATTACATGAGGTCTCCTCTTTGGCTAATTGTTATGCTACTGTGTCTGTTTTCTTTCAGAGAGGGAGCAATAGATCGTCTGGTCAACATTTACAAAGATGTTGTTCACAAAACTGGAGTAAGTTTCATCAGATATAGAATCACTCCAATCTGTTATATCACAGTGTGAATTTAAAGCCAAACGAAATTTGGCCGTAACAAACTATGTAAACCAATGTTATTGATAATCCAGTGTTTCATTTGTTATCTGAATTTCTGCTGTTCCGTTCTGTACAGGGCTACTTAACCCAAAATGGCTATGTCAACTTGGAGCGAGTCGAGATGATCATGCAGGCTGTGGGCGTGGCTGAGGACAACATCTTTAAGAAACGCAAAGAGGATGAGGTGAAACATTTTTTTTGTTCTTTATTCAACTTTTTTTCCTAAAGTTTGCAGCAGGAATATTCAGACAGTAACCGCGTTTTCCTGGCCAAAAGTAATCGGAAAGAATGCCTTATCGGAAGGAAAATGCGTCATGTAAACACGCCGTTCGGAATACTCTGCCTCGATCAGACTCGTTCAGATGAAAATTTCTTTCCGATCGAGATAGGTGGGTTATGCCGATTGTTGATCCGATCGTTGTTCATGTAAACGGTTCATTCCGATCGTGTGTCACTACTGCTCTGGTTTACGTCATGCATAGACGGTGTTTCGCTGAGAGAAAGCTTTGGAGCGCAAACAGGACCGACCGGCTGCTCTGCGAACGCCCGGGGAGAAGCGCCTCTCCGCTATCTTACACTCATTGAGGGGGATGCGGGGGAGGACCGCTTCGTGCCCACTGACGTCCGGACCCGAGTTCTGTGTTCGGGCTCGGGTGCCAGTGGACCGACTCTCTGAGCAGAGCAGCCGGATTTATTAATGTGTGTTTGAGGGGAGGGAGGAGGATGCTTTGTAACGTGTGCGTTTTGTTGTTTTGTTATGTGTGGGAGACTTTGGACTGCAATCCGTCCCGCCGCTCTGGGTTAGCGGCTGCCGGACTCAGGAGAACCGTGTGTCCGAGCAGAGCTCAGACCACCAGCACACACACAGCGGCTTTTGGTGTGAGCTTCAAAGCAGAAATGTCGCTCAGTCCTTAGAAACCGTTCAAACAATCACGGGGATTTGTGTTTCCAGTCGTGTCCCGAAAAAATAAAGACTGATGTTATTCCCACACATTTACGTGCAGCCAAGATGCAGATTGCAGCGTTTCATGGTCCTGGATTTTGTGTCCATGATCAAACAAGGCTAATGTTGTTAGTGCGTGTTAGCCTCTCTTAGTCCTGGCTTCTTCCAGCTCCTTTTTTCTTCCACAAAAAAAGCACTGACCACACGGATTAAAAATAAAACGATGAGCGAACAGGCGCTTCATAAGATCCATTACATTAATAAAAAGCATGTTTGGAAGATCGTCTCGTATATTACCGAGCTGCTGCATAAATGTATGTGGCAGTTGTTTGTTTACAACGGGACTCATGTCCTCTTCCGGGATTTTTTTAACACTACTGCGCATGCCCAAATGATTTATTCTGACCAAGAGTGTGGCCATGTGAACGTTTGTTCTAATCGGAAAAAGGTTTTCTGTGCCCATCTGCACGGTGGAATTTTAACCCGACCATTGATCCCATCAAGATATTTTGCCCATGTAACCGCGGCTAGTGTTGGATAATCTATTTTAGAAGAAATCTAAAAGTGTTTGGTTTGTGTTATTTTTCTTGACAATTTCTTTTCCATTTGTAGGAGAACTTCAGAAGGAGAAACAAAGAAAAACGAAAAAGGATGAAAGTAAGAACCACAAAAACCTAGTGAAGAAATGAAATTATTTTGCTGTGGACTGTTTTGCAGTTAATCATCATTGTGCGTTCACCTGACTGCAGGTGGAGCAGCAGGGTCCTGCTTACCTGACCACTGGGCAGTTTGCCCCTCAAGCCTTGGGAAGAAGAGATGTTCCTGAACCCATCCAGAACGCTCGACACCAGGCGTACGACATGAGGATGAACCCCAGAGAGCAAAACAACAAGGTACTTTTTTCAAATATAAGGAATTACTTAGGAAGTTATCTAGAGCAATAGAAGGAAAACATACATTTGCACAATTTGTTATTTTAATATCTTTAATATCTTTGGTGAATAGGATCACATGCACTGTATCAACTGTTATATTTTGGTTAAATGTGTGATATTATATTGTATTTATACTTGCTACTAATTACTGAAGTTGGCTTCTACTTGGGTTATGTAGATTATATTTCAAAACAGTTAAAGACTTAATTTAGCTGGAAACCGACTAATATGTGTTTTTGGTTTGGACTATCCTTGCATTAAAAATATTCTAAATATTGACTTAATCAATCAGGTCACATCAAAAATAAGAGAAGAGATGCAGGCTGTGAAGATTTTCCATTGGATTTGGCTTATGTTTCACAAACAAATGTCTGCTCAAAACTTGCACATGTACTCATTGACTACAACTTACTCATTTGAAATACTGAGGAAAGTTACTATTTAGAGTTCTATATGGAAATATTCAATTTGGTCTGATTTTATTTATTCATTTTTTATTTCCATGCAGAATGCAGCTCAGTCTCTGAAAGCCATGTTGAGGAACGAGGGCAGTGTAAGTTCACTTACATCTGTTTTATACTGCATTCCATCTGGAAAGACATGAACCTGCCGTAGACGATGGTGTAATGATCAGGTTTCTGTTTTCAACACTTAACTACTACTAGTTCTTGATCACAGTTGATCAGTTTAACTTCAACAAGTAATGTTTTTGAAACTGATTCCTCAAAGTACTAGAAAGTTCAGATTTAACTTAAACTTATTAAATTATTTGAGCAAAACTTGCTTTTATACATCCTTCATAAAACTGCATATATATATATTTTATCTACTACAAATACTAAATATACTGCAGTACAAATTATACTAAATAAAACATCGAAATATCTAACGAGATTATGCATAGAATTTCAATTTATGTATACATTTTGTATTAAATATTCCATGGAATTACTATTAATATTTAAAACTATTTGTGATTGTTTTTTTTTTGTGCCCCTTTAATACAGTACTTCATTACATCACTTTAATTATGTCAATATTATATACTGAATATATTTTATATTTTCAGAAAGTCATATCTCATTATTAAACAGATATTTTCTCATGTTCTTACATCTTGACATGAAATTATCATCTACTTTTGCACAAAATTATAGTTTCATGTCAAACAGTAGATTATATCTGTAGTTTATGTTTTTTTGTTTTGTTTTGAGGTCATAGTTTTTCATTCCCTTTAACATTGTTAAGATGTTGACCTAGAACAGGCAGGCAAGCATTAGCATACGAATAAAAATAGCACAAAGCTTCAGAAAAACAGGAATCCTAAGTAGCTACTGTGGGGATTTTTTTTCTCTGCATCAACGTCCTTCAAACACAGCAAGCATGCATATGGATGTTCAGCAGCTTTACCTGACATTGCTTTATGTGGAAGCAGCTTTTGTCTGCATAACGAAAACATTTACTAGTTTCCGTAATTCATAAAGGTTTTGACAATCATTTAGCCTTGTGTGAATGCAAAGTAGTTATTTCTAAATATGAATCTTTAGTTAAACTAACAGTAAACAAGTCTTAGTTATACTTCAGAATCTTTGGTTTTGTTTGTGGACTGCCTCAAATGCACAGTTTATGAGACCACACATTTGTGTAAGAAGAAACCCCATTTAGAGTGAATTTAAAGCTGTTTTTCACGGGGAAATTGGTTTCAAGTTTTCAAACATTTCATGTTCGTTCAGATCGTACTTGTGCTATTGCTCCTTGTGCAGCTAAATCTACAAATACTGCAACTTTAGTCTGATAAGTATATCAGTAAGAAACTTTAAAGGTTATTTGAAATTGACAGAATAATATTAGAGTGAGTTTTAGAACATTAACTTAATGTTTCTTCTTGGTTTGTTGTTCCTCAGTCGTCTTCTGGTGCCAATGAAAGCCAAGATCGCAGAGCACCCAAGAGGAAAGCTGAGGACAGCGACAGCGACCCTGAGCCTGAAGACAATGTCAGGTAAGTACAGATACATATAAACCAGTTCCTCCTTCTCGTATCTCTCAACTGAGGCTTACTAAGCAAACACAAATGAAGATATTATTGTTGCTTCTCAGCTCATGCATTTTTGAAAAAAACTCATATCAAGAACCTTTTTTTGTGGTGCACAAGTCACAGCAGCTAAACCCACCCATCTAATTGTCTATTCATGGAGGCTTCCCTCGTACAAACAAACAGGTGGATTCCTCTGACAGATGCTTTGCAGTTTAAATTGTCTGCACATGGCAGCATAGCTGCCCTAAATCTGCCAACATGTCAAAGCCATTATCTTCTTGCTGGAGTTTTTTCTTTCCTTTTTTTATTGCCTAGGAGGAATGGAGCAATATTTAGGCTGTTTAGATTTTCAACAGCTTTGAATCTAAGTAGATGCTTTTTATCAAGTTAAAAGAAACTGCTGTCTATTCATCATCTGAAGTATGAAAGTATAACATTCTAAAATGAAAACTAATGGTGTGTGTGCATTGCAGGTTGTGGGAGGATGGCTGGAAGCAGAGATACTACAAGAACAAGTTTGATGTGGATGTGACAGACAGTGACTTCAGGAAGAAGGTGGTTCAGTCGTATGTGGAGGGCCTCTGCTGGGTGCTGCGATATTACTATCAGGTGAGTGAATTTCCTTCTAGTTTGTAAGTGTTGTAAGGTGTCAAATTTCCACTAACAGCAAGTTTTCTTTTAACGCAGTATGTTTTTGCTCTCAAATATCTGTTACATTTCATAACTTTAAATTCAGTCCAAACTCACTTCTGGTTTTTACAGATTTAAGCCGGAAAACCGCGTAAAACTGGATGATTTTGGAGCTGAAGTGGTTTGATGCGTATTTGCATCAATGAGTTAAAATACTTTTTAATCATTCCTCTTTACTTTTGCAATAATAAAAACTGTCGGTGAATAATTAGCGGGAAGTCACACCTATCTTAGTGTAGTTTGTTTTCTAAAAACTTTGGATGAAAAATTCTCTGTCCACAAAAGAAATGACCAAATACAGCATTAATTCATATTGGTGATAGGATCCTGAGGTTAGAGCTACCAGCAAAGATGCCTAAAGGAAAACCAGAGAGGAGGTTTGTGAATGTAGTTACGGAGTACATGAAGGTGGTTGGTGTGAACGAGGAGGTTGGAGTGGATGGTTAGGTGGAGGTGGATGATTTGCTGTGGCAACCCCTAAAGGGTTGTTTTGAGGTGAAGACAAATAACCATTCTAATACCAGGTCTGTTAGCTCTGAGGATAAGTGGAGTTTCTTCCAATTGCTGGAGAATGTGAGACAGTTTATTCCTTTTTTAAATATTTGATTTTTTTTTATTCCTCTATTATTGTGAAACATTTTCAAAGAGACTTTCCGTTTTATACACACAAGCAGCAGCAGTGGTGGTGTTTTCCTCTGTTGTTTGATTCTAGGGTTTGTATGAGTAAATGTTCATCTTTTTAATCACGACTTTCTGATTTCCCCCAGTGTAAAAAAAAAATTATTGCATAATTAAGAAAATTGGGTAGGGTGGTGTCAACCTTTGATTTTTGGAAATATTGGTGATTCGTTATGGAGACTCTTGTTGGTTCTACAGAAGCTGAAGGGGAATGTCGTGTTTCAAGGTTCTGCCAGTGTTTTTCTGTTTTGGTTGAACCTAAAACGTTTTATTTTTGCAGATGGCAGGTTTAATAACTATTGAAGTGGTTCTAAATAAAATTAAAAAAAAAGACATCTTGAGTGTCTCCACCACATGCACTTCTATAACACTGTCTGACTCCTTAAATTTAGTTTGAAGTGTAATCATTCACTTTATCATTCTAGTGTTGTAAAATATTGATCTTTATCTTAAAATGAATGAATTAGCTGTGGGCCCGCTCTAAAGAAGCTGGGGCGTTCAAGCCGAGCGTGGGGATTTGTCTGGCTTGATTGTGTGTTCGCACACTGTGTTGACTCCACATCCTTCCTACCCCAAACCCCGTCCCAGGGGGCAATCTGAATGAATTCATTAGCGGTCCTCTGGCGGTGCTGGACGTGTCTCCTCTTCAGTGTCGCACATTCACAGTTCTGTCTACGGTTGTCATCCTCCCCACCTCGCCGAGTGATCAGGGAAAACAGATGGGTGTAGCCAAAGCCCAGCAGAAGAACATTTTAATTGTGTGTGATTGTCTTATGTCGTCTTGGATTTGTTTTATGGCTGTTCGTATTATTTGCCAGGTTTCGTCAGCACGTTCTACCCAAAATCAATTTTTTACACTTTTCCAGTATTATTTTCACAAATAAAATGGATGCAAATGAAGGTGACTTTTCAACATTTTAAAGTAAAGATTATTCAATTTTATCAGCCCCTTATTCAATAAAATAGTAAATAACTTGCTTTATTTTATGAAGACCTTATTTTCGCTGTGCTTTATGAACTTTGACACACAACTCTTTGTTGATAAAAGTGAAATATATCCATAAATAATTCATTTGATTGCTGGATTTTAAAAGTACGTCTTTTCTATTATTACAATAAAGGATCATATTATTGTTTTTTGATAGTAAAGTGGTTGAAGGCTAAAGCATTGGTGGATTTATCTTTGAGCTTTGTTCTGTGGTACTTCAGTTTGTTGAATACGATGTTCTTCTGTGAGGGGAAAATGCAAAAACTAGATCTTTAAGACTGGATGTTTATTCTGTGTTGGAGCATCTTTGTTCTTAGATACATTTTTAAAATACTGAGTTAAGGGAAGAGATTAATATGCATATGTAACATGGCCGATCATTGTTTTGCCGGTAATGGCTGGAAGGATTTTCTTTTGCTCATCTACATTTTATGCAACATTGACTGTTATAAAATTTGAACAGGAATGCACTGATGATTACTTTAAGCAGTTTCTAAGCAGACAGTCAGGAGTATTTCGTGGATTTAAATGCAGACACATCAGGATTGGAGCTTTTTAAATGTCAGCAGAGTCTTCTTGGTGGGCTTCGATTGACTAGGCTTCTGAAGTGGCAAATGATTTATGAAAAAAGGACAAAGAAAACGATTCATTTTTAAATTTTGTCATTTGCTTTAAACTCTTTTTGTGTTCCAATCTGAACAATAATGTTTTCCAGCTACCACTACATTGATCTTATAGCAAAGATATTGTGAATTTTAACAGATATAATCTCTGATTGTTTTCCATACATCTGACAATTGTTTATTGTGAAGCTTTGTTTTTAAAAAGATGTTATTTTATTCCATTTTCATTGGGAAACCTTCCTAAGTGTAT
The DNA here is from genome assembly GCF_053564925.1 of Oryzias latipes. Taxonomy (NCBI): domain Eukaryota; kingdom Metazoa; phylum Chordata; class Actinopteri; order Beloniformes; family Adrianichthyidae; genus Oryzias; species Oryzias latipes. The sequence goes on from NC_136260.1 coordinate 8,866,195, forward strand.
GAATATTGTTTGTCATTTTCAGATTTTAATTCACATTTGTTTAAATAAATTCAAAATAAATGTTATGCATTGTTGCAACTTTAAATAAATGCTTCACTATTAGGCTTTTTTTTAGAAGTTTGACTCTAATATGAACAAAAAGTTAGGTTTGAGGAATATCCTTTATAATGAAACAAAATCATCTTTTAAGTTTCTGCTTCACACAGTTTTGTTGAACTTGTATGTTTCGGATGCAACTGCTGTCAGTAAAGCTTTGCTGCCTGTGGATTTGCAGGGCTGTGCATCCTGGAAGTGGTACTTCCCATTCCACTACGCTCCGTTTGCCTCTGACTTCAAAGACATCAAAGAAATGTTCACGGAATTTGAGAAGGACACCATGCCGGTAAGAAAGCACTCAATCATTCAGATTTTTATGTGGCTGATCCTAACGGGCTTCTCCTGAGTTCTTTTTGTGAGTTCATTGCATTCAGTGCATTTTGTTGAGAAAATGATGAAATTAGATCATAATCAACAATTTTATTATTTTACAGGTTCACGTTTTAGATAATTATTAGACTGATCGTTATGTTATGTGGATGACTAACTCAAACATGTCTGAACACTAAAATTCTCACATAAATTTGTTGTTGTGCTCAGTTCAAACCTCTGGAGCAGCTAATGAGTGTGTTTCCTGCTGCCAGTGGGAACTTCCTGCCACCAACGTGGAGAAACCTCATGGTCAGCCCGGTGAGTTTAGGAAAACTGAAGACAATTTAGGGAACTTCTGACAAGTCTTTAATTTAAAACCACAAAAAAAGACTTTTCCATCTTTTTTTTTTACCTTCATCATTTTCAAATGGTCTTCTACTGTTGTCCTTCACAGGAGTCTTCCATCATTGATTTTTACCCTGACGATTTTGCCATTGACCTCAATGGTAAAAAATACGCTTGGCAAGGTAAGCCTTACCTAGAAATGGGAAGCTAGCCTTTGTAGCTATTATCCTGCACAAAATAAACATTTATTAACATGTTTCTGTGAATTTGTATTGCTAGGAAGACGTGATACCACTGATTCATGTCAATGATTGAAATTGTTATATATGAATACATAGTTTGGGTCTGCTAAAACTTCTAGCAGAATTAAGAATATTATTTTTTTTGAAGACATTTAATTTTAGCGTTTTTTTTAAATAAACACTAATTGGGACTTAATATGCGAAGCATGAGTGCACCACATAGTAATAGACAAACACTCCCTCCAGGTCTTTACTTTTTTTGTGCATGTCGATTGGAATTTAGACATATTATGTCATCAGTTGCGCTGGGACCAAACATCACATATATTGCACATGTTTTACTTGAATGTTGAGTCGACATTGGGAATCCTGAGCATTTTTTGATGGCAGGCTTAAAGTTGAAAATGCTGCAAAGTGCTTTTTCTGTTTTAATTTAAACCAAAAAAGGCTCAAGTAGCTTCAGAACTTATTTGTTTTGGTTGAATGTTAAAGTATGATTTGTTCTCAAAGGTGTTGCTTTGCTGCCTTTTGTGGATGAACGGCGTTTGAGAGCTGCTCTGGCAGAAGTCTACCCTGACCTCACGCCTGAGGAAGGTGAGCAAAAGTCTTTCAGTACAAAGGGTTTTAAACTACAAGTAGTTTGGAGATCAAGTGTTAGAAACATATCTGTGTGCTGTATTTGTAACCGCTTTTTTTCCCACCATTCTTAACTTTTCTTACATTAATTCTTCCATATTGTCTTATTAGGTTAGTAATTTAAATAAGATTAAAAATTGATTTTGTGTATGGTGTTTGCTATGCTTTTATTTCATCCATGTTTTATGGTGAGTTATTCACTATAACGTTTGTTTTTAATCCGCAAATGTTTCTTTGTTCCCTTATAACTTTTTTTTTTGCCTTTTTCCGTTAAAGACGGAAGAATGTCCACTTGGATTATTTCATCAAGAAGATTTTTTTTCCTTGATCATTTATGACTAGTTTTTCTTTTTTAATATATATTTGCAGACATTTGCATATATTTGTATATATTTGCTGTTTTTCCTCAAAATTTATCAAATCATTTAGAATTTTCCTAAATCAATTGAATTTACATATATTTTTACGTATTGTGTGCTTTTTTCTCTCTCTCTGTACTTTTTTGCCTTCATTATCTAAACGAATTCTGTTAGAGCTGCAGTGTGTTTTTAAATTCTGCTTACAGTATTTTCCCCCTGAAAAGTTTCCACGTTCTTTGTTGCAGCGAGGAGAAACAGTCTGGGCAGCGATGTGTTGTTTGTTGGAAAGAGTCACCCGCTGTATGACTTCATCCATGAACTCTACCGGGATGAATGTAACAAGGTACGAGGCTCCAGGAGGATAAATCCAGTTTAAGATACTTATAGCATGGTCCTAATTTGTACAATCAGTTATTAAAAGCTGTAGCAATTATGTCTTTTTTAGTTTTTAATCTGCTATGTTTGTTTCTGCCAGGGCACAGTGGTTCCACCAGAGCTGTGCTTTGGAATCCAAGGGTTATTAAATCTTGATAACAACCCTGTTCTACCAGACAAGTAAGGAAAATCTGTTTCCTCCTGATTTTTGTTTGTTCATGTCTTAAAAAATTTACTTTAATGTCTCGCAAGAGCTGCTGAAGCCAGATGACCATGGCGGTCATTTAATCGTATCTTTTTCTTTCAGGCCAGTGAAGTCCCCTATCCCTACATTGCGGGACATTTCACAAAGTACTGCAGTCAGGTATGTTCTCAATATAAAATGTATAAAGAATGCACAAAGTTTGAATGGTTTTGATAAACAACAGAATTAAAAGAACAAATGTCCTTCTTTGCACATTTTTTTTTACTAAAGCTTTTAGTTTTATAAGGCAACAACACAATTTAGAAGATATGCAAACTGTTGACTTTATTATTTATGGACTTTGAACTCTCGAAAAATGGTTTTATTGAGTTAAAACATATTTTTCTAGTGTGAAGTTCAAGGACCCTGAATTTGCAGTTGGATATGTGTTCAAAGCAGTTCTACTCCCTGGAGCCAAGTGAGAATTTTTTATTATTATTATTAATATTTTAGGTGCTTTGCTGAAACTGAAATTCTATGTTTACTTTAAATTAATATACATTGCCTCATACTTCTTAATCTTTTTTGTGACATAGTAAATCATACAAATTATAAACGATTATTTAGTCCATTATACCACAGTTTTTGCTGCAGCTTTACATTTAGAAGCACTGCAGTACCACTTAAAGGAAACATTGGTTTATTTTGTGGACCACATTCTGTGGGACTGCAGAATTTATTTACTTTTTTTTTGCTGTGAATATTTTTTAAGGATTCCCACTAAAGTCTTGAAGCCAGGAGACTGGGAAAGGGGGAACAGGGGACCATGGAGACCCCAGCTGGGATTCAACCCCAACAGACAACAGGCTCACCTGGACCAGTCTGGCTTCAGAGCTCTTGGGTACATTTCAATATTAACCCTCACTAACTGTAGATATTTTGACTCTTTAAAAAAACTGAAGCAGGTAAAAAAAATATTTTTTTCTTTTGCAAATAGTGATTCAGAACATCTAACAATTAATGATATAAATGGCTTGGCAGTTTTATAACTTTTCAGACTTGTTTTGTTTTAAAATGTTTGTGCGCTGCTACCCGAGGTGCTTAAACTTTGCAGAGAATTATAATTTACTTTAATTCTTAAGTAGTAGTAACTGAATTTTGTGGTTTATTTAGAGCTCTTTAAAAGGTAGATCCAAAAGTGATTGTATTAAAGTAACTGTCTTTAATAGGAAGTTGACAGTACAGCATTGGGGTCCAAAGTATCAGAAGGATGAATGAACTCTGAAAAAACGTGTTTGTATATTCATTGATGATACATAGAATGAATCAGTGTCTGCGAAATAACAGGATAACAGCTTTGTTTGGATCATTTTAATCATATAGTAAAAACGTTTTTTTATTCTTTAGTCACAGTCTGAACAGGAACCAACAAGGTGGAGGACAGTACAGCAACACTCCACCCCCAGGCACCTACCACCAAGGAAGCTACCGTCCACAGCACGCCGGTGGCCACCGTGGATTTCAACGTAAGTGCACTTTAGAGTCTGCAATCCCTTCTATTGTCCCTGTATTAAACACACAACTTAAACCCAAACGATAAGATGTACAACATTCATATTCAGACCAAATCTTACTATTATGCGATGTGATTTTTGCTAATATACTTATTGGTATGTACCCAACTTGGAGTTTTCATTTTTACACACGATTTCATATTTAAATTATTAAATCCCAGTTGAGATATGACTACTACTCTTTGTTGAAATGATCAAACATTCTTCCTTAAGTATAAAATTGGGGTGGTTTTAGTTTATGAATGAGCATTTGTGATAACTGAATGATTCATTTTGTCAGTCGTTTTTGCCGTCTTGAAACAACGTCCACACAATGTTCTGAGTGAACGCTTGAAGCTGATTTTCAGCATGTTCTCATTTTCACTGCAGGTTCCACACAGCTTTAATTTTCTAAAAGAATTTCCTAAAGAGTTAATGTTTCCAAGAGTTGATTAACGTCTTTAACTCCTGAAAGGCCTAGTATCATTTTCTTCTGAGCTCCTAGAGTTAATTTAACACGTTTTTGTTATTCTTTCTTTTTTTTTTGTTGCAGCACTTTACAGCGGCCTAAAAAATACAAAAACATCTAAAAAAGCGGATTTTCTAGGCTCTCCAGGGTTAAGAGGAAAAACTGACATTTCAGAAAATAGTTTTTTTTTTTAAGTTAGCTTGTTTTATCTGTTTTTCTATGTCTATTTGCAGTTTTAAATACCGTCCCCTCAAATGCTGAAGAGCTGTATTGAAAGGATTGGAAACAAATGGAACATTGGCCTGTTTTAGTCTTTAATCACTTTTGCTCTTGCTAAGCATGTTTTTAAAAAACGCTGCACAGAAGCTCAAAGCAGAGCTCAAACTATCAACTTTGTATGGTTTAATTTACCCTGAAATGATTTTTCTTATTTTAAATACTCAAAAAAACAACCTATCAGACTTCTATTAGATCTGCTTTAGCCTGGTTTCACTCACCAAATTCCCTAAATGTGATGTACCGGAAAGGTTGGAGGTGCTCTTTCTGACTATGATTGCTGTTTATCTTGTGTGTTACAGTGCACTCTTAGTGTTGCTGCCGAACAGAAGGTAGAGCTGTGACTAGAATTAAGGTTTCCTGAAAGCAGCAGATGAGCACAATCTTGCTTTTTCTACTCGGGCAGCGGTGTAAAATGTATTATTCTGTCTGTCAGGCATTTGGGAATGACATTTATCTTTATTACTGTTCAGAAACTGCTAGAGTTTTTAATTGTACTGACATTAGCATAATTGTCATCAACTCAAGTGGCCGTCTTATTTCTGCTGCATCTGATCAAACACAAAGACATCAGCAGAGGGGAGGACGCAGCACAACTTGAAATTAAACTAAAAGGCATCAGTCTTTACTGAGCCGAAGGGAAAATGTAAAAACACATTTTTATATAATAATAGGGTTTTTTTTTTTGGCAATTGGTATTGTTGGCGATTGAAAGTCTGTAATTGTATGCGGGGCGCTTCATAACACTTGCTTTTGAAATCAATCATGAAAATGAAGATGAATCGGCTTCTCTCCAAACGAGAGAGACATTTATGTTTCACAAGGAGGGTTTTTGAATAACTGTACCAATACGAAACACTTAATTGTGTTACATGATTACTTTTCTCACATGATGGATTTTCAGACGAGAAGACCCATATGGAAGTAAAATCTCTTCCTCAGCTCCTAATCACGCTCTGTGTTGGCCCCCAGACTCGGCCCCACGGTCCTCTGCCGGCTCTTCACCAGTTTGACTTTGACATGCCAATTTGCAAGAATATGAATAATTTCATCTGCCCGCTGATGACTATGCGGGGGAGTCACCACTATCCTGGTGGCACTTGATGCAAATGGGGGCTTTTGGCTCCTGTTGGGCGGCGCCTGCACCTCCCATGGCCTGTACCGTGCATTCTCTAAGCTAAAGTAGCCAATTAGCTGTCTTATGGGGACTGTTTGCATTTATTTCAGATTTTTCTGCTAGATTCCATTTGCTGAAAATAGTTTCAACAACAGAAAATTGCCTTAAACCGATGGCGTTGCTCTGCCTGCACCAAATGACATTTCACTGTCAACTGATCCTTTTGACTGTATTTCTGATCAACCGCTAGATTTCTTTCTGATTTCATGACCGACTAACTGACTGGTTCTTCCTTAAGCTGCAGCCACCGTTGACCATTTTTAATATTGGAAACTCTTGGAATGTGATTATGGAGAAAAGCTGTGTGCTTTTGTCCAGGGAGCACTTTCACACAGGACCAATCCTCTGCTTGGCCGGTAATCACTGCAGGCTTTGGTGGACCCGGCTTTTGTGAAAATGTTTTTGGGTTGGGGGTTGGGGTGGCTGATTAGCGTTGTGGGAGACCAGGGCCAGTAATGGGACTCTCGAGTGGCTCCGCTGGACACAGTGGCACCCTCTGATAAAAGCATCCGAGAGGATCCTGCTTGATTGGGTGTGTGATGTACACTGAAGAGGGTTGAAACCAAAGTTAACTTCCCCCTTTGACAGAACTGCTCCCTCCTGCAGCGATGTGTCAACATGCTCCCTCTGAAACATGCTGCAGAGCTTTGTCCAAAAACACCAAGACCAGCTGAGGAGTCTCTGCTGGTGGTCATTATTGAGTTGACTCACTGTGACACCATTGATTAAGCAAACTTTGGGAACTTAAAGCCCTCCAAACTTCTATTTTATGATCCTTTCTAAATGTAGTCAATTCCTTTTTCAACATTAATTAAGTGATCGTCTTTGCCCGATTTCGTACTTTAGTTCTTTTAAAGCTTTGTTTATGGCAGGAATGTAAAAGACAAGTTAAGAGCACATTTTGTAATTCCTTTACCAATTGCATGTTGAATTTAATTTGCTCTTCATTAACGTGGAGAATGTTGGTATCTTATTATTTTAAATGACAATTTTTTTTATGATGCACTTAATATAAGAAAAAAGACTGACCCGAATCTCAATAAAATAACTGAGCCACATAAGTTTTTAATTCTTTTTTATATGATACACATTTTTTGCTTGAGTTCCTGTAGACAGAAGAGTGCAAAGTGAGATTTATTTATTTTTTCTTTTCTCCTCAACCAAAAAAATATTATTTTCAGGAGTAGGTGATCTTAGCTTCTGCTTTCGTTTGCTGAGCTTTGAAATGGTTTCTTGGTTTGTGCTGCAGCAGCAGAGTGTGCCAATTTCTTTGTCCTCCATGCAGAATAGTTACTGTCCTGCGTCTTTTTTCCAAACCTGAACACGTCACACAGGGCCTGAGTCAAATAGTCGCTAAACTAATTGAAAAGAGTCCAAGAGAGACATTAAGTTGTTTAGCGCGGTTGTAATCCCTGCATTAATACAGTGCACACTGCGTGTTTTAAGGATTTAAAGCGTAATCCTTTGTTGGCTTTTGTCTGGGGCAGACTGGGAGGCTATACAATTTCAGATCATTGTTAATTAAGGAGATTGACAGGTGTCCACTTATAATTCTCTCTTTTGAGTCATAGTTGGTGATGAGAAAAAGAAGACCAGAGTGTGTTGGAGTTATAATTGCAGCCCCACTGGGTGGTCCACTTAAGGTTTGTTGGTAGTGGAGATAAACATGAAGACCAGACGACCAAAAAAAAAAGAGAATGTGCCAACAGCAGTCTGCCTGCTTGTTGGTAATTGTGTGTTATACTGTGGGTTGCAGCAGACAGTAGTGCAATAGTCCACCACTTTTAACAGGTGATGCTATAATTTGTTTTGGTTTATTTTTATTTATTTGGGAAATGTCTATCAGACTATTATGAGCCTTAAACATATTTTCCTTCGTTTAAATATTTGTCTGAGGTCAAAATCCTCATTAAAACATCATTCAGGTTACAAATGTGACATTTATACTCGTGTTACATAAAGGATTAATGAGCCGCATTAGCAGCCTGAGGCATTGGTGGAAAACATAAAGGAGGGGAAATTACATCACTTTCTCAACCTTAACAGCTTATGTTGAGTTTTTTCAGCCCCAAAATATACTTTCTTTTTTTTTATCTGCTTTTTGGAAATTAGAAAATTTTGTCTTTGTTGCATTTTTCATTTCCCGCCGTTATGCCATATTAGCTAGAAAGGCAATCTCCCTTTTTGAAAGGTGTTTGGCCAACAATGTCATTTTCTTTTGTTTGGAGTAAAGGGCAGACACTTAAATAAAGCTTTAAAAGTGCAAGTCAACCGATTGGGTTGGAATCTGATTCGGAGCGTGTAAAGATTGTCACCATGAGGAGAATTTTGTCGTATCATTGGTGTATAGATTTTAGAGTGAACCTTTAGGACAAATAAGTAAGGGTTAATGGCCGACGAAGTGTGCGCTTACTACTTTTTAACGCACGCCGTGGAAGCCTGAATTCGCGTCGGACGGTTGCTTCCGCGAAGTGCGTTAAAAAGTAGTAACCGCACACTTCGAAGGCCATTAACCCGCTTATACCATGGTCACTTACAAAAGCAATACATATTAACCAGGTTTTAGTCCTTAATTCTTGTTTTTTTTTCGATTTGGATCACTTTTCTCATAAACAGCGTACTATATGTTACGTGATGCGGCGCATCGCGCCGCATCACGTAACATATAGTCCGCGTCGCGCAGCACCACCGATGCAGTCAAGATTCGGCGATATATATATGCTGATCGTCCCGATGGGTTGAATAAACATCAATTCAGAGGGAAAGTTAATCGCTTACCGCTTGTTTTTGCCCAGATGATGAAGCAAAAGGTTGTTTTACAGAAGCCGGCGCAGTGATACAAATCATTTAAGCTAGCCGACCGGAACTTCTTTTTTCATCGTGCGGTTATCAGGTTTTAACGCATACCCAGCAGCCAATCAGAATCGAGTATTCAACCGGACCATGGTATAACAAAGAAATATACAATAAAATCGTCAAAATAAAGGGTCTCATCCATGCTACATCATCTTCATCATCAAACTGTGAGGAAATATTTCAGCACGGATGGCTTATCTGCAATTTAGTGATCTTTCACATAAATAGTAGCATGGTTGGGACTTTTTCAGTGTTAGATTTTTGTCCTAAACTGCATTTTCTTGTTGTGATCTTTTAGTGTTGGTCCAGCGCTTGTCCCCTCCATGATCAAGTGTCATTGTTGGGGCTCAAACGTCCAGCTTGTGTTTTTTTTCCTCACCTTTAATTCAGGACCATCGGCCCTGTGGCTTCAGTGGTGAGCCGTTCCTGCATCCACTCTCTCCATGTTTGTAAATGTGAGCCTCCAGGTCCCTTTCACCGAGCCCTTCACCCACCTCGGGCTCAAACACTCGGCAGGCCGGCCCCTATAAACAAACAAGTCCATGTCTCGCAGCTGGTCATTGCCTTGGCAACAGTGAAGCTAGAAGAAGCTGTTCTCCTTTTTTTTCTTCTTTTTTTTTTTTTTTTTTTAAGTGCGTCTCTTGAAGGGCTTGCAGCAATGGAACCAGGGTACTTGAGGCGTCCACAATGCTGCCTGCTGAATGCTTATTTTATTTTCTGAACAAAAAATGCAAATGTGGCGCTCCCGCTTTCTCCTCATCTGCGTTTCCTCCCACCCTCCACCCCCAAAGGCCAGTGCGATGAACCTTTTTTTTTAATCTTCTTCATGACAACTGACTTGTTGTGTATCCATGACAAAAATTAGGCAGTTGTTGTGTTTTCGTTCTCCACGTAATAACAAAGTCAAATCTGTCAAGAGTTGTGAAAGTTTAGAATCTCCACACGGATCCTGTCTTCTTAAAATAAAGAACATGTAGGTTAGAATCGGTCGACCGGAGGGAAAACCCTGAGCTTGTCATTGTTTCTCACTTGTGTAGCCTTGTGATGGTCTGCAGACCTGCCCTCTGCCCTAAACACAATAATGTCCGGTAGAGGAAATTCTGAAAAATGAAATGAATTGAGCTTTTGAACTGGACATTTTTGTGGATTTAACATGTTTTTATTGTTTAATGAACTGTTCATATTTTAAAATGTTGACACACTATGGTTCAGCATTCAGCTGCATTTGAAAGCCTTCAGATGAAGGCAAAACTTCATTGCAGTCCTTTGCCACTTCAAGAGAAAACTTGAAACTTAGGTCAGCAGAACCACTCAGGACCATGGCTTTTGTTCTGTGCAGATTCCAGACCAAATCCTCAGTTGGGAGCATCACAACCTTACCAACAGCCGCAGTTTTCAAGGTGAGTTCTCCCATGTGTCTGCTTTTGTCTATCCTATTTGAAATTTATATATCTTGACATTTTGATTGAAATTTGCATAGTTATAACCATTTTAGGCTCATTTTTTCACTTTTTTCAAATTTCGTAAGTCTACAATTAGCATTTAGAGGGGATCTCTTGGTTTTTCATGTGAAGGTAACACAGCTCCGCGTTTCCTGTCTTTGCTGTCGCTGCATCCAGATAAAACCTCCCTCGTTTTCCTCACATTGGTGTTGCTGCTGTTCCTGAAGTACATTTTTTTTTCCCCCTCTGGTCGCTGTAAAACTAATTTCTCTGGAGGACGTTTGTCTAAGTTAATGAAGCAGCACTAATGCTGTTGGAAGCTGCGTTGTTTCCTGCGTTGCAGCCTGCAACTTGGCACAGACCACCTATTGATTCTGGCTGTAGACCTCTCCAAAGTCCTAATCAGGGTCCGCGGTTCAACTTTTCAGTCTCATTGTGGCTCTGTGTCACTTCAGGTCAGTAGTTATTAGCAGCAACTGAAAACAGTTTCTTTACCTACTCAGGAGAAGACGAAATGAAACGCAGAAGGAACTTGAAGAGAGGGGATTATGGATTCCAGCGCTCACTTAAGTCCAGCGCTGGCCAGAGTGTGACATGGTTCATTAATGAGGGATGGGGGCCGCTACTCTTACTTTCTTCTCTCCCAATTGTTCTTCATATGAGACTTGTATCATCACTGCTGGATTAAAATATTGTCCCGAGGCTGTTTGGAGTATGGTGGACCTGCTTTCAGTCTCTCAAAGTTATAGAAATGAGGCCACTTGAGTTACAGATGGATGTGCTTCTTTTTACTTTATATTCATCTATGCCCTTCATATGTTTAGAGAGCCAGTTGCATCTTTTTCCAGCTCAGTCCAATGGTGAACTTGGACCAAAAAAGATTTTTTTTTTTATAAATGTTGAACCTACAATTTAGCCAAAAGGATTAGATCCAGCAGTCTGAACCTTCAGATTCAAGTTAAGGAAGTTAAAAGAAACCCGGACCATTAATAAGAAATCCTTTTTACTTTTTCGTTGAAGGCTGTTGGTTGCATTTTTGTTCAGTTAGAGAATTTTTGTTGTGTTTTGTGTATTTTATTTAAAATATAATGTAGTAACGTCTAAATGTACAATTAAATCCTGCACCTCAGCAAAAATAATGTCATAATTCTTGTGAATTTGGAGATATTTTTTATTGAAAAAAAAGATTTTTCAAAACAGTTTTTAGTGATACGTTTACATCTTAATTTGTAAATCATCTTTAAATTTGGACAAGGGGCAAAATTACTGCTTTACAATTTAAGCTGCTGAAACATGTAGGGACTCTGTTTGATACTTTTGAAAAATTAGCTTTTGCAGAAGCATTAACTGTGTTCTTTGATAGAGAGTAATATCTGTGAAGTATGTGATCATGGCGCATGAACCCATGATGGCAGATATTCACCTCATTACCCAGTTTAGGGAGTTTTCCGTTTGAGCTCAGGTGCTTTTCATTCCAAACTCTCTACTCCCACTTCAGATGAAACCCGGCGTGGAACGCCGCCGTTTTTGAGCCCAGAAAAACCACCACTTCCAACTAAAGATCCAGACCTTGCTTGGGGCACTTCACAGAACCTCATAAGTTTGATGTGTTTCCAGGCATCAACAACAGCCGCCGCAGTACTCGGGCGGCGGACACGGATGGAATCGGGTCGTGCAGTCCCAGCCGTCGGCGTACCAGCAGAACGCCAACCGCGATCGGGGAGGGCCGAGGCATGCCGGCTACCAGCAGCCCCACGATCACTGGCAAGACCGCCAGGACGATCGAAGGGGCAACCGAGGGCAACCGCAACAGGTAAGCCCTGAAAATCTCCTGACTCAGTTTAAATGTTGACTGTTTGATGCAGTTAAAACTGTTCCCATCAGCAGAAGTTCCACAGAAATGTTAGAATTTTAAAGTTTGTATTTAGTTGAAATCAAATAGTTGTGTGGCAGGCTTGGTAATGCCCCTTATATCATTTGTTTATTAAAGTTTCTTGACTGTTTAATTTTCATTTTCAGATAAAAGAAAAACAAAGGAAATAGTGGGTAATAATAAATTAATAATCAGATATTTGTTATGAGATTTGTGTGATTTATAAAAGCTGATCAAATGCTTCATATTTGTTAATTTAATTTTTTTTTCTAGCAAAGATGTAAAAATTAATTTTAGAAAAAAATAGTTTACCTGTGTTCATAACATGGTGACCTGTAGTTACTTAACATATTTGTAATAAAGGGATTAGACAACATTAACAGCTTTTAAAAACAGGCAGTTTTCCATTAAAGCCTCACCGGGAACGGAAAGCTCCCGAATCATTTTGTAAACATGTTTGCCCCCTCATTTCCTCAATGGGAAGTAAACGAAACTGCAGCCTGTAATATTAACTCATAATAAAAAACTATTCTGTTCTCTGCAAATTCAGAGCAAGAGGAAGTCCAATGTGCAAAGTATGCCAGAGAGTCACAATGAATAAGTTTTGTCCTGTTTATTTTACTCAAACCAAACACTGTAATGGAGCTTCAATTTAGTCTGTGGGCGACATCCATTAAAGGGTCACTGCACACAAATTCCAACAAAGCTCTCCTTTACTTCAGGTTATAGCGGGCCATACAAATTCTTTTTGTTTCATAGTTCTTTTCAAACGCATTACTCTGTTTTTTCCAGATTAAAATACTTCAGGGAGATTTTTTCTTCTTTTGGTTTATTCGAAAACGCACATTTTCTGCTTCTCTTTTTCACACAAATGTTTAATTTTAAGTTAAGGTGTCCAAATTCTAAAGGATTAGAAATAAAATTGTATATTAAATGCTTTTTATTTTATTTCACAGGGGTACGGCTCCAGCAGAAGCTATCCTCCTCCTCCACCATCCAGACGCTGGAACTGAAATGGGACAAATATATTTTAGGGGGATTGAAACTTCTTTTGTTAGAAAAATGTGTCCTTTTTTCACTGTCTTAATGTACAGTGTTTTTTTTCTCATTCTTTTCTCAACTTTAAGGAAAAGAATTAATTTGTCATTTTTATTATCAACAACTTGTTTAGCTTGTAAAATGCAAGTGAGTCATGTACAAAGTGCCCCACTGTTTTCGCTTTTGAGAGAAATTCCTCCAAGCAGTTCATGTTTAAGAAAAAAAAACTTGGAATAAAATAATTGTTGGAATATTTGTTCATCTTTCTTGAAATCCATGTCAGTCAATTTAGTAATAAAGGTAAAAAATATATATAGTTTTTCAGCTGGTGTACTATATTAGCTTTGCAGTAAGTTTACCTTGATGCTTTTTTTGTTAGTTTCTTCATAAAAGTTTGACATTTCAACAAAACTTCCTTTTATTTACAATTATTATTGCAATAAAGCTCCAGTCCATTTAAAAGCACAGATCAGCAGAACTTAACTTGAGCCTAAATGTGGGAAAATAAATGTTAAAAAAAAAATCTGATTTATAAATGAAAACAAAACAGCTGGAGTTGAGATTCATTTTTTTAAACCAATGATTTTCACATTTTTCAGCAACTGGATTCCTTTTAAATCTGCAATAATTTCATCAGAATTGAAGGAAGCACGTGCCTGTTTTAGACGTAGGGCTTCTGTTTCATTCATTTTCAAACGACAGTCATTAAAACAAAAACAAACAAAAAAAATAGTAAATTTAAAACCAGAATAAAATACATCAAAATCATTCAGACTGAGTTCTTCAGTTTTTTGCACTTAAAAACAGCCTTTAGTTTAAATCCAGTGTGCGTAAAAACAATAAAAGGGCTTTTTGCGCATGTGCCGTTTTTGTCTATATAAAAACATGGTCCTTCCACTGATGCCCTGCGGGTCACGGATTGTGTTTCTCGCTACCAAGTTCTTCCGTATAGTAAATTGGAGCCGATGACGCTGTTGGTGTAATCCATGAGGGCCGCGTCCGTCTGCGACATTTGGATCTGATCGTGTAGTCCCATCGGCGGACTCGGAGACAAGTCCTCCAGCTCCTCTGTGGAGGACAGATGGTTCACCTGCTGCGGGGTCGCCGTCATGGCGTCGCCTGACCCGCCCTGTCGGTTCCCGGTGTTGTTGGAGCCGCATGAATCAGTCCGGGATCCTTTGGCGTTTTTAGACAGCACGGGAGAAACGGAGGAAGAGCGTCCGGTAGTCGCGCTCGCAGCTCCTCCGCCGCTGTCGTGCTGCGGCTGCTGCGCGGCCTTATCCTTGGCCTGCCGCTTCAGCTTATACCGGTGGTTCTGAAACCAGATCTTCACCTGGTTCGGGGTGAGGTGGATCAGCCCGGCCAGGTGTTCCCTCTCCGGGGCGGAAAGGTACTTCTGCTGCTTGAAGCGGCGCTCTAGTTCGTACACCTGCGCCTGCGAGAAGAGCACGCGCCGCTTCCGGCGCGGCGCTGCGTGGAGGGTCACCACGGATTTGGCGCTGGAGTCCATCCCGGCCAGGCCGCCCACCATCCCGGACATATTCATCCCGGCGGAGGCGCCCATATACCTGGAAACTTCATTAGAAAAAAATATGCAGCATTTATTTCGATTTCAATTTTATTAAGATGCTGAAATGATCAATTCCTGCAAAATAAATACAGTTTTTACAACTTTTATTTTTTTTTAAACGTCGCTTTAATTCTTTTTAACGAATAAAGAAATCAATTATTTTTCTTTTACTTTTTTTTACATTTAAAAAATAAATTAAGTCATTAGTTAATTTTTAAATCAATATAAATTGAGGGTGGGGAGGGAGGGGGGATCTTAGAAGGCCTGAATTGGCTATTTGCTTGACACCAACCAACAGCAATAAATCCGATTTGACGTGTTTTGCTGCAGAATGCTGGTTCAGGTTAAAATGTTCGTTCGCAGTTGAACTTTGGGGGAAGTTCCTCTTACTTGTCGGGTATCTGGGCTCTGGGTTGCTGTACCACGCAGTCGTCGCCCCTCCACTCCTCACCGTCTCCTGGTATGTCGGCAGGTCCCCCACATTGCTGATGCCCCCGTTGCAGAAACCGCTGACCGCCCCGGAGAACTGGGGTACCCCGTGGGGCATGTGATAGGGCGCGCCCGGACCCAGAGCCGCTGAGGAGGAGCAGGAGGATGAGGAGGAGGACAGGTGATGGTGGTGATGCAGATGAGACTGCTGATGCTGCTGCTGCTGCTGGGAGACCTGTGGCTGCCTGTAGGCGCCCAGCGGCGCTCCCAGGGCCCCCGCCGTGGGGTCCATCCCTCCGAACCTGCGGTAACTGTCCTCCATCGGGCTCAAGATGTCTGTAACAGAGAAGGGAGTGGAGTTCTTTGGGCTCAAGGACATGGTGCGGCCACCCCGTGCCCTCCGGTGCGTCCGTGTCCTTTGCTGCGTCTGGATGGATGCGTCTCTAAAGTGGAGTTCTGCCTAAGCCCCCCCTCCCTCCTGCCGGCTTGTTGCTTCCTCCGTCACGCTGATAAGAAATCCTGCTGATCGGCAGGAACAGACCAGCTGCCCCCATCCCGCTGGACCAACGCGGAGGGGCGGAGCGACGCGGACAGCAGCCAACAATAACCAGGAGGCATCAGACCTGCTGTATGCTGATCAAGTTTGGCCCCCAAAACTTCCTAATTGATGCAATAAAAATGCGCATGTGTAATCCAGGTCCTTCTCAGACTGAGGTTGTGTTTATTTTATTGTTTTTAGCTTCCATCTCCAACTACACATTAATATCACTTATAAAGTGTAATTTTGTATAGTTTTTTGGTTTAGATTTAGTTTTTTCCCTGACTGTTAAGCCTACGAAACACATTTTTTGTAAAGAATTTATTGTTGTGCTAAAAATTTGTTTTTGTCGATTTTTTTTTCACATATTTTAAGCAGATGTTTATTTCTTAAATAACTTGTAAATAATCTGAAAAACCTAAACTTCGATTTAAAAAAATGAAAAACGAAATTTGATCAACTTTTCCACATTATTTTATTCATTATTTTTCATAATAGTTTTTTTATGGTGGAAAAACTGACTTTGGATTATTAAATAAGTTAATTGCATCTGCAGATAAAGGGATTTATTCTAACACACTGGAAAAAGTGATATTTGTCTGGTTTCTGATTTCTTCTTCTGTTTTTACGCATTGGTCAAAACTTCCTCTGGACCATTAAAACTGCGCACAGGCCGAGCAGCCAATCACCTGCTGACCCGCAGGATCACGTTCCTACACGCTCTCTTTGTAGTGTCCCGATGGGACAAACTGTTGTTTTCAACGAATCACTGCTGAAGAGACCATCTGGTACTGCGTCCAGCTGGTGCTGCTGTGGGCTGGAGGTGAGGTGGCCACATCCCTGACCCAGAGGAGCAGAAGCACTTTAACTGAAGGCCCTGAAAGAAACCGAAGGCTTCATTGTTCCCAAATGCAGCCCAAATCATCCCCATCACAATTCGCTGTCCTCACACAAACTTGCTCAAATTTCATCCACAAAGATATGTTTTAAAACAAAAAGTTAAATCTAGGGGTACTTTTTTTCAACCCGGTTTTCTACAAATAAAATATTATTTACAAAAGGAATAACCTGCCCTTTAGTTTGTAGTCAATTAAACCCCAATTTAATCTGAAATCTGTTCAATGTCTTAGTTGATTCTTTAAATAAATTGCAAAAAAATTCAAACTTTTAGGATAATGCATCACAAAAAATGTATTCGTTTAATTGCTGATGGTCAGTTTGACGTGGTTGTTTTTCAAATGACAACCAAAAAGCTAAAGAACAAAGAAGAGGAGTTGTGAACAGTGGTAAATGTGAAAAGGCATTTTAAACATTGAACTGCATCTGTATAGATTTACCTTGTGTTTTATATTTCAGAATGTATTCTTTGGAGAAATATATATTTATATGAGTTGTTTCTGTGTCTGCATGAGAAATTCTACTTGGTCTCATCATTTAATTAAAAGTTCTTTAGATATTTTTTCTTTTGTGTTGATTTCACATTTTAGTTCTGGGTTATGATGTGAACCTTTTTTGTTGTTTATTTTTAACTTGAAAAAAACTCTTATTGATTTTTTTTTTTTAATTGGAGTTCATTTTTTTTTCTTTTGGTGTCTAAACTAATGTTCTCAAAAAACAACCATATAGACCTTGTATTACTGGAATGTGCTGCCTCTAAAAATAATAGCAAAATGTATTATCTATTTATTTATTTGTTTATTTATTTATTTATATTGGTATAAAGCTATTTTTAGGAAGTCAATAATTCACAATGACATCACATTACATAACTGATTTATCTTTTTCTGTCCTCTGTTTCTTTGAATCTTTGGAATTTTGAATAACTGTAAAGATAATAAAAGTCCTATTAATTGCCATCTTTACTCAACATGTTTGTAATATTGTATGTATTCTTTTAGAGTGGTCAATCAAGAGAAATGCCATTTACATTGAATACAAAAAAACACAAGCTAATTGTCCAATGTTTTCTTTGATTATTTTGTTATATTTTATTAGTTTCCCCTGTTAATACACACGTTAATAATAATGATAATAATAGTAATAATAATAATAATAAAATAAATGTTAAAAATAAAACTCATATTTAGGGAGTTTTGAGGAGTACTTAGGAGTTCATAAACTTTATTTCCTCAGGACAAAACACCATTTCAAACTCTGTGATCAAACCTGAAACTTTCAAAACCCTACTTTTGCTGATGTTTTGCTTTTCTCCAGGGCTTCCCATGAGCACACGTGATGTCCACTCAGATCTCTCACCGAGGCTAAACGCGGGGAAGACACTTAACTACAACCTTTATTTGTGTGGATTTTGTTCATACCAAACACCCCCCTCCCCATCACATCCTCCACTTATAACATTTCCTGCCTTCTCGATTTCTTTCATTCTGTCTCTCTGCAGACTCCAGGTCTCCGCTCTGTACATCTCCCCTCAGTGTAATCCTTGGCTCTTTGGAGGGACATTAGGCCAAGCAGATGGGGCCCCTGACCACCTCTTGAAAAAGGCAGCTCATTCTAACATGTGGGGGGGGGGCTTATTGTTATAAACCACCTGGCTCCTGAAACAGAAAAATCAGGCCACTAATAGCTCCACATGGACTAGAACACTGCCTCTGCATGGACTGTATTTCTTAAAAGAACCAGAGCCAGCCTTCCTGCTCTTCTATGCTTCAGAATCAAAATCTGATATATTCCTCCTAATAAATCCAACAGATTGAGAAAAAACAGGTAAATATTGGGTTTGCATAACATTTCCGGGGTGGATTGTCCTTTTGTTTTGTTTTTTCTTAGCATATCTTCTGATATTTGCTTCTCCAGCAGCATTTTTTTTTCTCGGCTAAGATTTCAATGCACTCACGCGAAGGTCAAAGGTCACGCGTCCAGAAGTGGTCTTCAGATGTCCTGAGGCGTGACCGTGAGCAGGTTGATACAGGTCGACGCGCATGGCTGTTTTCTCAGGAGGGTGAGTAAGGGCGGAGAAAGTAGAGGTCTCCACAAAGCTCCAAAACGCCACCGCCAGGACAAATGTTTGTCGAATTCCTTTGTGGGGGAAATTTGACACATAAAACAGTTCAAAGAAGATTACATTTTTTCTTGGTCTGTTTTTCAAAATGAAAGCTGAAGTGCAATTTATGACTTCAACATAAAAAATAAAATGAAAAATATTTGGCAAAAATTACAGAGTTTGAAATAGAAAAGGGAAATTTCCTGAGGAAAAAGTCACTCAGTGAATTACAAGACTTTTTCTGGAGCAGCATGATGACATGTAAGAAGGCTTTAGTGGGGCTTTTACTGTTGAAACATGAAAAGAAAGTGTTTATAAAAAAAAACCTACTTTTTGAATCTGTTCCTGCTTTTAACAGAAGGAATTTGACTGGTGTCATAACAAAAGTGAAGGGAATTTGAATGGAGTCATTTTTATTTTTTTTTACATTTTGTGCAAGACTGACACTAACCTAATGTAAAAAGAACAACAAATCTACACATAAGAGTTTTTAGCCATTAAATTCCTTGGATAAAGAGAAAAAACTGCTTTAAAAAGATTTTCTTTTCTATGGTGAGTTTAATATAACATTTGTTCATGTCTCTCAAAAAAGAGATTTTGTCCCCTGGTAAAATAAAGGTTAGAGTGTTTTCTCAATCATCTTCTTTGCCTTTTAGCTGAGCCTATGGGGTTCGCCACAGCGAGTCATCTGCCTGTGATCTTATCCGCTGCATCTCAAACTAACCACACTCATGTCCCCCTTTAATACAGCCTTCCTGACAAAACCCTCAGCATTTACCTGAACTTGGGACCAGTGCACAAATGTAGTGATTTTTGCCCTTTTGTGGTTCCTTCAGATATTAGGAAGAAATTTAAAGAACACTACTCCAAAAAAAAATTGTTTTTTTGTTTTTTTGATATTCTTGTGGCATTTTTATCCTGATGGAGGACAGATAACAAAATGAAAACTAAAACACTGTTTCTAAGTATTTCTTTTTTGGAATCGTGGTGAATCACGAGCTTATTAAAAAATGCTGTATGAAAAATATTGCAATTGTTTGTGCAGCATTAGTAGTAGGGGGGGGGGGGGGGGGGGGGCACAAGCTCCCTACACTGCTCCATTCTGATGCATCCACTTGCAGACAATCTGGATCTAAACTGTACGGCTGGGTAGCTTCAGTATTGGTCGGCACTTTTGTTGCCCCGGTAATGTTAGGTTGGGGGTGTGAGGAGCTGTAAGCTAGTGGGAGAGAATGTAAACAAAGGGATAATGGGAAATGATTGCGGGCTCACTCTGCGTCAACAGTTCAGCCCACAATTTAGAGGCGATTTTCTAATGAACTACTGTCACTCTGCAGAAACTATGTCCTAAAAAACTAACGTTTTTTTTGTCTTGTCATTAAAAGACCACTAATATTTTAACAATAAATCAAAAGACTGTTGGAGTGAGACTTTACTAGGTTGGCAGGAGTTCACAAAACTGAACAACAAAAAGAAAACATCAATAAACTACACATGAGAAAAAAAAAAGTCTTGTAAAAATTAATGTGATATACCAAAAAGGCTTAAAGGTTAACCAGATACAAGTCTTCTTAAAAAATACTGACTGTAGGTTTTTTAGACAACATTTATAAGATGTCTAAATTAATGCAACTTTTTGTAAATTCATTTCAAAAGTAAAGAAATGCCGGTAAACTTTTTTTTTGTTTTTTCCATGCTGTCTTAGCCACAATAAAAGAACTATGCGTGACCATACAGGCTGGAAACCTGTAGCTGTGGAAAGACAGTTTTGAACAAACATGTTGAATGAAAGAAAACTCTTTGACTTCTGAACAGCTGCAGGGACGAGTGAAGTAAAGAAGAGCACAGAAAAACCAAAAAGTATTTCTGTTTACACGCAATTATGCTCTTCTATATGAATGCATTAAAACAGGTTGCAGGTTGGGCCAGGGTGTGTCACGTGATCTGATTCACCTGGTCATGGTGAAATACTGAGCTGAGGGACCTTTAAGCAGGTGAACCTGAGTGTGTTGATGATCTCTGTGAATCAGGTCAGTGGTTGCTTTTTTTCAAGTCCCCCCAAAAATTGTAAATTTTGTGCCTAAATGATAAAGCAAAATAGTCAAACAAAAGAAATATCTACAGGTGAGGGCTGACTGATTAGGAAAATCTATTTTATTTAAACAACTTAAAAACTGTTTGAAAGACTAAATTAACATATTTACTCTTTATATTATTTAGTTTGTTAAATCTCAGTTTCAATTCTCCTTTTAAAATAACTCCAAACTTTGTCTTTTGATTAAATGCATTTGAACTTTGATATCCATAACAGTCATTAAAATGTTCAGGGCTCCTTCCACTTTAATTGCAACAATAATAATTTAAAATACTGACATGCACAATAATTTCTTATATAAGAAATGTGCAGAATTCTACGTTCATCAGGCCAATGCTGGACAAGTAAAAAAATAACAAGCATAGTGTTTTCACGTCTTCTGCAATTCCAGCATAAAGTAAAATTGATAAAGCTGCTGCTGACATCTGCTGGATGGATTAGGAATAGCAATATAGATGTTGGCTGCCTGTTTGTTAATGCTGTTAACTTAAAGTAAAGACCAAGAACGACATTCATTCATTGTGGAGAAAGACAAAATTCACATAAATGAATGTTATAACACTTACAATCACTGCATTTGAAGCTTAGAAGTAAATCTAAACTCTAAAATGTTTAACTTTTTGAAAAGGGAATTATTCCAAATGTGCTACAGTATAACTATTTCCAAATCTTAACAAAACGTCCTTTGAATTTTAACTTTAACTAATAGTCAATAGTATTAAGAATTATTATGGCAATATTTTAGCATCAAATTCTAATGAAAAACAATTGTCACTTTTTCAATAAATATAGGCCTACTCCACTTAAAATAATGTCCAGTGCCAATAAAATCTCACTGAAGTAGGTTCAAGATTGCTCTCTGTTAAAAATGTAGGCTGCATGACTTGAAGTCCACTTTTAGAATAATACTATGACACACCAAACTCTGCTTTCAGATCAAACGCATAAAATGCACAAAAGGATGAAAAACAAAGAGTGCTTCAGTCTCTCTCACACAGGGAAAGAAAAAAATCCAGCAAATGTGTCCCCTGAACCCCAGCCTCCAGAGCTCTGTTTTTTTAATGAGGACTCGTGTGTTGCCTTTGACTGAAGGAACAGAGATCTCTGCTCTCTACCGCCTCTTGGTTCAAAGAAATAAACCAAATGTCAAACTAGAACATTGACTCACATTTGCAATCCATCGCAGCACAATGTTGCAAATATCAGGCGAGCTATAAAAAAATTCTAAAAGCAGTCCAGAGTAATATGTTACCGCAAGAGATGCAGAGATTTCATCCTTCTCCCATGAAAACTCAGATCCGATACATTTTAAAAGCAGCAAAAAAGACAATCTTCACACTCAATGGGACTTCTGCAAGATCCTTGATGATAAAAATGATTAGTGGTTGGTTATATCTAATGTATGGACGTCACATGCATTCAGTGACTTCTAAGCAGCAGATCAGGCTCTCATGACAGAGGTATATAGGTGAATGACAGCAGGTGATTACTCTCATAAAAATAAGACAGAAAAGCAAAATATGAATGAGTCTTCATATGTTTTGCTATGCTGTTTCGACAGTTGTCCTGCTCTATGGTGATATTGTCCCAACAAGACAGTCCTTTTTTGTAATTCTCAATAAGTTTTTAAAGTTTCAAATCTGTAAAAAAAAAAAAAAAAAAAAAAAAAGGAAATCTCAAGACTTTGTAGTTTATGTCTAACATGTGAATGTTTCTTTTTAAGAATTTTTGGGTCACGACAAACTCAACTTGGAGTCTTCACAAGCTTTCACAAGGAAGAAAATGTTGCTGAACCTGAATATATTTTCATTACATTCCATCAAAATAATTGGCTATAAGGATACAAAATAGGGAAACTTAATCAAGCATTGATTGCCTTGTTGACTTTAAAGAGTAATTTTACTGTATGGACTAGAAACGAACACAACAAGAGGAAAGGACTATTAGAATACTCACATAAGTCATGGTAAGACAAAAAGGGAATCAATTTTGTGAAGCAAATTGTAAACCTTCCATAACACCTAAAGAGAGAAAAAAGGCCTTTGTGTGCAAAATCCTGACTCATAAGTAAATGCACCTTAAGGACATTTTACTATTTTAATCAACAGTGGGTTTGAATTAGTACTTTTTCTTAACGCCAGAATGCTTTAAAACATTCTTTCACACAACATATAATGTCACAGTTTGGAAGTAAAGAAACATTTCTGCATTTTTAGTTAAACACTCAGAGAAAGAAGGATTTAAATTTAATTTAACAGGGGACAATTAAGAAAAAAACTCAGTATAAACTCAGCCACAGCAATGCCCTAAAAATTCATTAGAACAAAGCTTTTACTTTGAAAGATTGGAACAGCATTAGCAGCTAAAATAACTTTAATAACGGTAAAATCAAACAAACAATTTTTATTTTTTACTTCTTTTGAGGAAACTGAAAATAACCATTACCTTTATTTAAAAAAAGTAAAAGTAATAGATGTTGAAGCTGCCTCACACTTACACAGTTGGTGATAACGTGCAGCAACAAAACATTGTGGGAGAGTTTCATCTCCTCCTTTTCATAAGGATGGTTCGGTGTTTCCAAAAAAAGGGAAGCATCTTTTCTTTACAACTGAAAGGATTCCACAGGCTCTCATCGTGGCTGCCAGTTTAAATATTTCCGGGTCATTTCACTCACTTAGGAGATTTTCTATGCAATAAAAAAAGAAGAAACAGTGTACGCTAATCCCCAGTTTCTAAAGAGTTACAAAAAAGGCTCATTATAAAATCCCCATCACTGTTCGGATTCCCTGCGAGACAGTTTTCTGTAAGAAAAAGCAAGTTCATTTATCTTTTTTTAATCCATCAGAGATTTTCCTCCAAGAAAAAAAACAATACATTCAGCAGTCAAATGGTCTGAAAGTTACTATTGTTGAGGGATTTCTTTTTTTTCTTCTTCTAAATAAATTTGCCCCCTGTTATTCTTGCAATTTTACTGCGCAATATTCACCCCAAAAATTGCCAAAAGCAATGATTTGTTTCCATGATTTGCACAATTTGCCATCACACAACTTTTATTTACACTTAAATATATCCACTTCATAAAAACCAACTCACAGCTAAAAATAAGTTAATAAAATTCACAGGAGAGACAAAAGTTGTCATACATTTTCTTATTTAGCAGCAAGCAAACAACAACAATATAAGCTTTTTTTAAATAGTTCTTGGCTTCATCAAACTTCAGTTTTAGTAGTATTATGCATCAAAGTCAGGACAAAATATGCTTTTCTTGAATAGTTTAAATTAAAACACATTAAACACAAACATCTTTCTTTGGAAGGAAGAATTTCAGATTTTTAATCAAATTATTTTTACAGCTTTTTGGCCCACAGGAAGAGTATTCAGAGATTGAGTTTTGAGATTAAGATATTTTTTTTCTAACCCATGAAGCGTTTAATATCTGAGGACGAGTCTTTTAATTTTGAAACATTTTTAGAAACGTCTCCATCAGTCTCAGAGCTCACCAGCTCCAGTGGTACATGTGCGCCAGATGCTGCGCCCCGAAGGGCTGCTGCGGCAGTCCGGGGTGCTCCGGTCCATAGGCGGCATGCAGCAGCGGGGAGTATGCGCAGATCGGCATACTACTGATCCCACACCTCAGCGCCACCTCCAGGTCTTGACCTGTGATCTGCTCGCAGGGCTTGGCGTCCTGCATCAGGACCGGGATGGCTATGCGCGTGGAGGGCAGCAGCTGCAGCGCCTCTCGTCTGCGCTCGGCGCGGGCTCGCTTCATCTTGTAACGGTGGTTCTGGAACCAGATCTTCACTTGGTTCGGAGTGAGGCGTATCAGCCCAGCCAGGTGTTCCCTTTCCGGGACGGACAGGTAACGCTGCTGACGGAAGCGCCGTTCTAACTCGAACGTCTGCGCTTTGGAGAAGAGCACGCGCCTCTTCCTGCGGTTCTTCTGCGCCTCTAGACCGTCTGCGGACCGGGACACATCCGTGGACAGGCGGGAAAATGTAGATCCGGTACTGGAATCGGAGGACAAACTATGTACTGTCAGGGGAAAAAAGTAATCGAATTACTCTAGAACTTTCTTTAAAAGAAAGGCAAAAAACTGTAACGTTTTGCGAGCTCTGCAGGAAATTAAGAGTTTAAACAACACAACTGACTCATATGATAATTAGATCGCAAAGGCTTCATCTAAAAAAAATTGTATGAATAATATGTCCAATGATATGATAGGGCTTTTACTAAACCCGAAATATAGGCCATAACCCAAAACCTGGATTCCGACCACAATTTACGCAAAAACATCTTCTCGTTTAACGAGTTTCCTCAATTTAATTCTAAGTTTATTAAATGATTTTTATTTAGATATAAAAAGTTTATTGGGCTAAATACTAAACATGTCATTTGTAAATAAAACCAGGTACCGTGATTTGGGCGGTTCCATCTGTTCAAACTTCCAGCGCCGCGCTCACGCCAACTCCGGCCGCTGAATTCTCGTTTCTCTCCGTTTCCTGAGCCTAGAACCTCCATCACTGCATCCCTAGAATTTTCATCCACGGTTCTCGTTCCGTTTCTTCCGGTTGGGTCAGGAAGATCTAGGATATCCCGCACAGAGAACCCTGTCCGCGCGTTGGTTCCGGATGGCATGGCGCAAAAGTACAGATATCTGGAGAGAAGTCAGGCAAGCAGTTCCAGAGATGTGGGTCAATACCTCACACTGTTAAAGCAGTGTGAAGCGGGTTTGGTTCCATAGGTGCTGCTTAGGGGAGCGGGAGCCTGGAACTGCGTGAGAGGGCCACCCAGAGGGCAAAGAACGCGCTCGGATGATGACATTCTGACCACGACTCCTCGCTTATTTAACGACTTTCACGTCACTGAAAACGGTGGAGGCGGGTCCAGGGAGTCAAGTGAGGGTGAGAGAAAAAAAAGACTTGGAGCAGAGCATTAAGAGAGATTTTGAGGCCTGTTTAATGATAAGAGTGAACGAGGGATGCTTTTAAATCCTTTGAAAGCACTAATCCGCTTGCAGAAGAAGTAAAAGATGCTGTTTCTGAACAAGATGTGGACAAAAGACTGACGGCTGACCAAAGACCGAAGGTTCTTCTTGTATCTGAAAATCAATGGCAGATTTAGTTTAACTTGTTTGTCAACTTTTACTAAAAATATTAACTTAAGATCTAAAAAACTAAAATAAACTTAAGAAAGTTAAATAAGTTTATAGTTGTAATGATGCTAATCTTTCTATTTTGATGGATTTAAAAAAGGCC
Organism: Oryzias latipes; assembly: GCF_053564925.1. Classification (NCBI taxonomy): domain Eukaryota; kingdom Metazoa; phylum Chordata; class Actinopteri; order Beloniformes; family Adrianichthyidae; genus Oryzias; species Oryzias latipes. The sequence goes on from NC_136260.1 coordinate 8,892,316, forward strand.
ATCACAGAAAAGCAGTGTTGTTATTATTATTATTTTTTATTGGTCTTTAAATTTGAAGCAACATTGTAGAAAATCAGAATGTTAAACAAAAATATTAGCTCTTTAAACAGTAAAGACTTTAAAACTTGAATCTTGTTGAAAAACCTAGAAAAAACACATTTGAAGTGGGTTAAACAAAAACAATGAAAAATGCTAAATATTTAATATGACAGTGGTTTTTAACTGTTGATGTTACTTATAATATAAAGCTTGTCTGTTTTATCCAAACGACTCATTTCAACTCATCCTATAGATGAAACAGATCAAACTGCTTCAGAATAGATGGTTTTCAGCAAATTTTGCCATGAAGATAACTGATCAAGTTTGTGCTTTTCTTCTAGAGTCCAGATTTCTCTCACAGAATATGCATCTATCAAACCTGATATGAAACTTTTTTAGCTGGTTTTGGTGTCACGAACATGCTCTGCTTTTTCTAAAGGCATGGCCGGTTTCATAGACTCTGAGAAGACAAACAAAATTAAATGTGATTGAATAAAAACTCCCCCATAAAGTGCAACTCTGCCAGCAGCTGAACCAAGTGGATGGAAAATAATGAGACAGACCATGAAAAATCTTTTTTTTTTTAATTGTAACACAATTACATTTTTTGGGGGAAAAACACAGCAACTAATGTACGTGACTTCTTGGTTCTTCTGTTAGCGGACACGGGTTGTGCTTTTTCACATACCTGACATGTTTTGACGGACAGTCTTCATCAGATGGCAGTGTGTGATGTATATAAAAACAGTTGATTGTGACTGAGACGGAGTCACCTGTCAAACGTTGACAGGCGACTCCGCCCCTTGATGTCCTTTTTCTTCTGGAGGATGTTGCTCCAGGTATGAGAGAGCAGGAAGGCCCCCTCATCCCAGTTCATGGAAGTGTGGGCTTGCTTTGGTATCTCCACCGCCTCCAATCCAACTGCGGTGTCTGTTGTCTTCAGTGGGGAGGACTTTGGCCTTTTCCCAGTCCATCATATGGTTTTCTTGCTTGCAGTGGTCTGTTATTCCTGCTCTCTCATGCCAAAAAAGCTAATTTATTAATTTTTTTTGTACAAAGGTCATCCCACCTTGACTTTAAAGTTCACCTTAAAAGTATTTGCTTTAGTCACTTCGAAAACCGTCTCTTTCGGAATTCCATCACCTTGAAAGAAAAATACAAGATGAGATTTTAGTTTAAATTAGTCCCTGGTTCTGTTGCTTTCTTCAGTCGATGATTATTTATGGGAAATGATTTATGGTAAGATAAGATTTTAAGGCACATATGGAAAAATCTCTAGCAACTTACATTAAAAATAAAAGTGAGGAATGTTTAACGCAAAAGGGATTTTTGTTGGAAAAAGGGGACAAAGAAAAAAAACAGTCTATAAAGAATGAGATGATGGTGTTTCTCAAATTCTGTCAAAAGGGGTCTTATCCAAAAATAGTCCCATTGATAATCCAAGTCTTTTTTTAAAATAAAAATATAGTTTTTGTTTTTTAAATTTGAAAATTTCTAGGGTGGAAACTGCATCATTCCTTTTTTATTTCCTTAAAAGTTTGGGTCAAACCTTAGTTAAAGGTAGCCATACATAGCATGTGTATGTGTGTGTGTGAGTGCACATGTGTGTGCATGTGTCAGTGTAGGACACCCTGCTGGGTGGTCAAACTCGACAAACAATTATAGAACGAGCTGAAAAGACACAAAGACCTCACAGCCCCCCGTTTATTCTCCTCAAATACTCTATAATGGACTCACATACACAGTGGACACACACAGACTTGGAGACAAACCTACACACACACATAAACACACTTAAAAATACATATGAGGCCTCTGGGAGTTGTCATGGTTTTCAGACATCTACTTAATAGTGTGTCCCTCTTTATTCATCACACACCATCCGTTAAAGATGATGATTGTCTTTTCTTTTTTTTTGCTTTGCTGATGTAAGTTTTTCTTCCTCCTCTTTGTGTTTCTTCTGTCTCCCTCTTTTTTTCTTTCACTTTTTTACATAACATTCAACCATTTTTATGTATACATAATCTGCTGTGTGTGTGCGCCCTGTAAATTTACCCTGTAAATGCGCTGTTTGCTTCCCTGCTGAACAGAACAAAAAATAAAATGCCTAACCTCACAAAGTCATGTATTTACAAAATAGTGCTTTATTTTTCTATTTCTTTATACAAGAACCCTGGAACTGTTCAACTTGTGCTCAAAATCTAAATCTATTCCTCTTCTTCCTCTTTCGGCTTCTCCTATCAGGGGTTGCCACAGTTAACAAGTCGCATGGTAAACTTGGCAATGTTTTACGCCGGATGCCCTTCCTGACGCAACCTTCTCAAACCGGGCTTGGAACCGGCACAGGGGCAGAGAAGGGAACAGGGAGCAGCCCGGAGTTGAACCCTGGTTTCACGGACGGAAGGCGCCGCAAACCAGCACGAGCTAAACCGGCTCCAGGCTAAACAGTCAAGTAAAGTTATGCATTTCCCAAAGCTTGCTCAGACAGATAGATCAGAACTTGTCTTACAGTGGGCAGGAACACACTCACATGGAGACAATTGAGTGTCTTATTGAAACCATGACACACTTTTTTATGTAAGTATGAAAATACTTTCCCTTTTGAGATGCAATGAGTGGCAAACTTCCTAAAACAAAACATCTGGAGACAGCAGTAGACAAACAGACGGCACCACCATAAGGGTGCAGTCTATCACAATATGTACAAGCTATAAACTAAAACTCATTTTTGTCACCAGCTCCTTTTCCCACAAAGTCTCACCTTCAACACATTGATGTAGTTGTACTCATGGAAAACAATGTCATCCTTGTTTATAAAATCTAAATCTATTCCAATCTTCCTTAAAATCAAAAAACAGTTTCAAGCTGACGTTACTAAAAATATGAGATCAGAGTTAAAATATTTATGATTTGTGGAGTTAATATTTATTTGATTCGTGGAGGGGAATCTCTCTTCTATTCATTTTTTGCGATTCTTTCTGCAGTTTCATAACTTTTCTCCATATGTGTTGTGTTTTTTTTTAGACTTTTTCCACAAATTATTAGTCAAGGAGAAAAGGATAAAGGCTCAGAAGTAAGTCAAATTATTTCTAAATTTGTTCATAAACTACTTGTTTTGAAAAACAAGACATAATAATACCAGATGTGGCTCTCAGAAAACCTCTTTTTGGCTCAAATAATTTACTGAGAAACTACAACAATTACAAGATAAAACACTAATTTAAGGCCGTCTTTGACCACTCATAATGCCAATTTGTGCAACTAATACATTTGTGTATTAAGCATCAATAAGACTTTTATTATTTGCAAAAAAACGTTTTTCGTCAAGGATGTGTTATTAAGAGATCATCTAACCCGAATCACTTTAACCCGAGAACCATTTGGCATTTCTAAAAACACATGAATGTACGTCTGTAAATCTTTGCATAAATACTTTTGTGTGTGAAAGATTGTTTGCCACTGTCAGACGAATTTAAAGCTTTAGAATTTTCCCTAAACAGTGACGTAGCTTCAAAAAAAAAAACTGTAAAACTGATGATCATAGTTTAGATGAACTGAAGGATCTCAGGAGTCTTGTTTGTGCAGCTTCTTATGTTTTCCTTTGGTTTTGCACATTTCAGAGCAGCTTATTTATAGATTAAATTTTTGTGGGGGGCTGTGGGGGCAGAGGTAGAGCGGTAGACCTCTGACTGGAAGTTCGCAGTTTCGGTTTCCGCCTTCCCTGCGTCTCTCTGGGCAAGGCACTGAACCCCGCATTGCTCCTGGTGGGCATAGGTTGCTGCCAGTGTGTACAATGTGTTAAGTTCTCACATATTTATTTGTTGTATTGGAATTTTGTGTGTGTGTATGTTTTGTTAAAAGTCTTTGTATTGCATCTTCAGACACATGCTGACACAGCATACAATTATGGTCATAACACATCCATTGAGTGCGTGATAGAAATCTTCAACTTCATCCTTCCCTGTCAGGGCCACAGAGGCAGACAAAGACTTTCACTCCAAACTCATGTATTTTCAGCCTCAAAGCACGCCACAAAACCGGTTTTTGAACTTGGGGCAGAGGCCAAAGTAACCAGACAGAACCCGCACTTAATCATGACCTTTTTTGCTGTGAGACGGCGATGCTAACCCCTAACCACACTTCATTCAGTCACCCTAAAAGGTGTACAAATTAACGGAAAGTTAACGAACGATTGTACTTTTTATCAATCAATTTAATTGAAAATGAAAATAAAAATGAAACTGAAACAAAAACTGAAATTATTCAGCTGATATTTTGGACTTACATAAGAAATGATTCAAAAACAAGACATCTGAAATTTGCATACATATAAGCATATATCAAATACGGGATAATCAGTCACAAAATTAATTGGAATGTAAGCATAAGTTCACATTCACTAGTAAATAATTCAATTATTAGTCTTAATCATAAATAAACATATGACCTTGTTTAGTAAGTCACAAGAAAATGCTGAAAAGAAAACAAAAAGCGCCACAATGAATTGTATTTAATTTGCAACAATCTGAAGACAGCAAATCAAGACATCCCTGCAGACTTGATGTCCTCTTTGGTTCACTGCTTCAAATGTGAGTCAAGACTGCCACCTACTGTCTGGACATGAATGAACAGCTGGGAATGAAGAAGAAATTGATTAGCAGCCCCTTAAATATTTTTTTTTCTAAAACACTCACAATCCTGTGTTTAACCAGATTACATTATTTTATTTCATTTCTGTCGTTGTGGATTTTAAACTTTTGCAAGTTTATTTTTTAAATACTGGCTAACTTAATTCAGCTCATATCACTGTATTTCAATCTCCAGATTTAATTTTCAGTAGTTAGGTTACAGTTAATAATGTGAGCTTTAAAAAGGAAGCAAGTTAAAACATTTACAACATCTTGTTAAGTTGTTTATTTTTCTGTTTTTGAACTGTTTTACTGTTTTGAAACTGTAAAACAAGCCTTTATGTCTGCGTTTGTATTTATCAGAGGGGCCCGTCTTCCATGCATTTGAAATAGTTTAGTTGTAAACTATTTTTATGGAGATCAAAACAAAGTAAGGGTAGTTCCTGGTAATACGGTTTATTTCACATTTTCATTAACTTGGAAATTGCGACAGAACTAATTTTCTGATGCTGCAATAGGGCTGAAGGAAAATAAAACTTCCTCTTGAAGTTTTTATGGAGTCTGCAAGTGTGTCCATAGAATGCCCACAGGATGCCCACTCAAACTGCACTCTTGATTGTCTAATTTCCTAATTTCTAACGGTCAGGCTTCATGCAAGGAAGTACAAAGAGCTTGTACATTTCACCAGAACAGCACTAACGGGCTCCAGTGTGCAGGGTTTCTAAAAAATAAAAAAGACACGCCTGCATCTTACCTACTTCCCCCCTACTTACTCTTCTGTGTTTGTGTTCACTATGACCTGTCACCCGCAGGATGCCCAAGGAAAAAGTATGCATGAATATCTTTGCCCCACAGAGTTCACAGAGAAATCCACGACTGATATTTCCTGAGCGCCACCTGCGTGTCCGTACAGGTTTGACCATTTTTTGAGATGAAATTTTGATCTGGAGCATTTATGTGTTTGTTTACTGTAATCTAAGTGCTAAGAGCTTATTCAATTAAGTATTTACTATGATTAGCTGTAAAATATTCCTTCTTGGAACAGACAAAAGTGATGTTCCTGCTTGTATGCAGCAAGTTGATACAATTATTCTAATAAATTTTTTATGCATTTATTTAATTTTAGTACATTTCTTTCCTATTCTGGGTTATCTCTGATTAAACACACAAATTGTCTTCAAAGATAGTGTAGAAAGTAGAATAAAAAGGTCTGGTTCATTTTTTATGGAACAGTGTTTCTGCATTTTGGCCAATAGGTGGCAGTACTGATCTTTGTAGATTTACTGTGAAAAGCTGCATTTCAACACTTCAGGGGTTTTAATATACTTTCACAGTGCACTGAAATGATGAAACTAATTGTCTGTTTGAGACATGAAAGTTCATTGTGAAGTTATGTTTTAAAATATATTTTGGAAATGGAAAATAATTCACATCCTTTTAACTGCAAACTCCTTAAAAACAAATCGTTGACTCTAAAGCTGACTTTAGTTGTTTTATTTTTATTGATCTGTTGTTAAGCCTTAATGTTGATTATGTAATGTTTAAGGAAAAAGGGAAAAAAAACAAAAACAATAATCAGTCGTGTTCTGAAATTTGATTAACAACTTTAAAAATCAAACAGGCCTTTTATTTTATTAAAGACGTATTTAAAATGCGTCACTTATGCATAATTGTTTTACTCCAACCAATTAAAAAAAAAGATTTATGGAACACAGCTTTATATGTGTTAAAAAAAGATATGTCAATAGTTGGAATCATATTAATTAACCCTGGTGCTATCCTAGGCACTTTAACATCTGCAGTTGGGTCATTTAGACCCTCTTTTTTCTTCAATGATTTGTGATCTTCACTGGTTTCCATGATTACATGAAATCTTTCCACCTTTATCCACCTTTGTCATGGTAGGAGAACACGTCAATGTAAGGGTGGGGTCATCTAAGATAGCACAAGGGTTAAATGCAACCATTAATAATTAAAAAAATGAATTCAAAACTGAGAAGATGCCGACCACAAAACAGCAAATAAATAAACCTGTATAGCACACTGATATGTTTAGTATTTTGAGGTAAGATTTTATCCAAATTTATTGTTGCTCTCCACATAACTCTAATTTAATTCAGTAAAACATCAAACTACTTTTTGGCATGTCTCTGTTGGGGATGTTAAAATTCTGCATTTTTAATACAGATGAAATCCCTTCTCTGAAAGAAAGAAAAAGCCAACTTTCTGTCGTACATTTTGTGTTTTGATGGTTCCAGACTTTATGTTTGCAGCTCTTGAACTGCCCAGTGATGGGTGTCTTAAATATTTAACCCCGGAGGATGCAGCTTTATTGTCTGTGTTCTCACGCTCTTTGTTCAGGACTTTAGATAGCTCTCTCTGTGTTTGCATCATACTTAACAAAGAGCCACTAATCTGCTGATAGCACAGCGAGTTGGATGTGTTTATCACTCCTCTGTGTGCTCTGTGTCGACTGACCTGCCTGCGCTCTGAGAAGAGGTCGCGTCAGCCAGTCATTTAACATGAGAGTATTTTACCAACAGGGAAAAAAAAACTTGTCCTTTAAGTTCTTTTAAGAAATTAGTCAAAAAGCACATAAACACTTATATTTTCTGCTCTAAAGAGATCTTTTGAACTTCAGAAACCAGTACATTTCTGCTCTTCTTGACTGCCTTCTTGTAGAAAACAATATAGATGTTCTGGAGTGTCCATCTTCTTCAAAAAACAGAATTGAAAAGGCGTTTACTGTTGTCTGAAGTTAAACAATAATTTCTAGGCTTAAGCTATAAATGAGTCTGGTTCTTCTTTGACCCTTTGACTCTGGAGAAAACAACAAAAAATAACTAACATAATCCTGAAAACTGCTTGCTGGAAGCAAAAAAAACTATTTTACTCTAAATTTAATCAATTTGAAAAATAATAGGCAATAAACCAAGCTGGACTCCTTCTGTTGCACAGTATTTGTGCACCTTGTGTATTCTGAAATCTTTAATAATCTCCAGTAAAACATTTCAGGCAGGGTTTGGCGATGGGTGGCTTGCCCCATTGGCTTAAAGCAATTAATTCAGCTTTCTGACATCAAACTCTCGGCTCAGCTTGACAGCTTGGAGCTCAAATAAAAAAAATAAAAAGGAGGGTTCTCCTGGGAACAGAGTAAAGATGGGATGCTCCTTTCCCCACTGTTTGCTCAGTGGCTCTGAGAGCAATCTTCCCCCCAGTCTGAATGAAATGCAAGGGCACAAACAATGTGCTGCGGGAGAGAAAGGCTGGCGGGGAATGAACAGTTTGGAGTATTTGCTTAGTGGAGAAGCCGCCACAAAGGCAGAGCTGCAGTGTTCCCATGAAGCGAGTCACCTTCTCAGGCGTATTTTAGTGAGTCTGTCCTGCCAAGCATTTAATGATTATTATAAATGGTTTCATTCTATTTAAAGTCTTTTCTCAGTAAAACTGTTCGATCAAGTGACCTGCAGTCATGCTTTTGTTGGCTGGCCGGAGAACAGGTTGATTGATCTCATAGCTGCACGTGGCGCTTCAGTTAGATCTTAAAACAGCTTAATATTCACTCATAAGCAGCACTCAAGTGTTTTCACACTTCAAATGTGAACTGACATTCAGGCTAATAGCACTTGTGCCCGAGAGCAGTTTACAGCTGCTGCATGAATTTCCATCCCAGACTCCAGAGCTTTCTGGGTGGCCGGCCTGGAGGTCTGAAAGGCACCCAGATTGATGCTTAAGCTCTTTTCACCTTGAAAAAAAGCGTCATTGTACATCTGCATGAATGGCAAACGGCTGTTTATCTGGGATGGTCATGTTCAAAAATGCCCCACCATGACTGCTCAAATCCACTTGTTTGGTATATCAGCCTTAAGGCAGGAGAACTTTTCCATTCTCTGATCAAAATGAGAAATGTCCCTTTAGAAGAGCACTAAGACAAAACTTAAACTGTAAAGTGAAATGACATAAATGTAGATGTAGAGTATGACTAAGATCACTATTAACCTTTTTTTTTTAAATACCATTTTGGATCATATTTGTCTTTGTCACTTTTAGCAGGTCTATGGATTTCTCTATAGCTAAAAGTCAAATGTTGCCAAAATAAAATAAGATATGGTTAGTTAAAACTAGAAGGAGCTGCATTTCCAGAAAAAAATGCAGGGTTGAATGCTATCTTGATTAATAAAACTTAAAGGGTAATAATTGGCAATAAATAAATAAAATAAAGAAATAATCGAAGTTGACCATAAACAATGTGAAAACAGCCCAATAACAAGAAAGATATGTTTGTGAAAAATGCCAGAGCCAGGTTTCAAACTAGAGAAGTTGTACACTACAGTTCTCATGTCATGCCATGACACCACAAACCAGCTGTCATGGTAGACAGGACATATAATTGCTATAAGCCTGGAATATTTTGAAAAGTTCAAGGATTTGAAGGACCAAAAGTCCTAACTGGAAAAACCTGAAAGAGCTGAACATTTCACCGGAAATTGAATGAATAAAATAGCTGAAAAATTGTAGAAGGAGTTAAGCGCCAATAAAATGGTGAAAGATACTATAATAAACCAGAAGAAAATGCAGGGTTGAATGCTATATTGCTGAATGAAAAAGAAACTTGAAGAGTAATAATTGGCAAAAAAATAATAAGAAGAAAGAAAGAAATTGTTAAAGTTGACCATAAATAAAGTGAAAATAGCACAATAACAAAATAGATATGTTTGTGAAAAATGCGAGCGCTGGGTATGGAACCAGCGAGCTTCTGCACCACAGAAAGAAGCAATGGTTTTCAAAGATTCCCCATGTGTTTCAATAGCTGGAAAAAGCTGAAAGAGCTGAACATTTTAATAGTTGAATGGTTAAAATAGCTGAAAATTTGGAGGAGTTAAGTGGCAAAAAATGACTGAAGATACTATAATAAGAAAGAAAGAAACAGAGAAAGAGAAAAGGGAAAACAATGACTGCTTGACAATTTAATTATTCAGCAACTGCATGAGGCATCACTTTGGTTAGGGTTTTGGTGCTGATTTCCTGAATCATTTCTGACCGGGTTCTCGTCTGATTTAATTTACCATTTTATCTGTTTCTATCATATAATGATTCATTTAGCAAAATTTTATTGCGGAGCTTGGGTAGAAGTTAAGTTTCCATCACTGAAATACAGGACATAAGATTCAAGAAAATGAGAAAAAAAATATTTGATTAATTGATGTGAAAATTATTTTAAAGTGGAAATTAAAGTTACATTTTTTTTTTCATTTTATTGCGGTCCTAACAAGATCTTCATACTTCTTCCTTGAAATTTCATATAACATTAAGAATTTTTTACATTCTGCTTCTGTATTGTCAGTGTAATTAAGGGACTGTAAAGTCCATTTATGGACACCAAACGTATTTAGCTTTGCTGCAATTTGCACTAATCAGTCTGCATTGAACGTATCAGCTCTGATGTCACTTTGATCAGATATGCGAGGAGTTTTGCAACAAATTTGTGGAAAACCTTAAAACAATAAGACATGCCAGAAAATATTGAGAGTAATAATACTAACAGAGGTAAATGGAGTTTGATAAAGTACAGATATACGGACTAGACCTGGAGACATTTAAAAAAAGCTCAGGTTTCTGCGCATCCAGAGGCTTTCATAGAAAATTAACTACTAAAAAAAAGATTACCCAAACCAATGTTTTTGTGTCTGGTTGAATTTTGACAGTAGTGCAGAAATACAATGATCTGCCTGAAGAATCCATGCAGAGAACAGCGCCTATATGTATGCACGTGTGTGTGAATGTGGTAAACGCTGCTTATCCAAACACAACATTGCCGGCTAAGCTCTGACCTCAAGCTGCTTGGCATGCAGCCTTTCCATTACACTCAGCCAGAAAAGGGTCATTATTATTCATAATGCGCTGATTACTTTTCTTAGGCAAACAGAGACACCCACAAAGGCAGATAGTCCTTCAAAAGCCCTCATCACACCTCAACACCTCTGTGGATGTGTTGGAGAACTGACCATCATCTTCCCCTTAATTATTCCAATACATCCCATCCTTTGTTGAACCAAAACAGACTTCTCAAAATGTTGTGCTCCAACTTTAAAACCATATTTCCTCTTGTATCGTTCAGTGCAATAATGATGATTTCTTCTTTGTCGCCCAGTCAATCAGGCAAGCTTGCTACAATCGCCTTGAAACCATTCATAAAGATAAAGTTACTAATGTGCATCCAGTTTCTGTTTGTAAAATGTGTTTGATCCACTGTGCTAAAAGGGATTATTTCATATTATTTGGAACAGGATACACAATATCAGAGTTACTGGGGTCCCTCAGGGGTCACTCCTGGAGCCACTCCTATTTAAACGATCTCTCTCTTTTGACTTCTATAAAGACTACAGTATCTATGCTTGCTGCTACACTGATTACGCTGACATCTTTCAGAGGAAGTATGATGGGTATATCTAAGTTAGACATTTGCCCACACATTATTAAAACTTGAGTTAAATATTTTTACTTTAACTTTTACTTCCTAGAAGGGAAATCCTCTGAGTGTGATCTTAAGTTTCATGTTCACACTCTCCCAGTTTCACATTCATATAAGACTCAGGACCACCCCAGATCGACCTGAGGCCAATGAGCAACTCTGCTGGAGGGATTTAGGTTAAGAGCTTTGCTCAAGGGCACCAGTAGTGTAATAAAGGTGGGGCAAATGAAGTTGGGCAGTAGGTTTAATTCTGTTGGCAGCAGGACTTGAACTAGAGACTCTCCACTTGAAAGTTTATGTTATTGCGTATTGTTTATTTGGATATTAACTTTGGAATCCAGAATTAATAGTAAAATAAGTCAAAAATGTTGCTTTTCTGAGTTATTGAAACCTCTTTTCATATTTTAGCTGATAATTGTTTTTCACCCTTTTCTGGTTTCTTGAAAAAAAAAGATATAATTCTGTGCTTTTGACTTTAGAATCTAATCTTTTCTTTAGAGAAAGTCTTGTGTTTTGCTATTCACAAATGTGGTGTAACATAGGGAACTCAGTCATGTCAATGCATTGTTGTAATGTTGCTTGCATTGGATGAAATCTTTCATAAACCTATTCTCAAACAATAAAACCCAAAGCCATTCCACACATGGATTTAATGACTTTTTTTCCTGTGGATTTTGATATTTTCTCATCAGCCCTTTGCTTTGGCCTATTTACAAATTCATTTCAGCTCAAAATCGTTGAATTAGTGTCTTATTTTCAGTTCATTGTTATCCTAGTTTCTCCACAGTAATTCATTTCATTTAGAAATACATGAGTGAATATAATTCAGATAAAATAAAATTAAATCAGGCACTCTTATTTCATGAATCAACATGACTTTAGAGAGCAGGAAGTCCATATTTCAAATAAGAACAACAAATAATTGTCTCAAAGTAATCAAAATCTTCACTTCAAGGTAAAATTCTCAAACTTCTGTCAGCCACGATATTAGAATTTTTTCCTATTACTGGAATCTTTTTCCAAAGTTTTGTTGTGTGATGCCGCTGCGACAAGCACATCAGGTAAGAAATATAAAAGCAGATGTTTAGAACATTAGATCTGGAAAATCCTCAGTGGTTGATTGCCAAGGAAAACCTTTTCAAAAACTATTTTGCACACTTTAAAATCACAGTTGTTCACAATTCATTCAGCAAAAATAGTTTTTGTGAGTGTATACATTTAGAATATAGCTTTTCTTTTTAAATAAATCAAAGGTTTATTGACATTCTGACCGGTTAAATGAAATGCTGACACTGGTTTAATCAGATATTCCTTTGTGTTTGTGGATATGATTCTCAAACAGCTGGAATGGCAGCTGACATTAACCTACTTTAATAATCTGATTTACAACTCATCCGTCTTATAAACCCCCTGCAGGAATGAAGTTGAAGGGCTTATATTTCACTCCTGCTCACAATCACCCTTTTTTTGTGAGAGGGGCACAAAAAATAAAAATCCTTCTTCAAAGCAAACTTTGTTCACTTTCATGGAAGTATAAAAAATCTAGCATTTATCACGTTTATCAATGCAATTTCAGTCTGATCAGATACTTGCCTCCAATTTAGATCTCACAAACACGCTGCAGATGGAAGAGGAACCCAACCCAAATGTGCTGATTGCACTGGCATCAACCTTCATGACTGGAGACTAGAGGAGTAATGACTCATTGTAACAATTTGATTCACATCATTGTTACGATTCCTGGTTCATTTTGAAGGATCTGATTTACTGACCTAAAATCAATCCAGGACACCTTTAGATCAGTGTTTCCACACATTATTGGAACGACGGCTTGATCGTTTTTTGCTGCCGTCATCTGTGTTGTCCGCTGTGATGCATTTGGTCATGTTTGCATTATGGTAAAATAATCCTATCATGCCCCAATCCAAATGGTATTTTCCAAGATCAATATACCGGTAATTAATTTAATTTATTTTTGAAACTAATTTTAAATTGGTTTAGTTCGATTTGATTAACAACTTGTCTCAGACAGATCGATCTAGTTGAATATAGGAAAAAGAATTGATTAAACGATACAACTCTACTGCAACTGGAGACACATGAATCTGACAGTTGGGTTATTTCATTTAAAAAATACAACAAAAAGCTGTTTTGTTGCAAAAATTTGGATCTTAAGACTTGTGATTAAGTTTGCCTCTCGCCACAGGCAAAGTTTTTTCATTTAAACCACAAGCAATAATCTATAACACAACAAAAGTAATGTGGTCTCTAAGAAAAATCTGTGGAGCTGCTAGATTTTTGTGAATTTAAGTTTATTCTAAACTTTCCAAATGTTTCAATTACGTATGCCAATCTAATTTGAAGCACTTTACGATCTTTATCATCATTATGCTCTCATTCTCTATATAACTTTCAAAAAAGTTTAAAAGTTTTGGAAGCAAATTCCACAAGGGACAGAACCACAAGTCCGGGGTTTTGCAGATCTTCCTGAGATTATAGGATTCCAGCTGTAATGAAAGGATTTCCAACTGATTTCAGAGCGACGTGTTGTTTTTAAGGCATTTTAAGTGTGCTTTTGTGGAAAAGCTCAAGTCAGACCTGAAAAAATGAGTGTCACTGATAAAAAGCCCGTCTCAAGACAAAAAGACCTCCGATTTTATTATAAAATGCAGGTTGTTTGATACACACAGTACATTAGACATCAGTGGAAATGATCTATATTTTACATGCTAGTATTATTCACATTTGAAATAAACTAAGTCATGCAAAGCTAAAGAAACAGCTCAAGAGAAACGAAATTCATAGCAGGATGAAATCAAAAAGGTTCTTCTCCCGAGCACTTCTCATTTATTTAGTTACTTTTAAGTGTATATTAAAGCATGATAGCTGGGCTCTGTTCTCCCAAAGGTGGACTAAAAAGACCAATAGATAGAAGTGTTGCATCACTTTTGATGCTAGATTTTATTTGTAAACATTTTCTGGTATATTTGAGCAAATTTTCAAATATTTCTCTTTTTTTGTTGGAGAAACTTGTAATTAAAAATGATAGAATAATATTCACAGCTCCACAATTATAATTTAATGGTAGGACCTATAAGGATAAATTATCCAATGCGTTTTTTGACATTACATGGACCTATTGAGTATTTGGCATTTGTTTTATTTTGTATTTAGTCTCGAGATTGAAAACCAATGGGGCTCAAACTAAATGCACTGCTTCCCTACCAGAACATAGAATTTCCGATCTACACCATATTTCGACTGATTATTTTCCTTTTTTAATGAGAAATGTTTGGGTTTAATTTTAAATGAGTGTTAAAAAATGCTTTTGTCGAATAGAAAAGGTTAGAAAATCAGCTAAACTTGAAGGATGAGGGTTGTTTGGAGTTCAGGGGTTCATGATGGATCTACTGTACAGGCCGTGGTAGTAGTTGGTATCGGGGTGGCTGACATCCAGGCCACTTTTGGCCCCCATCAGTGTCCCGGACACCGGGCACCCAAAAGCCCCATACTGAACCATGGGTTCTGTTTTGTGGAGCTGCGGCTCGGACATGATGTTGTTGATGGAGAATGGGTGGTTGAAAGGGTAGCTGGGGTGGTACAGGTCTGACTTCAGGTGGATGGGGAGGTGATGATGGGACAGCGGGGGCGGGGAGGGGGCCTTCAGGTCCTTGGGATCCGTGGATGGAGGAGAGGAGGACGGAGTTGGAGGGTCGGAACCGGAACCGCCCTCGGAGCCCGCATTCGCCGCCGGCTCCCCGTCCCCGCCGCCGGACCTGTTTTTGCACTTGAAGCGCTTCTGGCGCCGGAGGTAGCAGCCGTTCTCGAACATGTTCCCCGAGTCCGGGTGCAGGGCCCAGAAGGAGCCCTTCCCGGGTTTGTCCGAGGAGCGCGGGACCTTGATGAAGCAGTCGTTGAAGGAGAGAGAGTGCCGGATGGAGTTCTGCCAGCGCTGCTGGTTCTGCCGGTAGAACGGGAACAGGTCCATGATCCACTGGTAGATCTCATTCAGCGTCAGCATCTTGTTGTCCGACTGCTGGATCGCCATGGTGATCAGAGAGATGTACGAGTACGGGGGCTTGGCGTGCGTGTAGCTCCGCCGGTACGGTTTGGACTCCCTGGTTCTGATGCTGCAGGTCGGTTCGTACGCCGAACCGTTCCCCTGCGGAGGCGGCGCGCAGAAGGGGCTTATGCTGGCCCCCGCTGCCCCGGAGCTCTGCGAGGGACCGAACCCGACCGGGTTTCCATAGTGCGCGTTCACGTGACAGGTGCCAGCCACAGGCGCGCTCATGTAGCCGCTCACGGACGTCACGATGCTGGCCGCTGCGGGGTAACACTGAAACCCAGAGAAAGAGCCGGTTCAGAACCGCTCTGGACGTTTCTGCTCATCTTTACATTTTCTTCACATTTCTGAATTAAAATCAAACAACACACAAAATAAAAAGTAAATAAAATCACTTCAGTGCATCCGAATAAAAAATTCTCTCAAATCTAAAAGTGTTTTAAACTTCCTTAATAATATAAAATAAAATTCATTTAAAATTATTTTCGAAACTGCATTTTGCTTCAAGTTTTAGTTGGCCTATCGGAGCTTTGTATTTGTGCTGTTGTTGTTTTTTCAATAGGGAGACAAGTTTTTCCATCTCCAAAACATTAATTATGCAGTCTAATTTGTTGCATTTACCAAACTAATATTTACTCATTAGTTACTTAGCAGGTTTTCAAAATTCTCCAGGTCATCAATTAATTTGTGTTAAAACATTCTAGGAAAAAAAAATATAAAAAACTTATATTACCATTTCAGCGAAAAACTAATGAATTTCCCATATTTTAATTAGTCTGGTACTTATTACACCAATGGTATTTTCTTAATGTAAAAAAAATTGAAAGTATTGTGAAAAGAAAATATCAACATCAGATGCTGGAATAGATTATTATTAGATTAAAATTAATGTTTAAACGTTGCAATATACGGTGCCGCACATTTTCTTTTGTTTTTTTTTCTAAGAAAAATTCACACACATCCTAAAATGTGTCATACATGAACTTTATTTTGAATGAAAACAAAGTTTGACTTGTTGCAACATTGAATCTTCTTCAATTGTGAAATAAATAAATTCGCAGACACATTTTAGGCGCTGCAAACTGAAATGTTGAATAATCCGGGATTTCTGCGGTTTCTAAATTATTCTTTTAAAAGAAATGCACATAAAAAGTTTTCAAATAGTTTTTATCTTTAAAGTTAAATGTTCACAATGCTTCAATCAGATATAAAGAAGGTTTGCATTCGTGTGTAATCTAAGCGGTGCGGAGCTCAGCCCGCATTGGACTCACGCACCTCCGTCTCATAGTAGCAGCCGCCGGTCCAGTCCGCGTGCTCCTGTCCTTCCATTGTAACCGCGCTAAAAACCGTCCCGACCAGAACCATCCGAACGGCTCCGGCCACGCGTGGAGCCCACCTGTGTCACCATCAGCCCCGATGAAGTTGGACCCTACGTAATGCGGCACCGACAAGCACACCTGAGCCACCACTGCAGCCCGTGGACGCGCTCCTGCGCTCTGATGCGCAGCGGCCATCCAATCAGCTGCCGGCCTCAGGGCCGGGCTTATCTCCCAGAGGCCCCCGTCTACAATGTACCGATGGGCCCCTGGGAGCCATCACTGAAATAAATGGAGACCAAATGACTCTCCAATGAAAGAAAATCTATAGTATAAAACTATTTGAGCTAATTCAACTTAAATACATAAACCAAATGAGACTAAAATGGCTCTAAGATGCATCATATAAACTTTGTGCAATATCATGAGAAATTCCACGCAGTTTTCACAGTCCAAACATTTAGTTAAAAAAAGAAATTATGTGTCATCATGCAATAAGCTGTAAGAGGAAACCACTTTAAACATAAGAATTTACATGCGGCCACAACTGAACAGGTGGACTGAGGAGAATTATAACTGAAACAAGTCCTAGCAAACTGGATTAAGTAGAATTTAGAGTATGAATGAATGGGTGCATTAAATTGGGCCACAATTAAACAAAGTCAGTAACTTACTCGTTGTGGCGGAAATGATTGTAACTAAGCGAAAACGCTGCTTTATTCAATGAACTCCATATTGATTTCACCAGATTATTAAAGCAACAAAATGAACAGGAACTGTTGTTTTTTTACTTTTGCAAAAGTCGATTGCAGTAATTTAGCCTGGAAACACATTTTCTGCTTTGTTTGGGAAAAAATAATCAGAAACTTGCACACATTTAGACAAAAATAAAAAATAAATAAAAAATTCACCACTACCTGTTTAATTGGTGAATTGAATAGAAATAATTTTGGTCATAAAGACTTATGTAAGTAAGGAGGCTGACATTAGGGTGAGAGGTAGTTGGTATCGAATATCTCCAAATAAGTAAAAAGCAAAGACATGTTTTCTGTCTGAAATAGTCAGTTTTGTTCAGTGTGTCTTTTCATGGTCCTAATTTGCCATGGAGCCTGTAGAAAATATATTATGAAATTTTATTTAGAGATGGAGCTCAGAACTATAAACTGCTCATGTCACCAATGTGTAATATGTCTGTTGAGATCTCATGATAGAAAATGATTTAACAGTTTCCAAAGTTACTTTATTTAATATAAACTGAGAACAAAACCTGGTTTTACTTTCTTGATTGATGCTAAAAACAAAGATTTACTAATCATTGAAATGTCATATCTTTGCAGGCATCATTTTAGCACCAACCAGTCTAAACCTAGTTCCTTTTTCCCAGCACTTCGTCTTTTTCAGCTGCAGAGTTTCACTGTTTGCATACTGACAGGGTGTGTTTACCTGGTGCTAAATCTGAAAGGACGCACATAGCTGAGGTGATAGAACAAGAGGGAGACCACCATGCTCTGTGCACACACACACAGCTTGCTTTTCCTTGGGTGGATGTCAAGAGATTTTTGACATTTTTGTGGCTCACAAAATAAAACCGTTTGGGAGCCTGGAACGGCCTAACTCACCTGCTGAGGATTTCAATCTGAAAAGCAAAGTAGAGCGAAATATGTCTTAAAGAAAACTGCAAGTTATTTACATTTTCTTTTGTATGGCTTCAGTCAGTGTCAGTAATTGTATCTACATTAAGTGAGTTTTACAAGAATTGCAGTTGTAGTGTTATTTCTTGTAATGTAATAAATCCAAATCCCACCTTTTAACAACTAAATGGCCATAGAACCTTTTTGCATGCATTTCAAACAATTTGTGACTGTAGATTTGAATAAAATGAGTTTGACAGTTTTTAGTACAGGATTGTGTGCAGAAATATAAATAAAACTTGATCCTTAGTGAAAAACTCTCCAAGTTAGAAAAAGCAGTTTGAAACACACAAGTTTTCTAAAACTTAATTAAAAAAAAGAAAGAAAAAAAAGAAACTCCTGTATGTTTATGTTGTATGTTTGTAGGTGTTTTATGTCACTCACAGTATTTTGTTTTTACGTAAATAAATTATGACTTGCAGCAAAATAGCTCAGCAGAGTAAAAAAAATAAAGACACCCGTGTTCAACAAAATATTCCCGTTTTTTTTTTTTTATTTGAAGGTTAAAGAACCCGAATTCCTATAGAAAAATTAATTTGGGACTGAGATCCACGATATCAGATCAAAGTGAATTGCTATGATTTTTTGTATGTTCCATAATGATGAATTTATTTTTTACAGTTTCCTTATTAACATGATTTAATAAAACTAAGGGAATGTCTGTTGAGTTGTATAGTGAAATTTCATGCAGTTATATTTCTTTATTTTTTTTAAATTTGAGCATTCTTCCTGATAAATCCATTTTTACACCTTAATTCTTGTTTGGGTTTTGTTTAATTAATAGGTCTCTTTAACCTACTGCCCCTATACTACACCTCTCTATTGTTTGTGTATTTTGCAAAAAATGTGCACATTATTACTTCTAATATGCTCATTAATTTCCGTGTGTAACCCTTCTGCTATCCTAGGCACTTTAACATTGGGAGTTGGGTCATCTAGACCCACTAGACAATGCTCTGAACCTTTTTTCTTCAATGATTTGTGATCTTCACTGGTGTCCATGGATTACATGAAATCTTTCCACCTTTATCCACCTTTGTCATGCCACGTAAATGTAAGGGTGGGGTCATCTAAGATAGCAGGGATAGCACAAGGGATAATACCAATGTTTTTTTTTTTTTGCTTATCAATTGCACTCTTACTTGGTTTGAAACTGTAACCGCATTGCCATCTGCTGGTAGCTTTCTGCAATGGCAGAAATATTTAACCTTGAATCTTTCATGATTTGGACAATTTCTTACATATAGTGTTTTTGTTTAACATTTGGGCTAAACTGGATGTTTTTTCTTAATTTGTTGGAACTTATCTTTATTTCTAAATGCTTTATGTTTACATTAGAGATGACACACACTATTTTTCAACAATAGGTGGCGGTGTTGTGCTCATGCTGTCCAAATTAAGCAGTAAAAGAAGACGCACGCTCAACCCTGTGCGCATGACACAAGGACATACACTGTTTTGGTGTTTATTCTTTGAATTTCATTATTCGGTGGTGCGGCAATTTAAAGGTGAGTAAAATAAAAAAGTAAACGAGGCTTTGTCGATTAAATGAGTTAAGTCTACTGATCTACTTCAGTTCAGTCTGACAACCTCAGTCATTGTCGCCAGTGTTAATTTACAAACAAATAGCCACGATGTGCTTTTCTTGTGTAGTTATTTTACAACTCGTTATTCTTTAGCTTATGAAAAAGAAATTACCTTTTAAATATTCTTTCGTAACACAACTTAGATGGTGCAAATATGTAAACAGTAGCTTTTGTTTTGTTTTTCATCAAAAGGCTACTTTATGTCAACTTGCATTGTTCTACAATTATATAAATAGAAAACTTCAATTGGGGTGTGATAACGAATACAATAAAGATTACACTTTTTGTAATTTGCAGTTTTTGTCTTTGGAAAAGAACTGAAAGAAATGAATTGATACTTGTTTGAAAATGACAGCCCTTGCTGTGTTTATGGACTTCATGTCTGTTTTTGCATTGGTTCTGCAAACACACCACAGTGTAAATGTGAAGTGCAGTTGTTCCGATGCGACTGAAGTTTTGTGGGTCCTCTGTCCAGATGTCTCCCAGACCTCTGGAGCCTCTGGCCAAAAGGCTGCTGAAGGGCGTGATCGCCCTGGAGCTGGCTGGAGTCTTTGGGGCGTATGCACTATTTCACAAGATGAACAACAGTCAAGGTATCTGTTCCATTCTGAGACACAAAAACTGATGATTAGCCTGAGTTGTGTGTTTGTGGGGTCTTTAAACCACTTAATTTCTGCTGAAGATTTTAGAAACACCATGAACAAGAGGTTTCCATCAGTTCTAGAAGGTAAGATATTTTCTTCACATTGCTTAATTTGAATAAAAAACAGACAGAGCGGTTGGACAATCCCCCCCCCCAGGATTTGATCAAAAGACTTCAAACTAACAGAAAATCTTTAAGCATAATACTGTGAAGGAGTTACCTTTCATTTAACATTTACTACTATTAACTCCACCTAAATGTGTAGTTTTATTTTTGCATTTTACCTTGTAGTGGATGCTTCAGAAAAATGAATAGCAAGCTTTATTGAAAAGATGAAACCTTTTTCCAACAAAGCTTTATACTTGGGAGCCTTTCAGGGATTAGATTTGATATCAAATACATTTATCAATATATATCACTTTAAGCAATCTGTAGTTTTATCTGTAAAATTAATAAAGTAGTTTTGTTTGATCTTTAAATGCAGATAAATTATTAAAAATATGCAATGCAGGTTTGTTGGTGCACGTGGATCATGTTTAACCCTTGTGCTATCTTAGATGACCCCACCCTTACTTTGACGTGTCATCCCTACCATGACAAAGGTGGATAAAGGTGGAAAGATTTCATGTCATCCATGGACACCAGTGAAGATCACAAATCATTGAAGAAAAAAGGTTCAGGGCACTGTCTAGTGGGTCTAGATGACCCAACTCCCAACGTTAAAGTGCCTAGGATAGCACAAGGGTTACATGCACCTGTGCGACTTGGATTCCACTCAAAGATTATTAGAAAATAAAGGATACTGAACACGTGAAATGTTATTAAATCTTTAACTTTACAAGAGCAAAAATATCAGCAGGAGAGCAGCCCTCCTGAATGCGACTTCAGTCACATCTGACAGAATCTAAAAACCACTTTGTTCCCCCCCCCAGTTTATTATCAGTCCAATGAGTGGGCGGGAATATACGGGATCCGGGAGCGAGACCACCAAGCCTGGTCGGCTAAACAGGAATGAAAGTTCTTGTCCAGCAGAAACAGCAACAGCTGCTATTTCTTCTTCCTGTTCCTGAACGTCCTGCTCCCTTTATTGGATCGGGCCATCATTTTCTTCCTGCGCAGCGTCTTGGCATCGCGGCCGTGGATCCAGTCGTCCCGCTCAGCCTCCCACCTCAGCTGCTTCTGGCCTGCAGGAGACAAAAAGGGAACATCAAGGTCTAGTTTGAACCTAAAGGGACAATGCAGAGAACGGTTTGACAGCATCTGCTCTCTGAACATATGATTTATCATCACCAATCAAAGCAGATATACCGTCACTACTACTTGCTATTAAAACCAAAATTTTACACAATTCTAATAGAATTATGAGCAACCTGAAGTGTTCTTTTTTTTTATCCAAATTTTGATGACAGCAGGCAGCCACCAAACGACAGACTTGGTAGTTTTAACACATTTGATGAAACTAAAGTTGGAGGATCACTCGCCTCATTTTCTGATGGTTTTACTGAATTCAACTGGGTCCAGTTAGTAATGTAAAGTGGGAATGTGCATCAGGTTTAAGCTTTTAGTCACAACAAAATCCAGACTGCTACACGTTTGTTAATTTTTGGACTACCCCTGTTGCCCAGACAGTTGGAAAAAGAGGGTGGGGATGTGAACGACAGAGTCTTTCTTTTATAATGGACGACTCTTTTTCAGTATGACATAGAATGCTGCTTTTTAGGCAAAGGATCTTTGTAATTTTGCCAATAACCTTTAAAAGATTGCTGGTATCCAGCGGATTTGTTTCCTGTTAAAGCTTCCATATAGTCGTTTTCTGATTTATTATGGCAGATTATCCACGGTACATTTTTCTCCAGCATTAATACTGGTTCAAAACCAAAGCTGCGTTCTCACTGAACGCGATTGGGACATCAGGGGCGTCCAGATTCAATGTTAAATCAATGTACAGACGCGTTCAGAGGTCCAATGTTTTCAGAGTTCAAATATCTGACCTTTGAAGAATTTGCAATGCTTCAACCAATCAGGATCTCAGCTTTGGCCGTGACCTTTTGATGACGTGATCAGCAGGTGGTGTCCAAAACCAACATGGAGGAGAATCTGAACTATTTTTCTTATTTCTATGGAGATCATAATGAAAAGATCTTCTGATCTTATTCTTATTTCTCTTCTGGGACTAAATGCAGGACAAAGTCATCAAACTGGGTCTCGGAGAGACAGAAGTAGCGCTGAAAGCGTCCGTCAGATATGAACATGTGATAACCGATGCTTTTGTGGGGCTTTTCAAAATAAATAAATCTGATCTCCTAACATCCTCTGCATCTTCCATTCATTGTAAATTATGCACAAACAAACTTGACAGTAGCTCCTCCCACACACACCAGGAGCGTCAAGTTTATAACACATTAAACGAGCATCGAGCAGCATATTTGGGGTGCAAAACGGTGTTTGATGTGAACGTAGCATTAGAATGTACACCGCTTTAAAACCTCCCAGCCGGGTCACTTTAGCATCTGTGGAAGTTTCCTCTTACCGGCTTTGTCTGGGTTAGCCATGGCGTTCAGGCCGATGTGGTCAAACTTGGAGTCGACATTTTCGTCCAGCAGGGAGCCAAACTGAAAGACAAATCTTATTTAACTGCAAAGCATGATAAAAGGGGCATGTAAAGGGAATTATGGGTATTAAATGCAACCAAGATTGCTACAAAGATACTTTTGCAGCACAAAAATCCAATTTTCTCTCAATTTTTGCCTCTGTAAATTAATAAAGCAGATACTAATTTTAAAACAACTGACATTTTTTATAACTATGAACAACTAATCCGTTTAATAGTTTTTGAATTATGTAGGACTTTCCAGACGTATTTTGCTTCGATTTTGTCTAAACAAAAACAGAAAAATCTGTTTTATTTTGTTGTGTAACAGCTTCAATAAAAAAGTACAACTGACTTCTTCAGCTGAGGCAAACATGGCTGCACCCTTCTTTGACTTCTTCCTGTTTTTTGATCCTGTGGGGGAAAAAAATGCAGATTTAAGAAAACTTCAATCTGAAACCCGGAGAAGTCTGTTATTTTCACAATAAAAGTCTCAACAGACCTAAGGATCCAGAAAAGTCCAGCTCCTCTGTGTTTTTCCTCTTCTTTTTCCTTGTTTGAGGAAAAGTACCAGGAACTTCCATCTCAACAGTGGAATCTATAACAATTTAAAGTTAGGAAGAAAAAAATGTTTTTTTTTATTAAAACCCCAAATTTCAGTATGGGTGGGAATTATCCATTCATGCATAAAAAGACTAGGGGAGAATTGGTTTTTATACAGTTCTGGTTTTTAAGGATTGAAGTTGTAAAAAACATAAAAACACATTCTGACTTTTAAATAATTTGTTATAAAAAAAGTGTCTTTCTCCAACCTTCATGGGAGTCTTGCTCCTCATCTTCACCTCCATCAGGATCCATGAAGATCCCTCCATCCTCATCCAGCTCATCTTCTAAATCAAAGTCTTTTTCATCCATACTGCCCAGAGACACCTCTTCATCATCCAGGTCATCCATGTCAGAGTCGTCAGATTCAGACTCCTCTGCAGACTTCTTGCCCTTTTTGCTTTTCACATTCCTAACCAGCAAAACAGAACATAGCAGCAAGTTGTTTTTTAGGGGTCAAAAGTGAAAGCAGGAAACAAGCATTAGCCGCCATGAGGCCGAGGTAAGTTTACAAACCCAGCAAAGTCCAGATCGTCTTCAGCCACATCAACAAAGTACGAGTCTCCCTCCACAGAGTCTGTTCAGAAGAAACCAGACAAACAGAAAATCAAAGCCTAATATGATCATCAATGGATAGTCAGTGTACCTGCAGTACTTATATAATCTTATTAAAGCATGAAGAATATTATTTTACTTCTATTAGTACCGGTAATATAAATTCCTCAATTTTAGTTTTCTCAATACTGCCCCCTGCTGTGAAGACAGGCAACTGCAACATGAACACTAGGTCATTCACCTGCTTGTAATTCAAAAATAAAGTTTAAAAAAAAGAACAAAATTCTAGATAATAATTTGCCTAAACGTGTTTTTTTTCCCCCATTCTATGCAGATTAATCCGTCTGTTTTTACCCAGAATTTTCTCAAACTCCTCGTCCTCCACCTCCTCCACGCTCTCACTATCGTCGTCTCTTTGCCGGTCTTGGCTTTGCTTTTCCTGCTGCTTTTTCTTAAAGAAGCTGCGGGGGGGGGACGACAAACAAGGTTTTTAAAAGTAGACAACAAAAGTTAAAGATATGAAAAATAAAAGACTCACCGATAGAAGAAAATTTCATCCACGGGAATCTGACTTTCTTCTTTGGATAGAAACTCGGCACAATTTACTGACGGGAAACGACAAGCAGCGATGAAGGTGCTGCACAACACAAGTTACAGGAACACAAAACATTTCGAACATGGAGCTCACCTGGTAAAGAGTTGACAGGCAGCCTTTGTTTGGGCCTCAACAATGCAGAGTCTGTATTTTCTGAGGAGCAAAGAAAAAACTGATATTATGACAAAATTAGAAGATTCCTAAGATCTACAGCTTTACTCTGCTTATAAATACAACAATGCAAAGAAAAATGGTTTTGCTTTATAGTTTTGATGTTTCATGTCATTCTCTTCTTCTTTAAAAATACTAATGACCTCCATGCAGCAGTAACTCCTCACAGTGAGGACAGATTTGCTCTGAAAACTGTTTTTTCCTGCTTTTTCCCTTCTACACAGCTAAACCTGAAGCATCTTCATGTCTTATAATAGTTGGGTTCAGTAATCTGGACAGGCTGTCACACATACGACTCCAGCGTATCACAGACAAATCCTATAATTTACTTGATTACACTTTACCATTAATAGTAACACAACGAAAAATGTTAAAGGAGTAAAAAAAAAATCCTGTCTCCCTTTTAAGCAGCCCTTCATTTTTTCAGGCAGATCAATAAATCACTAAACGCAATAACATATTAAAGGTCACAATTAAAAAAATCAAAACAAATGATGAAAAAAATTACACAACATTTGAGAAAAAAACAACAACCAGAAACCAAAACATAATTCCAAAGAAAGCGAATCAAAATAAAAATCAAACGTTTTGGAGAACAAAAGTAATTTCCAGAATTCAAAATAAAATGTTAAAAAATGAAATAAACGGGTAGGTTTTATACAACATCGCTGATTGGCTGATGAAGAAGAGGGAAAGCAGGAGGATGTTTGAGCTGAACTGCGGTAAAGAGTTGGCAGAGCAATCCCTGGACTTTTGCAGCGGCTTTGGTCAGAAGCTTTAAGAAAAATCTTTTGCTGAAAGATATCTGGTCGAAAATGTGAACAAATCCAATCAGTAATGTCCCATAGTACCTTCTTCGTTTTCCGGTTTCTTATTTTGTGTAACTGTAATTTCTTTTTTTTCCTGGACATTACTTTTGTGTTCAGTCTACTCTCAGTTAATGCAACAGATGTGTAAACAAAGTACAGATATTTGTGAGTTGTGAGAAACCATCGTGTGGGTTGAAGGTTGTGGCTTTTACGTTTTCCTTTCAGCTGTTTGGGATTTCTGAAGACGAAGCGATCCAGGAACCTGATGAGGGTGAAGTCCTGCAGGGGGTCCCCTGTGTACTGAATGGATTCTCCCTGCAGGAACAAACGCACAAAATCTTGGAAACAGACACGTTTGACAGAAAACAACACAAAAAAATATCAACAGAGATTCTTTTTGTGCGGAAAGTTTTACCTGAAGGATGGTGGTTGCAAACAAAGAAACCGAGGGATGGAAATGCTGAGCAAGCTGCAGAGAGACAAATCATTTTAAAGAGGTTTTTCTGACCAACTATAAGTCTTTTCTTTTTTTTCAATCAATTGTTCACCTCCTTTTTTATTTCAATTAAAAAGTTGGTCATTTTTTAATTAAATCAACATCACTGCAGTTCCAAGTTAATTTTTTCCACAGTCTTTTCATGCCTAAAGTCTTTAAACTCATCTGAACTTACATTTTAGTATCATAGACCCTTAACACCAAGAAAATTGTTTTATAAAATCCTTTTAGATTAAAGTCATCCTTAAAACTTTTTCTCCCATTGAATAGTTGCCTTTTACAACAAAAGAATGTTTTTTCTAATTTTTCTTCAATTTAAATATATGTCTCTCATTCTTTAGATTCTAGAGGTAAATGATTGTAGGCCCATCCACTATTTTAATAGTAGTAGTAATTTTCCTTAATGAATGTAATATTCAGAGCATAATGTCACAAATCCACAGTAATCTTTAAAAAAGTGAAGCTGGATAAAAATGTTTGTCTTGTGTTTTTAATCATATCATTTTTTCTCTGATTGAACAGATTTCTGAGCAGATTTCAGGATGTGCTTCAGTCCTGGGATTTGTTTTTTTTTGTCTGGGGGGTTCTCACCCTCTGCAGTTCCCATAGTGTGGTGTGATCAGCACCACAGTAGAGCGGGTTTCTATGAAGAGGATCGTATCGCTCAGAGCTTTTCCTTCCTACAAGAGAATCAACAAGATTTCAGAAGAATGAGATCATGAGTATTTTCTAAAATACATTTATAGTCAAACAGCTCGATGGAAACTATTTAGAGGACGCATTGTCTTCTAAAAGACTAATGATCACCTCAAGTAGTTTCTGACGAGATAAAAATGTGTATATATTTTTAATAAAAGACAGAAAAATAGAGATTGTTGTCATCAGTCACCCACAGACCTTCTCTGTTCTGGTGGTGTACCCATGATGCTGCAGGTTTGGCCTCCATTGCCTTCTCACTCACTCCTTCCTCCTGTTTGTCTGCATCCAGAAAGCGTTCCTCTCCATCATCATCACTGAAATCATTCTCCTCTTTGAGGTCTTTGAACTCCTCCTCCTCCCCGTCCTAAGAAACCATCAGGTAGACGTTTAAACACCAAACATCAGAAATTCTGACTCCCGAACTCAACACTGGTGCTGTTCCCTCACCCCTTCCTCCTGCAGCAGCAGCTTCAGACCTGGCTTGGCCTTCATGACTTCTGAAACCAGAAAGAGCGCTCCGCAGGCGAAACTGGCGCTCTGCTCGGCGCTGACCTGCAGGAGTCGCTTAACGAAAGCTTTGACCCGCCGCAGCACCACGTCCGCCTTTAGGCTTTTGTACAGCAGGTTGAGGAACATGTTTTGTCGTGATGAAGAGGACAGCCCGGGGTCCAGCATCTTTCTGCAGAGACAGAAGAACAATCTTTTCTAAAATGCTCAGTTGACTTTATTGTACACTTAAGTTTCTAGTAATGATCAAACTAAACAGCAGCTACGTCTACAGACACCTCCCTCCAGGCTGCAGGATTTTCATCAGATCACATACTATGATAATCACTCCATGTTCCTATGGTTTTGTTGATAATAATCTCTTCTCAAGCCAATAATTTAACAGCCCAGTCGGGGTATATAGACATATTCACTGAGTTTTCTAGTTTGCATTAAAACCCACTTCAATGAAGACTGTGTGTTTAATATGTTCTCGTGGCATTTTTCTGATGATTTATAAAGAAAATTCAGCGTAAAACAGCATTTCTGAGTATTTCTTTATTCAAATTGCTGTGAATCAGGAGCAGATAAAGAACTGCTGTTTGAGAAAGAGCCTATTTGTGACGTAGAAGCTACAATCAGCGGGACACAAGCTTCCTGCTCCATTCTGATGCACTTGTACACAAATAGATCTGTGTGCGTCTTTGTTTTCCTTGTCTGAGCTGGTATCTGGATCTAAACTGTACGGCTGGATGGCTCCAATATTCCTCGCCACTTTTGTTGAAGCAGCAATTGCAGGTTGAGGGTGAGAGGGGCTGTAGGCTAGAAAGTGTTTAAACAGATGGTTGACGGAAGGCAGGGTTAGTCTGCGCTCTTTGGACAAATCAATGGCAAAATGATTTTACATGAGGAAAATGTGGAGGAATATTTCTGTAAGTTCAGAAATAATCCCAAAGATATCAATTAGCTTTTTAAATATTTTCAAATGTCATGAGCAGAGGAGGATGGTACCTGTACACGGTGGAGTAGAAGCGATCAGAGATGCTCTGCTCCGAGTCCATCACCTGGAACAGCAGCATCAGCGCCTGCACAGCCGTGTTGAACTTCACCAGATGAACCACTTTGAACAGCGTGTCCAGCTGCTCCTTCACCTTCTCGTCTCCTGCACTGGCGTACGGATACGCTCGGTTCACGCCCGCCAGCAGAGCACTCAGCATCTTTGACTCAATGTCCTTTTTCTTGATGCAGGCGCGAAAGAAGGAGAAGTAAATGTTGATGAGCTTGGTGGCGAGCTCCGCCTCGTCGTGGCTCAGGATGACTTGGCTGAGGAAGCAGGCGGCATAGTACTGCACCTTTGCACCAATGTTTGGCCGGAACATGAGCCGCTCCACCTCGCAGCACACCACCACCTTCATGTTCGGGTGTTTGTGCAGGAGCGTCTCCAGCAGGTACGACGCTTTAGTCGCCGTCTTGTAGTCTGGATCGCCCAGCTTGTTGACGACGTGTGTGAGCAGAGCCCTCTCCTGCTCTGGACGGTTACACAGCAGCTCGTGAGCGGTGGCCAGCGCCTTCGCCTTTGTAGCTGCCACAGTGTCGTGACTCACAGAGTCCAGAGCGCTCACAAATTCCGCCACGTGGTGCTTCAGCTGGTGCTCGAAGTACCAAACGACGAGGCGGCGGTCCCGGGCGTCACGGTTCCCGCTGGCCAATTCTTCTATCTGGTCGAAGGGACGCTTGGCGAAAGGGAAAAGCTTCCTGTTCTCCGGGAGCAAGTTGGACAGCAGCAGCTCTTTCAGCGTGTCGACAGCCATCAGACCCATCCGCCTGCTGCCCTTCTTCTTCACCATGGACACCAGGCTCTCCACGTGCTCCAGCATGTGCACCGCGGAGTCCTGGATCAGGACAGTCATGGCCGCCATCCGATCAGCCAGCACACCAGAAGAGACGACCGTCTTCATCCAGGCAGAGTTGGCTCCTTTCTGTAGATTCTTCTTGGTCCTGTAAAGGCTTATTTCAGCGTCAAACAGCTGTCGGGCAAGAGACTGGTACTTGTTTACCACTATGGGATCCTGAGGGGTAGATGAGATCTCATCCGTGTATGCCATTTCAAACCACTTCCCTCCAGGTTTAATCAACAAGATCTGCCTCGGCAAAAACTCAAAGACATTTGCTTTCTCCTTTGCTTTTTTCCCAGAAGACGCCGGCGCATCTTCACTCTTCTTTGCCACCTCTTTTGTGGCTTTGTGAGTGTTGGATGTTTCACCTTCTGTTTTCCCCTTTGCGACTTTGGCTTGTTTACTCTCCTTCACCTCATCAGCTGGAGAGTTGACCTCCGGTTTGTCTGGGATGCTCTGCTGCCCGGCGTACGACCGGATGCCGAGTTCGGCTATGAATTTCTCCAGCTCGCCCTCCTCCAAGTCGTCAATTGCTCCTTTTTTCCCTCCATCAACAAGCTCATTGGAATCGTCCAGACCAGCAAGGAGGACAAAGTCAGCCTGCAGGCATTAGGGAGGGAAAAAGGACTGTAAATTAGTTTTCTTTTAAATAATTTTGATAATTATATACATTTTTAGTCCTATTTTTTCAACTACTATTGCTTTGTTGTATTGTTACATTTACAGCTGATTTAGAATTAAACATTTTATCTAAGCCAAGAAAAAAAACCTTACAAACAAATGTAACCTTTTTGTACCATTCTTAGGTTTGTTTAAACTACTGATATACGAGAAAAATAAATAGTTGCTATAATAATAATAAACAATTTCCATTGTCTTCAATGTTTTCATTGCTTATAATCGACGTAAAAGACAAATAACATTAAATAAAAGCTAAAAAGATGAAAGTTTTAGGAAATATAAACCAAATCTGGTTTAAAATGTCAGCAACAACACATTTATACCACCATAATTTACCATTATTCTGATGGATTTCACATTTAACTCAAAATTAACTTTGATTTGAATGTTTTTGTCAGTGGTTCAGACTGGTGGACTCACCTTGGTTCCTCCGAGCCGTAAAACCTCATCCAAGCTCAGCTCCTCTCCATCTGCCTCCTTGGTTTCCTCCGTGTCACCAGCTGCTGGGTCGACGTCCTCCTCGTTTCCGTTCATTTCAGGCTCCTCTTCACTGTCTTTGCTCCAAACTGCTCCCTTTTTCGCGGTTTTGGGCCTTTTTCGGTGCTTGTTTTTCGCTGCCATGCTGAACACAGCGTGGGGAGCAGTGTGACCCGGATGTAGAAGAGAGTGTAGGGAAAAGTGAAATGCGCTACTGCCCTCTACAGGTCAAGATTATAATCACACGCAGGTCTCTGCTTTTTCTTAATGTATCTCACTTAACTGTTTACAGAGGGTGATTTTGGGAAAAACATCGTATTAAAAATATCCTTAAATATCTATTTTACTAAAAATATGTATTAACCCTTACCTTTATTAATTTAACCATTTATAATGTGGAGCATTGGGTCCACAGCTTGACACAGATGTTCCTACAATCTAGTTGTTGATCAACCTCCTTTAGTAATACTTTGCATGAAAGTTTTTTTTTTTTTTTTTTACTTTTTTGATTACAACCTGTGAAGATCAGCTAACAGTTTTATTGACACTAATGGGTTGTCCATAAAAGTATTGCCATTGCACTGACGGGTCAATTGTTCTCCCTTTTCTGGAACAGTGTGCTAAAGTGCATAGCTTATGACAGGTAAATGACATTCTGTAATGCAAAAATAAAAGAAAAATGTGTGCACCACATGTAGATTTGCATTTTTCAGACATTCTGAAACAAAAATGAAGTACAGACTTGTGGGTTACATCTGCAAAGCACCACACACCACACAGTTTTCAAGAATTTTGGAACTCAAAGTGTGAGTAGCAATAGGCTGACTTTATTTTCTTTGTGTGCTAGTTTGTTTGCTTTAATGTTTGGTTCCACCCTTGCACTTCTTACAAAAGATTTTATTTTATTGTTCGAAATGGGGAACAGTTACTTGATGATGTAAGTAAACACAATAATGTTGTACCAGAGAACGTATAATTTTACTTGTTATCATAAGAAATTCTTTAAAATGTATTTTAGGTCCTTACACTGCCACCACTAATGATATTTTTGATACAAGTTGATTCCAACTCATTTTGGTTATTTTCCAAATGATTAATAAATAAAAATTGACTTTTAATCCCAATGTGTAATATATGTGGTGCTGCATATTATTTACTCTTTTAAATCAAACAACCTTCTCTGTTTTTCTCTCCATCTCTCACACGCGCACGCGCGCGCACACCAATTTGGTCACGATTGACAAAAGCGTTGTGTGGAAGACCGGAGCGGTTTTTCTTCGTACTTTTTGGTATAAAATCAGACTTAAAGCGCACAAATATCAAAACGCTAAATCACTTTTTCTCTTCGTTAAAGACGTTTGTGGGTTTTTTCCATTTTGGTTGAGTCTGAAATCAAGTTTTTCGATTGGAGACCCAGTTTTTACGCATTTCCAGGAGGCATCATCTCAGATAATCCGCTTCTTTTACTTTGTTTTCGTCAACGAATAAGCAGGAATACCTTCGATGACAAACAACAAGATTTTTTTTTCTTCTTCTTCTTTTTATTATTATTATTTTACATCAAATGGACTTAAGAAAGAGGAATGTCTTTGTTCATTTGGAAAACAGCGAGTCTCGCTTCCTCAAAGTCTTGCGCGCGCGTAATGTAGGTGTCCACAATGTTGCGCGCTGAATAGAGTCATCACAGTCCTCTTCTTCGTGCACTGGAGTTCCAGTTTATGGAAAAAATGAGAATCCAGCGTTTATATTTTAAGGAGTTTGGAGGCTGCTAAGGACTGCTGCTCTTTCAGACCCTGGAGTGTCATCTCTTTTCCCCCTCGCCATGGCATCTTACTGGAAGTATGCTCAGAGTGAAAGATGGCTTTCGACTTCCCCTCATTTCACTGTTTTCTCCGTCTGTGTGCAATAGCACTGATGCAGTGAAATCTTGATTTTTGTTTAGGTAAGAACACAGCTTTTTGTTTTTAATCATAGTAAAACTATTTTTGCAGACATCTGAAAGGATTTCAGGACATTTTCTCACATAGTTTATGACTTTATTTAGAATTTTGAAGAACATCCGTCACAAGTTCAAGCACTGAGATGGTGGAGATGATGACTTTGGAAAAGCTTTGAATTTATTACAACCAGAAGGAAAGCCACCTTGTTAGCACTCACATTCATGTGTCACGTTTCTTGTTTTTTTAAGTTAAAAAACACAAAACATACAACATATTTTTGTTACAAAAAGGTCAAGATCTATTTTACAGTGTTTGAATTTGAGAAGTTGTTAAAGCAAACGTTCCTCTGGTTTTACACTGCTGCACTGTAACATCATGGTGCATGTTTGCTTGATGTAAATTCCTCAAATGATTTTCTGCAGCTTTCACACATGGTCTCAATCAGACATTATGGGCACTATATAGGGGCCAACCAGGGTAAGGTTCACATGCGTTCTCAACATGTATTTACTTCTGTGATTGCTCTCTGGAATGTGGGAAAATCTGACTGCTAGGGGTTCTGTTCTTGAGGTGGTTTGAAAAGGCACCAAGTCCATCAACACCTGATTTTAGGAGGTGAAGAGGGGGATGACTGTGATTTTTTTCATTTGCATTTGTGCAGCTAATCCTCTTTTGCAAATTTGAAGATGATTTTGCCTGTGATGATGCAGTTTTGGAGTGATTTGAAGACTATTCTCAGTTTTTGTGCACACAACACCTGCAAAACCGTATTAAAAACAAACATAAAAGAAAGCAAAGCAGGATTTTGTCGGAGCAAGAAAACCTTCAGATCTGAACTGCAAAATAAAGGAACAAAAGAGAGTAGAGGTACATTTTAAAATATTTTTTGGCTCTAATGTGGCGACAAATGTAACTGTCATCTTGAGAGAAAACAAATTGCAGAGTCATGTGGCTCATAATAAGATGTCTTTAGCAGCCTGATTTTTCACGAGGAGCAGGATCTGTTTAATTTAAAAATCAGTTAGAAGTAAAGTAATGTGTCAGCTAATCCTGTCTGTCATCATACTGACTGGATAATCCTGCATAAAAACCTCTCTGATAAGTCAGCGCTTTCAACACCCTTCTGCTCTGAAGGCATCCAGGAGTACAACATATTTGACGTTAAAGGAGAAGACACTGTTTCACCAAAGTCTACAAACCAACAGCTAATTAAATCACAGTGGAATATTTAATTAAGAGTCAAAATTCTGAGGAAAGAATTTCCAGAATCTGTTTCCTGCAAAAATCCCAGTAGTTTAGACACTGCTGCTGTGAGTTAGTTTGTAGGAGAGTGACTGGCTGTCAGTCAGAACTGAGAGGAAGGCAAAAAAATGAATCATTTCACTGGAATCAACAAGGTGCCATCTCCATCATGTGCTCTCTGACACACACACACACGCCTGGCACGAGCGTCTGATGATTCAATTCAAAACTCAATTTAATTAAGTGGAGCAGAATTTATCTCAGGAGGAAGCGATACTAATTAAGCGTGAAAGATTCAAACCACTGTAGGAAACAGGTCTTATTTGCAAGGAAATAAAATAAAGGAAACATGATGGGAAGGCGAGAGGGCAAGAGTTCACAGTGCAGAGGATACATCTGAAAACATGCTGCCAAAAGGTCAGTGTGAAAACACAGAGGAACACTCTCCAGATAGATGACTCACCTGAGACCGTCAAGCTCAAGAAGCAAAGCACACTTCTTTTTTGTCCATGTTCTTGCAATATTTCCTCTGACATTCTTCCCTTTTTTGACCCTGTGGACTTTTTTGAGTAAATGCTTTAATTTCAAACCTTGACAGCTCAAGAATTTACCATTTTTCTGAAATCTGTAACGTTTAAAGATTCAATGCACATCTGCTCAGGATCAGCCAATGTAAACTCAACATGATACATTTTTTTTAACGTTTTATGTTCTAAATCTTTACAGTTATTCATTTTATTCTTGTCTTTAGTGAATATGAGAACCAACAGACTGAATAGGTAATTAAAGGAAAACTAATTGGCAATGAAGCAAAGCTGTGACCTCTTTTTTTGATAACATAAGTAATTCAACCCAGGAGAAGTTCACCAAATATCCACCAGGGCTTGTATTAGTCTGCAGGTGAAAGTGGACAAATCTGTACAGGGCATGCAGGTGGCCTGCGCAGACATTTAACATCGTTGACCGCTCACTGAGCCTGTAGAGTATCAATGTTTATGGACATTTTTTCTACAGGCATGTTGCGGGCAACAAGTGTACAACGACCTTTACGTACACAACCTGTGCATTGTGCAAGAAGGCCATTAGTGCTCATCACGTGATAAGTGTGCACTCCTTGTGTGTCTCTTGCACTCTCTGTGCTTGCAGCCTGACAGTTAGAAATAAGAAAATTAAACAGAATGTAGTTTTTGTGGACATCCTACAGGCATATTACACATCACCTGCACACCCTATGTGTGCAGCATTTGTGCGCAAACAGTAAGAAGCCATTGCACACCTCAATAACGACTAGAGTGTGGCATAAAGGCACTGTACAATAGCCTCACTTTATGCCATAAGTGCGTGATCTTTCATTATCCTTATAAATACTTTACAACGTACTTACCACACGCACTTCTATTTTCATGATGGTGCATAAGCCTCAAAGGAACTACAACACACACTTGCAAAACCTTTAAGATGTAGCTAGATGTTCCTTTAAATGGTCCTCCAAGGGTCCGGTTAAAAGGTGACCTCCCTTTACATCAAAAATTCTGGCTGAGTTTTCTGTACCTTTTTCCAGAAAAAGACATGCCACATCAGCCAAAAAGACTATTAAGAAAAAAAAGATAGGCTGAACTTGTACTTCTCTGTTGACTATTTAGATTTTTTTAAATATATTTGGAGAATATTTCATAAATTTTTACATTTTTTAATTATTAAGGTACTGCATGTTTACTGCTTCCTTATATGTAGTAAAGGCATATGAAGATGGGAGGATAGATTCTTTTCTTTGGAATTACGGTACAACAAACGTAGCACCCAAGAACCACAAAGCAATATGACAGGGTTGTGTTCTGTGGCAGCTTTTAAGGTGGTTCTGACTAATTTGCTCATGTAAAGCACACACATTTGCAGTAAAGCACTGGAAAACATGTTTTTTTTTTTCCTATAATGAGTCCCTTTGAATGTCAGTTAAAAGGAAATGTTTAGTGACGTTGTTAACTGACCCAAAAACAGAGAGAAACAAAAGCTACAAACACACCATCTGGTATAACGCAAACAGCTGAAAGTGCAGCTGTGATGCTTTTATGCAGCAGATTCTGGCCTCCGTTATATCTGGGGGAGAAAAATCCACCTTAGGAATGTACAAAGGAGATTTACTGAAACGTCTGGCTCTAAACAGATTTGTTTCAGCTGGAGGGCACATCCTCAGTAATCCATGTCATTGCTCTATGTCATTTGTCATCTCATGTGTGGTTTAAAGTTGCCGTCACATCTACTTCCTGCTGGAGCAGGAAAATCAGCTTTAAAAGCTCACACTAGTAACAGGCTTCTTGCTTCCCTGTACTAAGCTGTACCATGCAACATTAAACTAATACAAAGATGTACAAGATCATGCTATTTTTAAGCAATTTACTGTAGTATCCAGTGAATTAATAAATATGGAATAGAATAAAAAATTGATTGACCCCACTAAGGGGAAATTACTTTGTTCAAACTTGATTAATTTGCATAGTCCCATTCATTCTGACTGAAGCACAAAGCACTTTACATAAAATAAATACAATGAAAATTGAATAAATACAAAAAAACAAAAAACAAAAACAGGACATTCACACAAAATTAGCACACACATCCTCCCCCAATTCCTTCCTTCAGCAACCCAGTTCCCACAATATAACAATTAGATTAAAACTAAATAAATTCTCAAGAACTGCAGGTCTAAATAAGGATTCTGGCTCGGTTCTGCTGTGTGGAAAGGGTATCATGGGGATCCATTTATTCCAAGGCTCAGCCCAACCACGAGTGTCATCGCCACACCTCTCACCCAACACAGGGCAGTGCCGGTTTCACCCTACAGCTATTAGACTATTAGGACCCCAGCTGCTCCAGTGAGAACTAGCGCCATAGCAAGTAAAAATGATTAAAATGTAAACTTAAGTAAATTGAATATTAATAATAATAAAATTGGTTGTATAGTCCAAGAAAAATAATGTAAAAGCAAATTAAAAATGTGGGTCTTGAGCCTCTTCTAAAAAACCTCTATGGTCTCTGCGGCCCTGAGGTTCTCCGGCAGGCTGTTCCACAGGCTAGGACCATGATGGTGGAACAAGGCCTCGCCATGTGTTTGGGCCTCACCTTAGGAACAACTAAGAGGCCAGTGCTGGAGCACCGCAGGGTCTGAAAGGATTTATATCTTATAAGCACTTAAATATGTAGGCCTCAGACAAAACATAAACCACTAAGAGAACTTTAAAATCAATTGTTACCATAGCTCTTTTGAAAACAGCAGCTAGATAATAAATAACATCAAAAAACACTTCAAAAATCAATAGTTATTTATTTATTTTAATCATACTAAGTCATATTAACTATATAATAGTGCAACAGTAGAAAGTTCACTGGATTTCGTGTTCTTTTTTAGATAACAAAAATCTGTTTGCTTTTTGGCTTTAGAATTATGACATTATTTAAGAAACACAAACAAAAGGATAGATTATGCTATTACAAGTCTTTGGAATTTAAAGGCGTCCATGTTCATTAACTTACAAACAGTCTTTCAGACGATGGTAAATGCTACCGCACTCTCTAGGCTAAAGAAGATCTGCTGCAAACAAGCGTTGAGTCAGAGCACAAATATTAGCTGGGGTCCAAAAATCTGCTGTCCACTGACTTCATCCATGCAACACATGCCAGAAATACCCCTGGATGCTGTTGCAATTAAACATTCCGCTAAGGGAACACCAAAGAAACAGCAGCTATGCTTCAGCCCAACCTGCTGGCATCCACAACTTAATGATCTTCACTAAATTAGTCAGTGATCACAGCTGGTAGAAGCATTAGGAATTTTATTTGACTCCAAAGAGCATTTGGCTCACTGCTGTGCAATATTCTGCTTCACTGGTCTATACTGACCTATTTATACTGTAATATGCAGTAATAAACAAAATAAATGCACAGGAAGTTTGGTGCTCATACTGACTGTAGTGACCTTGAAAATTGTCAGAGTCCGTGTTGTTTAGATGTCATTGGTGACATGTGTTAACGGCTTAAAGCATCCCCTGTTATTAGTTCAATGCAGAAGAAGATATAGGTGATAAAAAAAAAACCATAAACACTTGTTTACTGAGAAAATGCTTACCTGTCAAGAGACGTACGCACACAGGCAGGAGGTGAGTAAACGGACAGGAAAACTGTTTGGTTCCTGTTACACATCACCTTGTGAAACGCGTGTAAATTGAAACCAATTTAAAACCCTTACCATGGTAAATCCATTCCACTTGCTTGTCTCCTCTCACAGTTTGATAAAAACAGATGGAACATTCATCATTTTTTCATCAGATTTCTGGTCTGTTGAAACACTTACAGTTTCAGAAAAAGCTTTTTGGCAAATCCTGCTGCAAACTTAGACCTTTTCTTGATACTGTCCTCTGTAAAAAAAACAAAAATTTCACAATCACATTCCTGCCAGGGAAAAAGATGACCAGTATCCATCATAACCTGATTATAATGTTGGTGTTTAAGGCTGCACAGCAGACACTTCCAACAAACTCCGCTGGGACAAGCAGGTCTGCTGCTGTAGTACCACCCATAGATCCTGCTTGCCTTGATCAGATCTCTTCATCAGAAAGACAAACAAATATAAATATAGAAAATGTGATAGAACATTTTTAAGCCAAAAAAATAAAATAAAATGAATGGTCTATTCTAATCAGCCAATAATTTTTTTAAATCTCATCAGTGACAACCTTTCTATTTAACCTCTTAAGACCATGGCATCCACATTGGATTATATCACCTCAGTACTTCACTGGGGCCCTGTCAATGAAAAACACAAGAGGCATGTCAAACAAGAGCGCAGTTCTTCAGAGATTCAAGTAAAAAACATATATCAAGGTTTTAAAATAATGATATCTTTATTTATTTAGGGAATCCTAGCAAAATCTAAGATAGTTAAAAGTTGTTTTTTTTTTATGTTCGATGCAAAGTTAATTAGAAATTTACAAAACCTAATTTGATAAAGCTCTGAAATGTTTTGACTATACTTATGGGATGTGGTAGTTTAGCAAGTGACCTTCACTTGGGCAGCAGATGTCAAGCAGTTAGATGATTGCCTGCTCAGATAGGGAAGAAAAATGACACTTCTACCTCAGCAATTCAGTTTATGTCAGAATCACAGGTTCTTCCCCCAAACTGCAGATAGACGTGCTGACATATTTTCCATCAAGCGTGTGCTAAAGTTTATTATAGATCAATAACACAGTTGTTAATTAAAAGCATGTATCAAGTTGTATTTCATGTATTAGTTCTGCCACTTTTCAAAAAGCTAACATCCCCCTACTTTCTAGCATCCCAAGCTGTCCTTCCCTCCCCCCTATAGATCTTTGAGGCTGATGCAAAGTAAAATCAGAAGTTCAATATGACCAATTAAAGCTTTTTTTACGTAGTGAATCCCACCTGCCGTTACAGCATACCTGTCATTCCTTTGCACGTAGCTGGTAGTTTCTATAGAAACGTGTCACCTAGCAGCAGAACATTTAGTTGCTATAGGGACAACACCTCATGTGACGTCTACTATAGATTGAGTAAACTACTGTCATCTTGCTACAAAAGGCTTGTTTGTGTTTTAATTGTCTTAAATGTTTTAATTAAATGGTGATTTACACACATTTTCTTTTACAGCTCTCTTGCCCTACAGTGAGTTTGCACAGATTAACAATTTAGTCATTACAGAGTAATCGCACAGTGGCTAATTCATTATTCATTAAACACGCTAGATGGAGATGTGGATTTCTTGTTATTCATAAGTTTGTTCTGACACGATTTGGGGGTAAATGATCTGCCAGTGAATTTCACACATAAAAGCTCAACCCCGGAACACAATTAATGCGTTTTAATAGTTAAATCGAAGGTTACAAACAGCCGGCAAAGATGCTGACTGCCTGTTTGATATTAAGCTTGTTTTCTTCATTTTATCTGGACTCTGTATGCTCGCCCCAGCACAAATTCTCTTTCTGTCAGTGCTGGAGTGGCTTCTCATTAGGCTGCTGGTGTGTTTGTTACAACAGGAGCTCTTTCTCTCCGCTCCACTTGTTTTTCACTTCAGACTTGTTAAAACTACAGTTCAGATGTTCTTAGGCTGGCTGCTGCAGTCCGCTTTTATCACTGGCAGGAAATGCATTTTATTCTCATCAGGCCTTCTGTTATCACTCTAACACTCAGCTTTGTTACAGAGCAGCTTTTTGAGCAGGATTTCAGTTTTTAATCGTGACTCAGTGTTGCACCACTACAATGATGCAAATGATGCTTTTAACCTGTCTGTTCTCCCTCAGTTCTCGCTGGATTTTGTGTTGCCCATCCTGTCATTTTTATCTTACCGGAGCCTCTGTCCTCCAGTGTAATCCATCCTTTTTTCTTTTTCCAGTAAATGGGGGCAATCTCTCCCATCTGGAGACACTGTGTGGGATCCTTTTTCTCACCAAGCAGCAAAAAACAAGAACTGAGAGTGTGAGGAAGCCCAGCAAACCTGAGAAATGTAGTGGCTGTGTTTATCCTTGTGTGATTCACCATCTGTGATAAAGCCCTTTCCTATTTCAAATCAGATGATTGACAGTAAAAATGCATGAAAAGCTGAGTCGGACAAAGGAGGGTAGGAGGAGAAAACGTCTGGTCCTCAGTGATTCAGAGCCAATGCGAGTGCTATGTTTGATTCCATACAGCAAAGCTGGCGTTATTGCTTTAAGATATGCAGAGGGGAAGATGGGGAGGAGAGAAACAGGAAAAGGTCCAAATATGATTACATTGAAATCAGAGTCAAGCTAAAAATAGAGGAAGGGAGGAGGAAGAAAATAAATAAGATAATGGGAGGAGAAAAGGAGAGGAAATTCTTCAGTGAAAACCTGAAAGTATAAAAAAAAAAACAGAACCAGAGTGAGACTAAATGACTGGAGATAAATATGGACTGCAACTGGTAAAAACTTGAAGGGGTAAAGGTAAAAAAAAAAAAAAGATAGGAAAAACAAATGTTATGGGTGTGTACTGTTTCCCATGCTAAATCTAGATCCTGGAGGGATTCCCATAAACTGGCTTGCTGTGTGGAAAATTGGATTAAGTATAAACATGCTGAAAAAGACTTTAAGTTACCATGGGTGCAATTTCAACATTTGCTTAAACCAAGACAGATTAACGATAATAACGTGTCAGATATGAAACAAATTCTCACCAAAGTCCACTTAAGAAATAACCTATTATTTACACTTGAATAGTTTGGCTGAGGAAGGCAATCCTTTTTTAGTAGATTTTATCCATTTTTGTCATCACAGACTTTCAGATAAAAGTTATTCTGTTAGTAAAAAGAAGGTAAAGTTGCTTATAAATGCTACAATTTGGCACAAAGTAAACCAACTGATAGATTTCTAATGTTGAGGTTAACTGGGTTGACATAATTTAAAAGTTTCTATTTCTAAATAAATACAGGTTGCTTACAAAGATGAGCCAATAAGGATTTAAAAGTCCAAGGGCAAAAGTATGTTTTATGCTTCGTTCACAATGAGCATGTTCAACGTGCGTTCTTTAGCGTGTGTTTGGCCCACGGTGTTCACATTGGACAAGCAGGGAGGGTCTTCTTCTTCTTTTACTTTTTTTACTGTTTAATAGGGAATGTCCTCCACCTACAAATGAAAGAGGCTTGGTGGGAAATGTGGAAGTAGTGGAAATCTTGTGAAACTTGCTCCAGGCTTTTTTTTTCACAACTCTTTTGTGTTTAATTAAAGACTTGCTATTATATAAATCCACACGGATACTAACCACAATTATTCTTTTTGTGATGAATTTTCAAAGAGTTGGCATTTATTTGAATGAAAAGGGGTGGCATCCACTTATCACTGCCAAATCTGAGACCCTGATTGGTCAAACATGGTTTAACTTGCAACACACATTCAGTGGCCACGCGTTTGGTACGTAGTTAGTTTTGACCGCAGAAGCTTTTCATCTGAAGTGGCTGCTCTTACTTTTAGAACTTGCATCTGTAGAAAAATGGATGACGTCACCATTCAAATTTAGGTTGCTCAGCATTAAAACATGGTCGGTTTAATCCTCTTAGTGCTAAACAGTAAATTGCTAGTGTGCATGTGAGCCCGGAATAATTGAAACCCAATTGAGAGCTGATAAAGAAGCCCCCTTCCTCTAGTGACTAAAA
Source organism: Oryzias latipes (assembly GCF_053564925.1). Lineage (NCBI taxonomy): Eukaryota > Metazoa > Chordata > Actinopteri > Beloniformes > Adrianichthyidae > Oryzias > Oryzias latipes. Next base: position 8,934,172 of record NC_136260.1, read on the forward strand.
GCTGGTAGTTTACAAAGCAGCTACTATTAATTTTAATTTTGTGGCAAAATGCACCCCTGCGTTTATGTATTATATAGAGGTGAAAAGCAGCGGCTATAAAACTGTAAAACCCTTTGCAGGTCTTGAATGGAAATGAAATGACTCCCTTGAAATTCACAACCCATGTTTGTGTCTGTATTTCTGTCAGCAGAACTGAGTAAACAAACACTGCAGTGTATCTATACCTACTCACACACCCCTTCACATTTTCAGTATATTGTCCAGAGGCTGAAACAAAGCAGCACTAGTAAACAGAGAAAATTGCTGTTCAGTTGGTACGTTGTTTCACATGTGTAAGTCTGTAGTTTAGCCAGATTGTTCATCAGTTTTTGTGTAATTTGTTACAAAGACTCTTTCAGCAGGAAGTATTTTTGCTTATATTTAGGAAATGTGAAAACTTTGCAGATTTCTTTCTTTTTTTTTTTTGGTATAAGATTGTTTTCTTTTTCATGCCCCAAGTTTAAGAAATAAAAAAGATAAAACTATCTCAGCAGTGCTACAAGAGAATAAAAGCTTTGATATTCCATTTTCTTTTCTACTGTGTGCCTCATAAAGAGGTTTTCCATTGTAAATAGAAAGATATGTTTTGGAGAGAATAAAGAAGGGAAAAAATGTACATCAAGTTTATTTTTAAATCCATTCTGGTCTGATTAAACTCTTGAGTAAAGTGGATTTTGTTTTGGAGACAAAATGTCACGTTTGGCAACAGGTGCTTGGACCAAACTCTGAGCTACTACTGAAAATTACCGATACATCTTCCTGGAGACTTTCCTTATAAACAAGATGAAAAATTAATTTACACACACAGAGGACATGGCAGGATTTTAGTTTTTCGGAAAAATAAATATTAATTGTGAAAACATTTGAGCAGTTTCAAAAAACATTTACGCACCAAATGATTGATGTTGATGTTGTTGTCTCTCAGTGTGTGGTTGCAGGTGAAGTATGACTGCAGCAGCAGCAGGTGTGCTCACAGGCTTGGCCAAGCTAAAACGCCAGGACTCCGCCCGCTCTCAGCATCGATCCTTACCACCTGGATCCCCGGGCTTAGGAAACCCCAATACTGATCCTGTGCCAAGGTGCAGTGTTTATTGTCAGATATTTAAGAAAAATGTGTCTTTTGCAGCCTCTGCTCTCTCTGGGTTTTGTAAAAATCTAATTCAGAATGGGTTTTTTTTGCATTTAGAAAGAGGAAGCGGCGCACTGATGTGGTGGTGGTGCCTGGCAGGCTCCGCCTCTACTCGGCCTCCGGCTTCTTCCTCTTCCTGGGACTCATCATCCTGGGAATAGGGATCGGCATGGCCACACTGGGTTACTGGCCGCACAGAAAAACCACACCCACAGGAGGAGGAAATGGGGCCAAACTAGGGAAAGATTTGGCCAACACAAGCCATAATGTGCAAGGTAACAACAGAACGGGATGACTGCAGTCTGTTAGAGGCTTCCTCACTCATCTTTGCCTTGCTCTGTGATTTTAGGCACACCTTCCAAGCAGACTGGGAGCGCCGTGATGCGTTTCCTGCAACGACATCTTCACTCTGAGAGGATGAAGATGCTTGGACCTTTCACCATGGGCATTGGGATTTTTATCTTCATCTGTGCTAATGCAATCCTTCATGAAAACAGAGACAGAGAAACAAAGGTAAACAACATGATGTGCACACATACAAAGCTGCTTACGAGATCAGATTTCTGCAGAAATGAAAGTAATTCATCAAAAAACCAGTGAAGTCATCAGAAGAAGGCCATAAATTAAAAACGTGATCACCTTTTGTTCTTGATGTTATCATTTTTTTATTCTACAGAGAACAAACATTCTAGGCATACATTTTCTTGATCTTAGTAAATCTAATAAGCAGAAAAGACAAATCTTGAGCGTTTGCAGTCCTCCTCTTTCAATTTTCTTTGTGACATTTTTTCTGTTCATATATCATAATCTTTCCTTTCTTGATTGTAATAAACCTAGTTCCTCGTCCCATCTCTCCTTTCCAGCAAGCTAAAAAATGTCCTTCAAGGCCACAAGCAACACAGACTCACAAATTTAAAACAAATAAACTATAATGTGCTTTAATGTGACAAATATATGCAGGTAATTCTAAGGTGAATTCCTCCACTGGTGCTGCTAATCAAATTCTCCCCCGTGCTAGATCATCCATATGAGAGATATGTACTCTACAGTCATCGATATCCACCGCCTCAGGCAGAAGGAACAAAAACATCACTATCACCGCAACAGCACCTGTGTGAGAGAGTCAGCTGATCTTCACGCTTTTGGGGGTGATGCTGCTGCACGTTTTCCCAGCAACCCCCTCCTAGCGTTCTCCCCTTGGGGTGGAAGTGGAGGAGGATCGGCGGAAGAGGAGGAGGTGTTGCTAGGGGATGAAGAATTTCAGAGACGTAACGAGCAGGCTAAATTGGATTGTAGCTTTGCAGGGTTGCTGGCTCCACTCTACAGGGATCGTCCGTTTGGAGGTCCAGCGTTGGCCCACTCTGATTCTGTGCGTCACCAGTGGTCAGTGGATGGGGATGCGGAGAGGGGAGGACACCACGCTGGCTCCATTGTCTCTTCCTCCATCTCTGCATTTACACTTCCTGTAATAAAACTCAACAATTGTGTCATTGATGAACCAGAAATGGAGGCGATAACCGAGGAAGACAGAGGAGGGGAGACAGGCGATGGAGAGAGGTCAAAACCTCTCTGCTCCACAGAGTGTCTTGTTGTGCCGGTGGCATCTGTTGCAAAGGCCTCCAAGCCCCCAGGCTTACAGCGGAGTAACTCTGCCTCATCATCTTCCTCCCGCTGTTCTTTCTTCTCCTCCTCCACACTCTCCCCTGCTCCCTCCTCTACCTCAGGCTGTTGGCTTTCTCCAGGAGCAGCAAGGAGCGACTTTGGTTCTAATACCTCTTTGCACATGCTCAATAGCCATTCCAAATCCCTGGATTTAGAGCGCGGCTCTAGTGTTCTCAGTGTTCACCAGGAACAGAGGAAACACCCCAGCTGGCCCAGACTGGACCGCAGCAACAGCTGCCGCAGTCACGCTGGAAATCGAGGCAGCAGTAAAGGCTACATGCGCCTGGAGGACAGGGAGGAGCAAGGAGAGCAGCGAACAGACGTGTCAGCGTGCATGGCGGCAAGACGCGACTACAGCAAACGTGAGAAGCTGCTAATGATATCCAGGTCACACAACAATCTGAGCTTTGAGCATGACGAGTCGAATAGTAGCACAATGAAAAGAGGAAGCTCTGAGACTCAATTCTGAAGACTCTGACATGAACAATGCAGAGGAAGCTCTCATGTGGTGTTAGAAACATTTTATAGAAAATCTGTAGATTTGGTATCAATAAATAGTGAAACCAATTCAATGAAATGTTCATACGTGACGTCTGCCTCATGCTACTGCATCCGTGCAGAGAGGCAGTTAACTTTGCTTGTGTTTGTCACTTTAGTCAAAGGAGGAATGAAGAATTAGCTTCCCAAAGGGATGGTTGAAAGAAATCCATATTGCATCCATCTTTTCTTTTCTGTAAAAAAAACATTTACAGATCCAGCAAAGCTTTGATGTTAAATCTGGACTGCGGTGACAGAATACAACAAACAGACTCCAGACTGCCTGAAGCCACCTGAACTTTTCAGTAACTGTATTAAAAGAAAATGGTTGCAGAAGCTACCACCCTCCACCCTGGCTCCTACTGCAAACAAAATCTGACCGCGTCTTTGCTACAGACTCTTTAAACTGTAAGTATGATTCACTCAGGATTGTAAATTTTTATGCTCCTCCAAAATACTGAAAAAACTGGTTCATCCTTTGGACCCAGTTTATTAATTTTCCTTTCCTAAGGTTAACAAATACATTAATTATTACAAAACATGTTTTAACATTGAAAGATAATCATAAAACTATCCATTCAAGAAACACATCCTGTGTTTAAAAACTGTTTTTTACAGCTTCTGATTTGCTAGATTTAGAAAACAAGTTATAAATACACGTGAATGTTGGGTAAAATGAAAAAAAAAAGTAGATCACCACGTGTGCACTGACAGTGTGATCTACACCAAATTGTAGAATCAACATGTGAATCTTAACTCCGGCTGTGTTGTTACAGGGAGATGTTCTTGTAGAAGTTCCTGCCAAGAACAATTTTGAATACTGTGACAGCTGTTTACATGTCTCTACAACTGTGTAGTTGATCCAAACACTATTAGGGCAAAAAGTGAAGCCTATATATTTCAAAATTCAAGAAGCCATAGTTTTATTGACCCTTTATTATTAAAAAAAAAAACCTGGACCAGAACTGCTTTTGTTGTGTTGTAACAAAAAATCACTAAATGAGGTACCTGCATCTAATTTATCTCTGTTTAATATTTCTGAGGATGAATGCTGTTGGGGAAGGCAATATTATGATATGGGCTCCAGTGTATTTCCCTATACACTAAAAAATGTTTGTGAATGTGCAGTTTAAATGGTAAAAAACAGAAATGCATTCAAATGACAACACTTCAACAATCTGAATTATCAGAATACATTTATTTGTACTTTTTCTGTGTATCCCAGTGGCAATCTTTCTGGCTACATCTGAACAAATCTTTTTGTTTGTTACAGGAAAACCCCTTTGTAAGACTGCAGCTATTTCCACTGCAGTTATACTTAGTTTCCAGCAGTCACTGTCAAATAGAAACTTCTCTTAAAATAAACTATTTTCATTGAGATGTGTTTTGTCTTGATGAATGCACTCAACGAAAGAAAAAATGTAGTTTTCATCAATTCATCAATACTAACAGCTCCTTGAGCATTTTTCCTTTGGTTTGAAGATTATTCTGTACAGAGAATGGTACACAAAGCCTTTTCTTAGGGCCTCTGTTGCTGTTTTTCTGAAAGAAATTATGATTTCAACTTATCCAAGTCAAAATTATGCAAAAAAAACAAGCTTTTCTGTTATTATACCTGTTTTTGTTAAGCAAAAAACCCAACATACAAACTTCCCGTTTGAGACATTTTTAAAATTATATTTACTACACAGCCACAGTGTGGCTGGTTGCAGACCCCGACCTATATACCAAAGTAAAATTCAGTATCTAAGGCAATTATTCTGGGTATAAGTTTAACTTCCTCAGTATTTGATTTGAAACAAAAAAATCTACTACAGTCATTTGTGTGAATCAACCAAGTCTGTTTGTTGGAAATATTTTGCTTACCAAGTATAATAATAAGATGATAATAATAAGAATAATTGCAAAAATGTTAAGAGAGCTTCACCTGGACACTACAGTCATAATGTAGTGATATTTATACAGAAGTCAGACTTTGAGATCAATTTTGAAAGCACAGAGATACACTCACATAGTTGAAAAGATCTCATTTGTGCACTCTTTGTGATGTTTCTACCGATACATTTGACAAATACCAGCTTTACTTACCATGAAATGAACTTTTGAACAAAAATGTCATAAACTACATGTCTTGTTTAAGAGTATTGTAAACCTTTAGTCAGTTTGCTCTTTCTATTCTCAAAGAAAAACCTTCAAGTTTGCCATTTGTGGACTGAGATGCAAACTCAGAACTGACTGACAGTTCAGCTGCGCTTGATCTTGCTCTGATTAGCTTTTTTTTTTTCTTCATTTTCAGCTCACTTTTTATGGTTTGCCCTTCAGGTAATTGGATTACCAGACTCTGGAGAGATTCTGATGGTAAATGCTTGTTTTATTTTTAATAAGCTGCCATGTGTGTGATGTGTGAAATGCAAATCTCATCCTTCACTACCAGAATTTCCAAGTTGTTGATTTGGTTTGAGATAGGAAGGTAATCATTATCCAGTTCAATGTGGCAATTAAAGTGATTGACAGACACACCTTGCTAAACAGGCTGGAGCCTTTATTAGGTGATGGAGTCTTTTTCTCTTTAAACAATAGCATTTTATGGTGGGGCTGACTTTTTCTCTGCTTTATTTGTGCCCAGAAACTAAACAATATACAAAGATCCACATGAGTCATCACCAATTAAAATGTTCTCTGCAGGGATGTGAGATTACATAAACACATACTTTGGTTTGTATGGCCACGTCTATGAGATACAGACACAAGTGTGTCTCATTACCCAATGCAACCCAACACCATGTAACCACCACCACAAAACTGAAGCCAGAACCAAATCCACAAACAGAATAGTTTTATTTTAAAGTTTGAAGCTCAAAAATGCCTTCTATCAATCCAGCAGTACATATGTGCATTCAAAGATTCAAAACCAAACACAGAAATACAGACAATAACAGCAGAATGGTGACATTTTTGTCTCATCTCTCTCTTTGTTAGAGGGAACAGATGCGAGGAATAAACTGTGCTGAAGGCAGCAGACATATTTAGGCAGCACGGCCGGATGATGTCTCATCCTGTTAACATTAAACATGCAAACTAAAATTACTTTATCCTTTGGAGAGGTTTTCTCAACTCCCTCTGTTGAGCTAACCCCTGATTTATGACTAAATTTAAATTTTAGAAGCAGATTTGTTTATTTTGCCCTCAGCAACCAATTAAAACGATGGAAAATAATTTAGATTCCTCTTTGGGATTTGCTTCTGTGTGTCAACTGCTTCTATCACTATAATATACACAGAGAAGTCGACCCAACAGATGTAGGCATTAAATAAAAAACAAACATTTCCTGCCGTATCAAAGTCATGTGTCTTGTTTGTGTTTAGCCCTTTAAAGACCAGATGAAAATGGGGTTTAAAACATGTTCTTGGGACATTTTTCCAATGATGGAGGACATATTTAAGGAAAATTAGCTTATAACGGCATTTCTGAGTTTTTATACATTAAAACCACTGTGAATCAGGAGCAGATGAAAAAGTGTTGTTTGAAAAAAGCTTATAGCTGTGACGTAGAAGCTACAATCGGCAGGCCACAGGTCACTTCTCTGATGCATACACTTGTAGACGACTAGATTCATCTTTGCTTTCCTTGTCTGAGCTGCCGTTTTTCTCAAAGCTGTATGGCTGGATTGCTCCAATATTGCTCGCCATTTCCGTTGCACCGATATTGTTAGGTTGGGGGTGTAAGGGCCTGAAAGCTAGAGAGTATAAACAGAGGCTGATGGAAAATGAGGACAGTATTACTCCGCTGCAACATTCCCATCCACAAATCAGGAGTGAATTTCTAATGAACCCCAGCTGCTAAAAGCTTTTGGCTAAAAGCAGTATAATTATAATTAAAATAACACTGTGAAAACCTTAACAACAGATCAAAAGATAATTGGAGTGGGACTTCAGCATCATACATAATGCCGGCACTTCCTCTGTGACGTACCATTATTCTTTGACCGTTTATGCAGTTAGCAAGAATCAGTTCATTCTGGCATGGAAAAAGGCAGATTTTCATATCGGTTTTGCACCAACATGCAACACAATAATAACATAATTACTATAGCAAAGCCGCTTTTTTCCACAACAGAATCAGCTATTTCACATCAATTGCGTAAACACGTAACAACTGTGTAGCATGTCATGGTGAGTCTGCTGTTTTCTACTTCAGAATCCACTGGAATCACGTTAATTGCATGAACAGTTGAAGAGTTAGTTAGTCAAAAAATGTCAACACTGGAGCTAAAGCTTTGGTGTTAAAGGGTTAAAAGACAGAGTTAGCTAAGTTACAAGGCCAGCTTTGACCCAAACAACTGAACATGGCCTAAAACAAGTGCAGAATATAGCCTTTTTGGGGGGTTATGCCTTAATTCTTTGACAGATAGTAATGATGCCAAATTTTATTTTGTGTTTCAGCATCAAGAAATACTTGAGGCGCTCCCATGTTCTCGACATCATTAGGGTTTCTGTCAAGTCCAATTTGTTACGAACAGACAACTTGTGCCTTCGCACCTCCTGGCTTGTGTGACGCTCTGAAACAAATCGACACACTCTGAGCCTTTGGGGAGCTTCTCCGTGTCTGGAGACGCTGCTTATCATCCAGTGATGTAATGAAACATACATTCAAAGAAAGTTGAAACGTTTTACAGCCTGCTTGGCACTTATTCATTCGACGCCTTCCATTGACCGCCAGACAACTCTGTCCACTTAAAATTAGTAACCAGGAGTGAGGATTAAAAGTTTTTTTTAATATTTCCATCTGCTGATGCTAAGGAGCAGTTTATTTAAAGTTACTAAAGGTATCATGTAAACACAAAAAAACAAATGAATTGGTCTGGTCTAGTATTTTCAGTCAACAGCTAAGCTGATGACGTGTTTTTAAGTTGTTAAATATCAAACCTGTTTTCCCTGCTATGATACAACAATGCAAACTGCTTCTTATAATCAGAATCAGAATCAGAATAGGCTTTATTACAGTACAGTGCATGTACAAGGAATTTGGCTTGTGCTCTTGTGCAAACTAGAAAGATATAAACAAGTTTAAAGGAGTAAAACAGGAGAGGATAAATAATAAAAAGAAAGTACAATGAGGTAGATATAGGAATATTTAAACATAACTAAACAAAATGTGCAACAGTAGTTCTGGTGTGACAGTTTCTGTGGTTTTGTTCGGTGTTCTTAAGTGGTCTGGAGCCAGGAGTTCATTAGAGTGACAGCTCGGGGGAAGAAGCTGTCCTTGTGGCGAGTGGTTTTGGTGCGCATGGTCCTAAAGCCCCGCCCTGACGGGATAAGGCTGAAAAGGCAATAGTTCAATGGATGAGAGGTGTCCTTTGCAATTCTGCAAGCCCGCTTCCTGACCCTGGACCAGTACAAAACCTGAATGGAGGGAAGAGTGGAACCAATAATCCTCTCAGCAGATCTGATGATTCTCTGTAGTCTGTTCCTGTCATGTCTAGTTGCTGATCCAAACCAGACCGTGACGGATGTGGTCAGGACAGGCTGGATTATTGCTGTGTAGAAGATGGTCAGCAAAAGCCACCAGAGGTTGGCTTTTGGGATTCACAAATTAACATTTTTTGTACAGATGACATCAAACACAGAATACACAAACCCTGTAGGATAAAATATGAAGACATGAAATGAAAAATAGAAATAAACTATTTTACAAAGAAGCCTCTACGTTGAACCATTAGGCCAGCAAGGAAAAGCAAGAAGACAGATGAAGATGTTCAATTAAGAAGAATTTGTTTTTATGTGATTTAAGTGAAAGAAGATTCCAGAAGGGAACATGTTGTCCTTGTGTTTTTGTAATAACGGCGCTGATGTGAGCATTTCACGGACATACCGGCAATCAACTAATCAGCAGTAATTACCGCAACACATCTGGAGGCTAAATTGAATGGATTGCAGATTAGCTGAGTTACCTGCATTAATGCAGCTGCCACACATTGCAGAAATGCATGGTTGAGAATGAGCAATGCATAATTAGTTATGGAAGTGAGTCACCCACTCAAGAACATATTGGCTCTAAATGAGTGAATGCTCAATTTTTTTGCATTTTCTATTAAAATGGTTAATTTATTCATACTGTTTTCATAATATCTGTTCATCTCCAGAGAAGAGAATTGTGCATCTACAAAATGTGTTTTGGGTTCAGCGCATAAACAGATTCTAACTTTGCTTATAATGTGCAGGTTGAGCGCTTGCCATGTCGCCGTTAAGTCACTCTAATCCCCTCTTCCAGTCCCTCCCTGTCACTCTGTTGCAAATCCAGCGCAATTAAGTAGAAAAACTGGGAGTATCATTGAAAGAGCCTTGTGGCAGTTGTCATAGAGTGTGTTCATGTGTCTGTCAGTGGGTTTGTGCACTTGCAATGAAGCAGCAGTGGGGGTGCCAGCCCAGTTGCCATAGCAGCCGGAGATGTGCTCTGGACCCCTGCCTGAGGAGCAAACTCACTTGTGCACACATAAAAACACAGACTGGGCTTTCAATAAAAGAAAAGAAAAAAATATATATATATATATATATATATATATATATATATATATATATATATATATATATATATATATATATATATATATATATATATATATATATATATATATATATATATATATATTGCATATACATAAATAACCCCAAAAAGCCTCCACTTAAATGAACCAAAGAAATTTAAAACTGTTTAATAGACCTATAATTGTGGTGTCAATTCATCAAGCCCTTGGCTTGCCGGCGTGATAACTGGATCACAGAGGAAGATTAACACAGTTGGAATGATGCACTTGACCTCAATGTGCCCAAGCACTTTTAATAGGGAGAAAGACAATGCACTGCAACTATAACATCACAGAGAGGAGTTTTGTTGGTGGTAAAGAAGACCTTCTACTTGCACATCATGTATATGGGAAACAGCACAAAACACTCGGGGACTACCTTTAATGCCAGTTCACTGACATAACAGTGTGCAGAGGCGAAACAACGTTTTTCAGAGAGCATTATAACTATAAATCTTTCATTGGAACATGAACCTTTTCTAACTGCTGGGACCTCTCAGCTTTGTCTTAAAAGCCTTTAAGGCCTCCTTATGCTGTGTTTGTCATGTGAGCAGTGATGCAATCCTCAGGCAGATCTGTGTGCATTCCACTGGAGTCGTGCTGACCTTTGGCGATGACTTTCCAACCGGAGTTGGATATACTGAATCTGTGTTATGCATTTTAAACCAGAACAGATAACCAACAAAATAAAGCTATAATAAATATAATTGCACAGAGAAAAACGGGAAAAAAGTGACTTATATAAGCTTTGAAGAGGCAAAAGCTGAGTTACACTAACAGTGCAAAACATTGCTACATTTAGAATGACAGGAGTTGTAACACGCAACATGATCTGCTGCTTAATTATTTATGGTTTTTGGATTTTTCTCACTCCTATACTGTCAGAGCTTTTTGTGCAAGTGAAGGGTCTATAAAGCATCCGTTGATATATCTACTCCTCCTGCCATCTCCACCACAGTCCTGCCACTGCCAATGCTATTCTGGTCCAAAGTCAAAGCCAAGGGGAGTCAGACTCACTGTCAGAGTTACCTGAAGTGCTTTTTTCTTTCCTTATCTATACCCTTTTTTAAATATGTATCAAATGCTTTTTTTTAAATCTCAAATTTAGAAGCACTCAGATGGAGAATGGCCAATTCCATATTTTTACACTTTCATAGTCAAAGCCTGTGTCTCCTTTCTTCAAGTCTTTTCTGCGACAGGCAAATTGGCAATTCATATTTTTTGGTTGTACTGCCTCCAAGAAGTTTACACATTTATGAATTATGTGGCAGGAAAATTAGCTTTAAAATGTTTGTAACAGAGTCTATTTTGATACTGACTTTTGTGAATATTCTTAGAGACTAAACCGAGCTAAAAGGGAAACCTTTGGGTGGAGGAAAAATAATTTACGGACCATTAAATCAGAAAACGGAATCACATTGCTGTGTTAACGTTTGATTTAGCAAGACAGTCTCTTTAAACACATTGTTGTTGCTTTTCTAGGCAGTGATGAAAGATAAAGGTAATATTAACACCACCAACACCTTCTTTTTCTGCATCCCAGAAATCAGAAATAAGAGACAAGCTGCAAATAATTTATTTACTCCTTATTATTTTATTATCTGTGCTCTGGCTTGCAGTGAACTTGCATCTTTATTTCTGTGACACACTTTGAAGGCGTCTTAACAGAGACTGTATGACTAACAGGGATCAAAGGATGTTTGTGGGGTCGGTAAGCAATGTTCTGGACTTTCATGATGTGAGGCGACGGTTTTGAAGCATTAAAATGATGCACTGGCATTTGCTGCACAAAGTTTGGTCTTGCTTCTCGAAAGAGTGGTGTATAGGTTCCAAAATATTATTTAGACTTCATCAAAAAATGTAACTTCAATGGCTGCTCCAGATCTAAATAAGTTGAATCTATTCCTGCAGTTGTTATTTCTCAATTAACTTTGTATATGAAAATGTGTTTTTTGTTGTTTTTTTTGCGTTGCATAAAACTGTGTTTCAGCAGTGCTGATTAAACTGAAATCCCAGGCACATTCAATGCCAGCTCCAGGTGAGTCACCACTGGGCTTTGCATCTGTTTTAGATTATTTTCTAAACTCAGCCTCTGCCTTTTTGTTTCTCCACCCATCTGTTTCTTTACTCTCATTCTCCGTCAGTCACTCGCCTTTTCTCTTTGTCCCTTTCAGCTCGTCTTTCTCCACCATGCCTGCCTCTTCAGCACTCTCGGATTTCTCTTTTTTTTTTACATCTCCATCATTGGCTCTTTTCTTTTAATTTCTCTGGTTATAAAATGATGTGAAATTGCACTTCTGTAAATGTTGTTTAGGTATGCAAGCGGAAAAAACTACTGATGAGAAAAGCTTTAACCCAATGAAGATAAAAATAGGACAAACGAGTCACTCTGTCTGTTAATTCATGTTAGAAGACTCCCCATACTATATTCATCATTTTCTGAGCAGAAATTAAAAGGTAGATTAAAAAAATCTGCTAATGTTTCAGTAAATAGTCACATAAAAATTGAAATGATTTGACAAACTGGGAACTATTACTTTAATGAATAGCGCAGAAGTAATCCAATGAATTGGTTTAACAGTAAAACAAAAAAAATCAAATCTAAACCAAGATTAGATGTAGGATGGAAATTCATAATCTCCATCAAAGCTGTTTTTATTAATGTGGTTTATTCTAAATTATTGGCCTTTTTTGCTGTGATGTTTATGAGGCACAACATAAACAAAGAAATCAAAATGAAACCAATAAACAAAAGTTTGTAAGACAACAACTTTTTGCTGTCTTCTGCTATAAAAATTGACCAACAAAGATATAAGGCAGGATATTCAAGCATGTGGTTGTTACCTTGACTAATGCCAGCGTTACCAGTAAGCAGCAAAAGCAGTATCTTTCTATTTAAAATAGCAGATTTCTCTAATTCAAGAGAAATTTCTACTATTTCATTCTGACGGATAACTGCAGTTTGTATCTTTCAGCCACATCTCCCTATTTTCTTCAGACCAAGCTCAGAATGCTGTTCTATTTTGGGGTATTGATTGTCAGTAGAACCCAATACCATTAGTGACAACTCTAAAAATCAGGCTAGAGTCATGGACAAATGTCTTCAGCAGCTTCTCAACCCACCACCAGCATGTTAGAACAGAAATCAGGATTTGTTGACGTGTGCAGACTGTTAGCCATCTGATTGTGATTGTCATTTCTTGTCTCAGCTCTTGATCTAACTCATTTTGGTTCTCTATCAATGCCCATCTGATTGAACATGTGAAGAGTTGTTTTTGAGTTGAAGATTCTAGTCAGATGGTACATGATGCGATCAACAACCTGTTATTTCAGCATTCGTCCATGTTTTCTCACACAATAACGGTAAATAATACATGTTAGATAATAATCTTTTCTTTGCATTATCAGTAAATAATGAAAAACATAAAGAGATCACAAAATAGAAACTAAAATACAAAAATTGTGTTCTGATTCTATTCGATTGAAAGTATTTCAATAAATTCTACAAACGTGAATGTTGAAAGCTGAGAATAGATTGTCGTCATTCATCTGTGATTCATTTCTTCTTGATGTGATCTGTTCCTCATTTCTGTTCCAATTAATTGAGTCCTTTTTACGTTTTCAAAGCCTATGCTGAGAGCAAAGCTGCAAAGGATTTGTTCACAAAAAGAACAGTTTTGGAACCATCAGTTCATGCAGTCACTTCTATTGCTTTTGATCAAATCCAAGATCAAGATGCTCTTCCATGTTTTTTCTTTTCTTTGAAGTGTAACACCTAAATGTGTTTTGTTCCCGGCTGTGAAAAAATATCTGACTGAATAAATGTGCACAGCTGATGTTTGTGAATGCATCCCTTTCTGTTTGAATTTATATTGACTTCAATGAGTATATTTCATTTTCATTCAGCTTTGAAACCACCTGTAAAAGAAAAAAAATGACATCCTGATCACACCTCTGTGCACGAACAGCTCCTGCTGATTTGAGATCTACTACATGCCGGACACTTTGGCTCTGGAAATGCGTGTGTTGCATAAACACAAATAAAACAATGACTGTAAGATTACAGAGTTTTTAAGCAAGCTTTCAAGAGACTTTTGATGAGAAAAAGCAACTTTCCAAACACAACAAAGGCAAGCATAAGGAATAAAACGAGAATAAAAAGCAGCAGGACAAAAAAACAGCGCAAAAAGTACCCTGAAGCTGTTCCTCTCAGTAAAACAAATTGATTGCCTCATTTAGAGGAGATGTGACTTACTTCCTCTTGATTGGTTTAAGCAGAGGATGTATGCAAAAACTGTGAATATAAGCTCTCTGTAAGCAAACACACACAATCCTTGTCAAGTGAATCAGCATATAGAGATGTGTGTGTCTGCAATGTGATCAAATACACTCAAAAAGGCACAAATCCACTCTTCATTTTTAACGCTCTCATTCACAAATGCATGCATACTCACAGCCAAGCTTATTCATGCATGCTTCTTATCTTATTAATGAGAAGAGAGCACAAACGTCCTCCTGCAACAACTGATTGTTGGTGTATCTTGGCTTTAACATGCAGGATTTGTATTTGTTGTTCTCATAAATGTTTGATTGGGTTCACATTTGGAGAAAACAACATTATTTTAGCTTGCTGAAATCTTTAGTCCCACTTAAACACCACATGTATCCTTAACGTTGTAGGCACTCGCATATAGCTGCAAGACTCCATCATTATAGCCACCTCCAACCAACTGACAGTATATCCAGGATTTACAATCCTCACCATGATTAATTTCCAAAGAGTCTCTATTTTTTGCTGTTCTGTCCTCCAATTTTTGATTGTTCACAATTAAAAATCCAAACCAAGCAAAAACTGAATTTGTTTCCTCCCGTCTCCCTTTCATATTTGAGTTCATGCTGCTTTATTAAAAGTTAAACCTACAATGGAAAAGTCCATCAATATTGTGCCAAAAATTCCTTCCACACTCTTCATAGAAACATTTAACTTATGCCATTTTTTCTTATTTAAATGGGCAAAGAAATGTGTAAAAACAGCTTTATATTATACATTTCTGGCCATTTTCCATCAGTGTAGCTTCTTCCACTATACATTACTCTGTGTTTTCCTGTTCTTCTTATGCATTTTTCTTTTTTTGGAAACCATTTTTATTTAAATAAAGTTGTTTCTTATTTTTCTTGCTTGGTTGTGCACTAATGGAGCAGAGAAAAATCCTTCCATTAGTATTACAAAATTGGTGTTACAGAAGGAGAAAAGATCTATAAATGTAGAGTAGCTTTAAAGATTGCATCAATTCTTCATCTAACTTGACAAGAGCGTGACAATAATATCTGCTTTGTATGGTCTTTAATGGGATTTAAATGGGATTTTCTTATGATCTAAGCAAAGCTTTTGTTTTTTTTCTCCTGAAGAAAAAGGAATTTGATGAAGATTCAAGATTAAATGTATGTTCAATGATCAAACCGCATTAATATGAACAGTATCCACTAAAGTTTAGTGGTGGGCAATTCCAGGCCTCGAGGGCCGGTGTGTCTGCATGATTTCCAGATAGTCTTGCCCTACTCATGGCTGATTACCTAGTTCAGGTGTGTCCAGCCAATAATCTTGCCCTACTCGTGGCTGATTACCTGGTTCAGGTGTGTCCAGCCAATCAGAACATGCCAGAGCAGGGTATGCTGGAAAACATGCAGGAATGCGGCCCTCAGTGCCCACCTCTGCACTAAACTGTTTACAGTGATGTCTGTGTCTAAAACCTCTCTTTGCAGGGCTGAAATAAAAGAAAAATGTTGCAACTTCAAACATGTATTCTTATTTGGGCAGCAGTCATTAAAAATCTTCAGGTTCCAGTTACAGAGCCATACAAAGAGAAAATGACATACTACACACAAAAGCCATTTTAATTGATAACAATAATAACTTGAGTTTAAACAATAATGGCGACAGCCTCTTGTCTCCACATGGGAAAATGTGGAAACAAGGACAAGAAAAACATTCACACATTTTTTCTCACAAAGTTTTGAAAACTAGAAAAGTTCAACCTTTGATAAGATCAGCAAATAGCTGAGATTTTAAAAAGTTGATTAAAACATGATGTTTTCAATGTTCTCAGATTGATTTGTCCAGAACTGCTGGCTTTAATTTAGATGATCGATTGCTGATGGCTGAAACTATTTCCAAACATCCTGAGCGTCATTGTTTTTACAGAGATCTTGTTCACGTGTGGGAGGCATTCAAAACCTATTCTCCTTGAGGTGAATGTCAACACAGATTTATTGCGACATCAGCCCATTCAGAGATGTGGAAACATTTCAAGAGCACTGGAACAAAGTAGTACTGTGAGTTCTGTGTCGAGCACTTTGAGATCACCTCTCTGAAATGTAATATACAGCTAAATGAGCCTCGTCTTGTCAAACCACACTGTATATGGTAAAATCTGAATGCAGCATTGCAGCAGCAACTCTCTAAGCTCTCAAGTACGGTCCTGAATGAGCGAAGATTATGCTTATTTTGCTGCCACAAGGCCTGGGCACAGTGCAGCTATGATAAGCTGAGCTGAGCACAGTCAGAACTGTGTTTGTGCAAAAGGAAATTGACATCAAGCACAGCTGCAAATCTGAGAAAAACATCTTAAACAGTCAGTTAGTTTTTTTTTTTTTTTTTTCTAAAATGGTTCCAGAACCTTTAAGTTTTAAACAAACAAATGCTTTAAAATATTAACTATTTAGAGAAAAGCAGAATAAAAGAAACATTTTCCATTTTGGTATGGGAGAGTAATTTTAAAAAATGTAAAAGAGAATAGTTAAAAAATGAATAGGAAACATTAAAAGAACTTATTACTTTTCATTTACTATTGAAAAAGGAGAAAACTTAGCTTCATTTTCCCTGATATCTGTTAATATTTTCCATTCTCGTTCACTATATCGTGGTGGAATGCGTTTGATAATATGTTTGTTTTGTGTTTTTACATAAAAAAAAATCAAGGAATGACTTTAGACGTTATAGCTTTACTAACTAACCTAACCCATTTTTACCTCCTCTGTTAATAAATGATTGAACTCTCTGTGTGGAGGAGTGCATGCAGTACACTTGGGCAATCCCTGCACCCGTATTAAGCTATTGAGAAATGTTCTTGTGATGGTTCT
Organism: Oryzias latipes; assembly: GCF_053564925.1. Taxonomy (NCBI): domain Eukaryota; kingdom Metazoa; phylum Chordata; class Actinopteri; order Beloniformes; family Adrianichthyidae; genus Oryzias; species Oryzias latipes. The sequence goes on from NC_136260.1 coordinate 8,951,262, forward strand.
CTGTTCTACTCTACTTTCTGGATGCACATCTGTGTTGCATCACATGAATAATGAGGCTTGTTCAAAGCCAAGTGACTTAACTGCAGCTGAAGCTTTTCCCTCGATAATGTCTGAATTATTGCATGGGTCTAGTACCACTGCACCCAACTTTTCAGTTACTGCCAACTTAAAAAGGTTGAATGAACAATGGAATTTAAATACATTTAGATGCAGCCCCCTGAAATAGTTGTGCTCAGTCCAACGCTGCAATTTTTGTGTGTTTCTTGATTAAACAGTGCGTCTACGGTCATGCTCTCAAAAGACAAAGTTACATTCCTAGCCATAAATTATACACTAGGAAGCTTTAGCGAAGCAACCATCTCTCTTGGTTTATGTGTGCACCATATGTGTGTTAGGAAAAGTGAACTAAAGCCAGGGACTGCCATTTAAACAGAAGTACAACCTCTTCTAGTCGACTTTCATCTTTCATTGTCCTGTTAACTGAGCAAGCACAGGTCAACTTTATGCAGGCTAAAAGTGCAGGTTTAGATCCAAGTATGTGTCTACATTTCAGAGTGAAGCCCTTTATAATGGTATTCTTCGGGCTTATCCATAGGTAAAAAGAAAAAAATACATATTTTTTTGTATTGTGTTCGCTCCACTATCCTGATTTTTTGTTTCAAAAGACTATTCCCCAAAACATTATTAGGTTATTTCTCAAAAATACGGCAAAACAATGATTTCCCTTATTGTGTTAGCTTCTCTATCCTGGTTTCAAACCATTATTCCAAAAAAAGCTTTATTGGATTATTTCTCAAAAAATATGGCAAAAACAATTTCTTTTACCATGTTAGCCCCCCTATCCTGGTTTATTTTTTCAAAACATTATTCAAAAATTTTGTTTGATAGGCCAATTCACACAAGTATGGCAAAAAGATATTTTTACCATGTTGGCCACTCTATCCTTTTTTATTGTTTAAGGAAAATATGTTCAGTTGTTTCTCAAAATGACGGCAAGTGTGCTTTACAAAAGGTTTGAAAAGGCAAAAATCATCAGGAAAAATCTGATACAGAACAGCTTCTTTGTGCCCAGTTCTCACTCAGACACAAAGACAGAGATGCAGACAGACTTGGGACAATCAAAAAAGCATTGACTATTATTTTCTACACATTGCACTACTATAAACAATTTTCTAAACACTTCATCATCTGAGCACATTTCTGCTAAAAATAAAAACGGATCATCTGCGTTTTCAGTCCGTCAGGCACATTTGACAATGGCTGCTCTGTCTGCTGCCAGCATCAAAGTCCTTGGTGTATTTTTCTCGTGGTGGAGACATTTTAGAGCAGAAAGTTAGCAGAAGGGGCTTTGGAAAGGTAATAACAAAGACAGACTGAGTGGCAGCTGGTTCATTTCGAAATTGCTCGAATGTAAGAGTGGAAAAGATTCAGGCAATCAAAACGATTTCTTTTTTGACAGTGGCTCCAGACAGATCATAAAGAAATTACAAAGGTTATTACAATAAGGTCTGGGAAATTGATTAAAAACATAAACTTTAGTACTTTAGCTACTTCAGAAATGTTTTGTCTCTGACTCATCATTAAAGGTATTTGAAAACTGTTTTAAACAAGTTTTTACTTATTGATTTCATTTGTACTTTTTTGCACTTTTGTGAAAGAAAAAGTGAAAAATTTTTTGTTGGTTTATGTGATTTATCGGCTGAATTTTTCTGTTTGAGATCAACAAATACAGATTTTTTAAATGAAATTCAGATTAAACTTTTATAAAATTACATTTCTGTAATTTCTCATAGAAATTTGATTAAATTGAATGCACTCCCCCCATAGGAAACCTTGATCACTGGCCGACAGAATAAGCCTATCTGCTGAAAAACAACACATAAACTTAAGGTTTGGTCTGATGGAAAGGAATGATAAAGGCTGTCCTGTCATTTAAAGCGTGCACACAAAAACAGAACTTTCCATAAGGAAACTTTGAATTATGTTGTGTTGATATCTATGCATAAATCTACCAAACACTTTATTTGTTCCCATAAAACTTTGATTGCTTTACAAGCTGCAGTGTTTGCCAACGATATCTTTTAACAAGTTCCTTTGCACTCTCACCCTTCAAAAGATAACAACTCACTGACCTGCACTAGGATTTGACAAAACTGTTTATGACTTTCATTTATTTAAATGTGTCTGAGTCATGTCCAACTTTGTTGCAATGGATCCAAGATGGAAGAAATATTAAACAAAGGCAAAGATTCTACTGACCAATGCATAAATAAGGGTTAATGGCAGACGAAGTGTGCGGTTACTACTTTTTAACGCGCGAAGTGCGTTAAAAAGTAGTAACTGCACACTTCGAAGGCCATTAACCCGCTTATACCATGGTCACTTACAAAAGCAATACATATTAACCAGGTTTTAGTCCTTAATTCTTGTTTTTTTTCCGATTTGGATCACTTTTCTCATAAACAGCGTACTATATGTTACGTGATGCGGCGCGATGCGCCGCATCACGTAACATATAGTCCGCGTCGCGCAGCACCACCGCTGCAGTCAAGAATCGGCGAAATATATATGCTGATCGTCCCGATGGGTTGAATAAAGCATCATTCAGAGGGAAAGTTAATCGCTTACCGCTTGTTTTTGCCCAGATGATGAAGCAAAAGGTTGTTTTACAGAAGCCGGCGCAGTGATACAAATCATTTAAGCTAGCCGACCGGAACTTCTTTTTTCACCGTGCGGTTATCAGGTTTTAACGCATACCCAGCAGCCAATCAGAATCGAGTATTCAACCGGACCATGGTATAAGTAAGGGTTACCACCACATACAGTATAGTTGTAGGCCTAGTAACAAAACCCCTCTACATAGATGATCAGACAACTTTTTTCCATTAGCAGCTATCTAGTTTAGGTTAATTATCTTGGTTAGAACTACATGCATCGACATTTACTAACCTCTTATGATGCCAATTAAGAATTTTGAATTTGAAAATGTATCTGCTTTTGTCAACTGACAGAAATTGTCTCCATCAAATCTGTTCAGCTCATCAATAGGTGAAAACCTAAAGCCTTGGTCACTGCCCTGATGGGTGATTAAAGGCTTTCTGTTGGCGAAAAAAGATGCAATAGCTTCTGTCTATGACCTTCTACAGCCCAGACAGCCCAAAAACCTGCAGCACCTACACAGGTCAACTGCCATACATGTACATGTGACTAAGGCATTATCTATGGTTGGCATTTAAAGTCTACTTAGACATGGATATCTATCTATCTATCTATATATATATATATATATATATATATATATATATATATATATATATATATATATATATATATATATATATATATATCTATCTATATATATATATATATATATATATATATATATATATATATATATATATATATATATATATATATATATATATATATATATATATAGCTTTCTAGGTTCAGCTGTGATTCCTTTTACTGCTGTAGAAACTGTAGCATGTTAACCTTTGTGCTATCCTAGGCACTTTACCATTGGGAGTTGGGTCATCTAGACCCACCAGACAGTGTGCTGAACCTTATTTCTTCAATGATTTGTGATCTTCACTGGTGTCCATGGATTACATGAAATCTTTCCACCTTTATCCACCTTTGTCATGGTAGGAAGAACATGTCAAAGTAAGGGTGGGGTCATCTAAGATAGCACAAGGGTTAAAGCTGAAGCAGCTGCCATAACAATCAAAAGCAAAAGATTGCTGGTGTTCAATTTATTGCCGCTTGGGGAGTTGTAGCACATTTGGCTAAAGTAATATAACTGCACTCTTAATTTGCTTTTGCTGAAATATCAGTGCTGATGTATTGATAAGAATGCAAAGTAAAATGCAATAAAATATAGTTGGAAGACTAAGAGACTTTACGTTTTTCCCCCCCTCTTTTTGGTTTCTTTGTTCTGCCACCACATGTGTCATCCTCCTCATCTCTAATACCCACCGCTTCCCGCTTTTGTTTGAGGTTAAATGACCCCACTCAGAACAAGAGCATTATCAGGGGATGAGATAACCTTTTAAACCATTCTTTTAATCTCCTTCGCTCTCTCTGTGTCACACACATATACACACACACATATCTCTTTGTGGATGTCTGCTTGTTTCTGGTCATTTCCATTTCATGCTGGTCCCTTGTCCATGCCATGGCGTGCATAAATGTGCAGCCAAATGCCACAGTAACAAAGATGAATCAGTTATGACCTATCTTTTCACACTTTTCGCGGGCTGATATAAAATAATGTTTGGGAATATTAGATGAATTATGTTTGTGAAAGCTTTTTTCCTTCACCTCTTGTCCTTGTGTTCTGTAACAGGAGGAGCCTCTTCATGCAAATGTCACAGCAAGGTTTTTGTGTTGGAAAATATTTCAGTTACCACACTGGTAATAGCAGCTTTTCAGCTGCCGGGGAAAAACACGAGTATGTTGTTGTAAAGTTGAAATGATTGTTCATCAGTGGTTCTGTATGAACAATCATACAGAACCACTGATGAACAATCCCTTCCTGAAATTGTACTTCACGCTGAAAAAGTATTCCCAGTACATCATGGGTTGTTGGCCCCTAAAATCCTCAATTTCCATAAACCTTTAGTGTTACCACTGGCTAAAAGGAACCGACAAATTTACACTTTTCAGCACAAGCGGGGAAGAGGTGTAAAAGCTTGGCCTGAGGGGGAATTTAACAAGGGACTGCTTATTTTAGGTGCATAAGCGTCTCAGTCTCAGCTTTCTGTTGCCAGATTTGAGACTCGTCCATCAAAATTAATCATCTGCCACCTGATTGTTCTTTTTGTTTTGGAGCTCAGTACTGTTTCACACTCAATATGAAATGACAGTACTAATATTTTATCCTTTAACACTGTCAAACAAGTGGATTTAACCAGAAACTGTTCATACACATTGTGTAAATCAGGCAAAGAGAATATGCTATTTAAAAATGGGTTTCAAGCTAAAGCCACATGCAACTTTGTTTGAATAAAAAAACAAACAAACACTTATTTATAGCACCCCTTCAGAATTAGAAGGGCTTAGTATCATGAATTGTCAAGCGGAGTTCAATTTTGTTCTTTGACTTGCATGGTCAGCACTTCCATCGGTCACTGTACTAATACCTGCCACAGCTGCAATGCTGTGTTTGGCAATGACTACAAAATGTCATGAGCAACATCTAAAACAGAGAAATTGATAGCAAAAAGTGAAATTACATCAGGGTTGGAAACTCCTATTTAAAATATATATATGTTTTTTTGTGTTTTTCCGTTCAAGGTGATGCTAAATTAACTCATTGATGCCTGAATTTATTTCCAGCTATGAAAAACAAACAAATAAAATTCACCAATGTTTTTGTTTTCAAGTAGATGCAAAATTAAGGTAATTTTGGAGCTGAAGTGGTTTGATGTACATTTGCAACAAAGGGTGTCAGGGGTAAAGTGGAGCCCGGTATTAAATTGTATGTTGCAAATGAGCAAAAGGGATATTGTGCTAAAGGCTGCATGGTAGCGCAGTAGGACCATCATCTCAAAGTGAGAAGGTCTTGGTCCAAAACCCAGCTGAGACTTTTCAGTGTGGAGTTTGCATGTCCTCCCTGTGCATGTGTGGGTTTTCTCCAGGCACTCCGGCTTCCTCCCACACTCCAAAAATATGCTTCATTGGTTAATTAGTTACTATAAGTGTGTTTGTGGGAGTGATTGTGTTGCAACAGACTGGCGATCTCTCCAGGGTGTACCCTACCTTCGCCCAACAGTAGGCGTGGCAAGCTCTGGTACCCTGTGACCCCAAAAAGGATATAGCAGGTTTAGAAAATGGATGGTTAATGTGCTAAATGTGTGAGTCCCATAGGACTTTTTCCACAACATAGTGCATGTATTACATTTTATATGTGGAAATCCCATTTTTCAAATGTTTCCTATATATTTATCACATTGCACATTACAAATCAGAATAATAAATAGATGGCACCACCGACACCAACACAGATTACAAACTATCAGATTGAGGGAGTGTGTGGCAATGCGGCTGCACAAAAGCACCACACTATCACTGTTTACCTTTCAGTTCAAGTGTGATTCCTGTCATTTCCAGAAATACCCAGATGGCTGCATCTCAGGTGCATGTCAGCGGCAAAAAGGATGACACGCACAGAGAACTGATGGAAAGCTTGTAGTGAGGTCTGGGACTCTTAACAGCAAACAACTCAACGACGGCAATAAGGAAAGAAGAAAACCGAAGGGTGTTTCCATCTTGGAAGAAAAGGTGGAGAATTATAGGGTTTCCGTTGTAAATCTAGTTGGTTTAAAAATGGTTTGTTTTATTAAAACGAACATGACTGAAATAATTCTTTACAAGTTGGAGAACATTTTAGACAACCCTGCACACAGAGCTATTAACACAACATATCCACTTCAGTCAGAAGCTTCCCAGAAAATAAAATGTTTTTCCACTTGCAAAATGAAAAGCAATGCGAAGGACATTTCTGTGAAGGATAGTTCCATTGCAGGACATTTCATTAAAAGGGTTATTTGGACTTTGTTTTCAGAGCTGAACACATTTCCCCTCATATTCAAGAGGTTTCTCAATTCTCTGTGAAGGATGATTGAATTATTTAAATGGAAGAGGAAAACTCCACAGAAGAGTGGATCCGATGTTATGCTGTGCAATATCCACAGCTGGTCCACTTCATCTCCGCTGAGTCATTTTTCAAATGTTTATGTTTCTGGCTTTCATTTTATCACTGTTTTTCTTCACTGTTGCAGCAAAGGAGTACCTCGTTGGCTCTGGAGATTAAAAGAAGAAACCTGCATAATGAAACTTTCCCTCCCTCCCGTAAAGCCTGTAATTCCTTTTCAGTCATAACTCAGCAAATGGAGAAGAGACAAACTGAAGCAGGCTGTAGATACGAATCAAATGAAGAATGCGATGGGCCATTTTTCTGTTATTGTGAGTGTGATGCTGAAATGTTGCTATGGTAACAACAGTTACCAACCTTTTTTTGCTTCTTAGACTGATTTTTCTCCTTTTTTTAACCTTTCTTTTATTAATCAGGATTATCTTCACTGATATTAAGTATTAAAGCACAGTACTTTTACCCCCTTTCCATTCCACTCCCATGACTTCTAACTGTCCTCTGTCTTAATCACCCCCTCCTCCACCATTTCCCATTCCCTCAGGCCTTTTTCATCACATCTTTGTCACCAAAATCCTCCCACAAAGCCTCTTTACCCCTCATCTTCTTCACACTCTCTTTCCACATCCCCCTTCTTGCCTCCTCCCTGTCAACTCCTTCCTTCTCCAACAACAGAATAATTTACAAATTAAATATTTCCACTCTGTCAGCTTCCCTCTCAACCCCTCTGACTGACAAGCTGACACATTAAGCTAACAGGAGATTTGTTGCCACAGATTATTCTGCAGGTTTTTTGTTCTCCGCCTTTGGTACTTTTTTTTCCTTCTCCCGCTGTCTCACACTTCCACCCACCATCCCTTCGCATTTCTTTTTTTTTTTTTTGACTTGCCATTAGTCTCTGCAGCAGGTCTCATCTCTGATTACTCTACTTCTTCCTCATTACATAAGATATTGGGAAATTTGAATTTGATTCCAACTTTCTCCAACCTCAGACACTTTGGATTTGCTTTTTTAATAACATAAAAGGAGAAACATCAAGAGAGTACTGAGCAGCATGTTGTGTTAGAGCGTGAGAATGCTGGGAGGAATGAAATGTTTTCCTCTATCGAGTTTTCTTTTGTATTTTTTTAATCCAGGAATATGTTTCCTTTACAATTTTCACTTTTTCTGTAAGCTGGAACAGAAATCAAGAATCTGACAGAAGCAAAAGCAAACTGTGTGCAGAAAAAAAGGCTTCAGGCACAGACAGCAAATATACAGTCCCCATTTTAATAATAATGCAGCACATCTTTACATTAAAACTTCATACTGGACTTCATGTGTCAAAATGCAACTAACTTGATATGTCTTTTTGCGACCAAACTAACTGGTGGTCAAATTGAAAGGGCTGGGCATCACATACTCATTACTGAGTTAATTAGATTAAAAATTTCACAATTTAATTCAATTTCAAATGTAATACAGTCTTATTAAATGTCCATTTGTCAATAAAATCAATTATTTGGTTATTAAAAACAGTTTTCACAATTTAAACTGAACAAAAATGGAATTTGCTTCCTAAATGATGAATTTCTACATTAAAAACAGAGAGATAAACTGCCTGAAATACAAGTAACATTTAAAAGAGAACTGATTAATGAATTTTATGAATCAATATTGCATTTTCCAAGTGAAGATCAACTAGGTCCATCTATTTTTTAAACCCTTTTCCTTCCAGTCTCAGGTTTGCTGTGCCCATTTATCTTAATTTGGTAATGTGACACAGTGAAAGTGCAGAATGTTTATACCTTTTGAAAGATATAAGATAATCATATTTTAAAAAATAATACATTTGATGTCAATTTTGCTTTGCAAGAACTTTCCAAAGGAGAAATAAAAAGTAAGGATTTGAATTACCAGCCGTTCAGAACAACCACTGGGAACGATGAGAGCTGATTTGGATTTTGCTGACTCACAAATGTTAAATTAGGAAAGTTGAGAAATGTATGTGGGCTGACAGCTATAAGCCTCTGTAAAAATGAAAAGATTAAATTTCAATGCACATTATTAAACTATTTTAATTGAATCAAACAGACAAGTCTTGGCTTCCTCTGCACACAAACTTTATTTATGACAGAAAGAATTGAGGGAATTACCTCCTCTCCTTTCATAAAAGTTTGGCAGTTGTTGCTCTGATCTGTAATAAAGAAAACCTCCTATTAGCATTCAGATTATGTGACTTTTGTTCCTCTTTAAGAAGAGTGTCACATAAATACTCCTGGGTAATTTCATAGATCTGGAATCCTTTCAAGCAAAAAGTACAGTTTCAGATGTGAAAACAGATGTTTTGGTGTAATTGAAGAAAATTATTAAGGAATTAGATCAAATGATTAACAGAAGTTTAAAAACGGTTTAATTACTTACTCTAAAGGAAAATAACACAAAATGCAAGTAGGGAGGTAGAAATCCACCACTGAACTATTTTTAGAAGAAGAGCAAAGTTGAGATGAAGTAACTAAAAAAGGAGTAGAAGTGTAGAGCAAAAAAGGTAGAAAAAAACAAGATCAATGAGTTTTCTCCTAAAGTACTACTAATTTTGATGATAAAGTAATAATAAATGTGAGATTTTAGTACAAAGTTCTTCAGTGCTAGAATTAGAGAATCATACTCAGTTGTCAGTAAAATTAAACATGTATTTAATGCCTTCTTTATCTTAAGAAAATACAAAACCTAGAAAGAAAATTCTCTGATCTTAGAAGTCCTTTTTTAACTCACTTGTTTTGCAATCCTGTCCATTTAGACATTACACCAGGAGGATTGTTCACTAATAAACACTATCTTTTTGTTTCTTCGCATTTGGACAGAAGAGACCTGGAATTCATCCAAAAGCTTGCTGACATTTAGAATAATTCCTTCTACAAACTTGCTGCATTTCTTTAAATCAATAATAAACATGGAGAAAAAAACATAAATGTCATTATTTTTGGTGTATTGTTACAAATGTCGTTGTTTAGTTCAATCAAACAGTTTAATAATTTATAACCAAAAGCATTTTTCTTTATAATTTCCCACAAAAAAGCTGCTTTCCACAATTAACCCTTCTGCCATAAACTGATAATATCCCTGGTGGTAGTATTTAGCGTGGTTTGTTCCTTTCCTGGCTCTCCAAAGTGTCAATCAATACCAATCAAAGTATGTATGGAATCTCTTCTCCAGCAACTCTTTATCTCTGATTGTCAGTAAGTGATGAACGCATTGACCAGAAGTGCTGATCTGCTTAAGAAATCCCTGCGTAACTATGGCAATGAGCGTCATCAGCCATCCTAAAATGCAACTTATGCTAAAAAGGCCAAGAGGTTGCTATGACAACTGGAAGAGCAAAGAGAGAGAAGGATAAAGTTGGAGAGGATTTTTTATTTTGAAGATCGCTTACATTAAGACGTACATGCACAAGCACATTAATAACGCTTTTCGCATAAATCAACCCAATAAACAAAGCTCTGAGACGTTTGCAGGATTTTACCAAAATGTGATGTCTTGTGCTTTATTTCAGAGTCTTTTCAGGAGCCGTTTCATTCCCTGCAGCCCATCTGTTCCTGAATGTGTTTGTCATAATTTGAGAATAAATTCATGACTAATGAGAGATTTTTTATGCATGTTTGTTGCAGAAAGGTAAGGTTTCACCTTAAAAATGAGCTGAATTTGAAACACAGACTTTGAAGTGTCAATAATGGGAAGTAGATGCATAAAACAAATTGAAATGGATTAATAAATATTTGTGACATAGGTAGTCAGAAATCAAACTGCCAACCCTATAGCTGGGAGATGACTATTTATTGTAAGAGCTATGAATGCCAAAGTTATTTAAAAATCCTCACTGGTATTGTAGTGTATTATGTTCTGTAGGAAGACTAAAAATAAAGATTAATTAGCCTAATTTCTTTGGTTTTCAGACACTACAGGAGGTGCACCTGTCAGTGGGCAAAAATCTTAATTTAAACTTGTTTATTTCTTTATTTCACAGGGACAGTGCACATCAAAAGCATTGCTGCAATGTGGCAGAATTAGCCCAAAGGCTATTTTTCATCGCCAGTTCCCTGACAGGTGCTAAAAATTGTCATTGTAAAACCCTTAAAACAATTCCCTCAAAACAAAAAAAGGTTGTGCAACAATTGCCTTTTGCTTTTTTGTAACATGTGTAGTCATTTGTATTCTAAAATGCATATACAGTAAATGAATTAATGCCTCTTAGTTTACAATGATCATTTCTTACAACACATTGCAAGTGTAGGACTTAAGGCCGTGTCACACAGCCACGACGTACACTTTGCTCATTTTCCATGTATGCAGTTTTGGCCTTTCGTGGTTCCTGCGTGATGCAAGTCATTCAGAAGTGTTTCCTGCGTTTGTCATTCATCGATGTGCACAGATGTTCATCAGGAGTTTCAGCTGACAAGTTTTTACGTGAATTCAGACTTGAGCACTTCAAAATTTTCCGTTGGTAGAGAATTACGCAGTTTATGCATATTTTAGGTAGTTTATATGCAAATCTTACGCAATTGTACATGATTTTTGCAAACACACATTTGTAGCTTTACACAACCATTCCATGTATATCCAATGGACTTTTCACGCACATACTGCCCGTGTACAACTTTTATATTGTGTATACAGCACAAATATCACGTGTAAATTACATAATTGGCGCACAAATCACTATTAAATTGCATATAAACAGGGCAATAATCACGCAACATTCATGTTTTACGTTGATTTATGTGGTCTTTGCGTTGTTAATTTGTACTTCCTTGTTGGTTTGTGAAAATCTCACTTAAAGACCAAGACTTTTCACTTTTCCACTTATATTCTTGTATGACCAATTTCCATCAAACTGTGCAAAATATACATAGTGGGTGTGTGACACAGCCTTTAAGGATCTGTGTCTACATTCGGGTTTCATAAACGACAACTTTAAGAAGATTGTCATCAAGTCTGTGTTTTGCCAAAACCGTCTACAACAGCTATTTCCACGTCAAAATGTATGACACTAAAATATATTTACTAAATCAAAATTTACAGTTAGTGTGGGGTGTTAACATTTAACAAAATATAACTTTCTGTGTGCTCATTGGTGACAGAATTTCAGTTTAAAAAAAAGCATCTATAATGACTGACTATACCCAGGATAAAAAAGAAAAGAAAAGACAATAACAAAAACAGAGTTTGACAGAAATGTACTCTGTTTCAATGTGCAAAAAGAGAACTTTCAAGCAGATCATATCAAATAATAAAAAAAAATACCAAAAAAATATGTAAAATTGTTAAAATTGCTTTTGATTATGAAATGAAATACATAAATCGTGTCCAAACAGGTAGACAAAGATTCATGGCCCTGCTCCCATTAAAACCCCTGTATGCAGTGTTGGAAGAATCACAGATTCAAAGCTCATAGTCTTTTTAAATTATTACTTAGTACTTGATTTAGATATGAGAAAACTCGAAGGCCTCTATAGTTTTAGCTAAAACTATGTCAAATCTAGCCAAAATATTTTTTTTTAAATTTGTTCCGTTTTCTAGTACAAAGTTTCTGAAGAGCGGCAGGAGTTTATTAGAAATTTGCCTCTGAGTTGCGAGTGGAACCATTGTGTCACCCATGTCTGAGAGCTGTCTGTTTACATGCCCTTCCCATATCTTACAGCCCTTCACAATCCCACCAAACATTAGCAATGCAACAAAATGGTGAAGAATAACAGAGCAGATGTCAGCTCGGAAAACAGAGAGATACATGGATTTATCTGTCTGCAAATGGTTGCATCAGAATGAAGTGGAGCAGAGAACTTGTGGCCCAGCTGGCATTTGTCCTACATCAGAAATGGGCTCTTTTTCAAACTGCATTTTTTCATCTGCTCCTAATTCACAATGATTGGAATAAAAAAACGCAGGAATGCAGTTTTAGGTTGAAATTTCTTTATATCGTCCTCCATCAGAATGATGCCAATAGAGCATGCTGGAAGACACCAAAAACACATGGTGGTTCTGTACACATCAGATTTAATTTAGCTCTAAGAATACGTTTTTCAAGAATACAAAGAAGTTAGAGTAAAAATATTAATCAGCTATACAACAAATATTCATCATTTTAAAATTCTTGTTTCTGTCAGACAGGAGGTGTTTTTAGTTTGCTTTTCAGTTATCCTCTACCTGCCTGTGAGACTCAACTTCCACTCAGGTTTTAATCTCCCTGCAAAATTGCTGAAATATCATTTCATAAACACTGATGACACATAAACACTCCCACCCCCCCATGCAAAATTGCATTTAGCTGGAGTGTATGCTGGTGTGAATATTTAAGCTGAAGTGAACCCCCCACATCACTGTCAACACACTCTCCTTTAACAGCTTTCCATCTGTTTCTATTTTGATCTGGGATTTATCATCCAAAATATAAATGTCATGGCTTCTTTTCTCTTTTTGCATTTTTCTTTCTGTATAGGGCTATTTTCCCTCGATAACAGGCAGCAGAATAACATCTAAAGGGGGGGGGGGGGGGGGGGGACAAAACAAGCTGAAAGAGTCACTTGTTCAGTAGATATATACAAGTTCAGTAAAGAACAAATATTTTGTCCTGAACTAGAGTAAATATATCCATCAGTATGGTTTTCTTTTGGGTCATTCGGGTCTTAGGAACCCAATTCCACAGACTTCCAGCTGCACAGAACATCCTCTTCTCATAAACTCTCTTTATCAAACTGAACAACTGAATCTCTCCCATGCCTTCTTTAATTTGTCCTGTGTCAAAAGAAACATGAAGCAGTTATAAGGGAAACCTACAAACCACCATAAGCAGAGTCAAAGAGTCTGTTATTGACGCTATTTTACTAAAACAAAAAAAAGGAAAAAAGACACATTTCTTTATGTGAGTTTTTATATCACCCTGAAGAGGGCAAGAGCACCTAGACAGACTTCTTTGAAAATGAGCCCACCACCTTCTCATCAAGTAGATAAAGAGACAGCAAATGGACCTTATTGATCTTTGTGGTGGCTTCACTTAATTAACCAGCAAATCCTATCAAACTAAAACAGCTTCAATAATTGGCCTTGTGTTCAATAAGTAAAGACCTCTGGAGCTGAAATGAAAACGTTCTGCTTTGTTGAGTAATCTTAAAGAGTCAGAACAGCTTCCTGTTAATCGCTACAGGTAATAATATATTATTTCATAGTACAACAATTGTTAAAGAAACAACGCTTTACACTCACATCAGGAACTGCAGCAAAAAAAAAAAAAAAAAATGTAGAATTAGGTCTTTCCAGATTTTTTTTTCTTTCAAGTCAGATCAATTGTCTTCCTCCATCAATGTCTATTTATTTTCATAGCATCGTTTCTATTTTTAAAACACCACAGTTCCAGTTTATGTGAAACTGAAAAGCAATGACTTTACCAATGAGTCTCATTCAGAAGTGATTAGATCAAAGTATAAATAAACAGGATTTCTTTAACTTGTTTTTTATGGATTTATAAGGTGAAATAAAATACACACAAACAGGAATATTTAATTGTATGTTGTTTTATTTATTCTCAGTATCTCACTATGTGTGAAAAAAGTGAGAGCCCACCCATGGGTCCACTCACCTGCCAATCAAAAGACAAACCCCCTCATTGTGCAAAAACTCTGGAAATAATTTTTTTTAAATGTTATTTCAATGATCAATAAACTTTGAAAAAGTTTTCAAAACCGGACTGACTGAGTTTGTTTATGGCGTGAACCTGGGCTTGTTGCTCCCTTCTGAAACCAGCCTCCAGTGGTCATAAAAGGAACTGCTGCATTCAGTGCTCTTTTTTTTACTTTAAATTTAGGAAAGAAAAAGTGTCCTGAGAAAATAAATAAATAAAAGCTTCTTCTTTTAAATCTGGTTTTAGCCTTATTTTGGCTGATAAGCTCAATTTTGAACAATTTGAAAAATTGTTCTTTCAGTTGCAATTTTCTTCCAGTAATATAATTTTGTAAATTTCCATGTAGCCTTTTTTCTTCAGTTAAACAAGAATTTGAGAGCAAGAAAAACATTTTAGCCCCTGAAACATGTAGTTAAGAGCTTCAAAAGGAAAATGAACTTTTCATCTGTTGCCTGCACATCTGTTTGAAGACTAATAAATACTAATAATTTCAACAATCTGCATCTGCAGCACCTGGTTTGACCATACTCATAATATACTATACTTGTGTTTTTCTTCATTTGGTCTTTTAAGTGAAATACAACAAACTAATCTGTAAAATTAGACTGAAGTCAGCATCCTAAATATCCGTCATTGTGAGGTTAAAAGCATTTTTTAAGCCTTTGTAAGTTTAAAGGTGTCAGTTTTATTCATTAAAACCCACTGAACACTTTTTATTCAACTTGCATACATAGTCAAAGGAGATAAAACCAAAACTTTCTTCATCCTCCTGTATCAGGGACGCTCATCCACTCCTATGTTGAACAAAAACATACTCTGATCTCTTCAGTGGGGCTAATCTTCTTACTAATCACAAGGTTTGACCGTTGAAACAGAACAAAGTTCACATCGTCAGCTCGAGTGATTTCTCAGCAACGGCAGAAAACAGAAACCAAAGAGACAAAGAGGCAAAAGAAGAGGAAAGGAAAACACCTGAAAGCATGATCCGTTTCCCTTGACTTCCTTTGAATCCATAGATAACCTTTCTTAGCTCACAAACACCGATAGGAAAACATTGACCTTTGCTTTGGCTGCTGAGGATTTCCACATCAGGAGCTACGAGAGGGGGAAACCTGAAATATGTAAGTGGATCCTTACACATGAAGTTTAACATTTACTCATTAAAGCTTCTTTTTTTTGTTATTTACCTATTTTTGGCACATGCACAGAACTTCTGTTCAGTTTTCACTGCCAGATCTTGGTATGTAGCTGCTTGTTTTCCTGTGTAAGGTGTAATTTTAAATCAGGACATAAGAGCACTTGTAAGGTCCAAACGGCAATTTCACATATGTGAAACCAACACTTTCAAGACACAACCACCAACACTAAAAAGGGACATTTAAAGTTACTGTTATTTTTGACATCTTTATAGAAATATAATTATCAGAGGACTTTAAAAATTAGTATTTAAAAGAAAATGCCTCAGGTCCATGAAGTTATGAGGGTGCCTATCCTCCTCTTTTCATTTTTTTTCTCTTGAGGCTCAATTATCAGTTAGTGGTGATTATTCAGTTGGCTGCACTATTAGGAGCTCGTGTTGTACTTTCTGTTTAGCACGCAGTGTGCGGTTTATCTGCACAATGCACCTTCACAATCGTTTTTAATCGTTAAAGAGAATTCAAACAGCAGCTTATTGATGTTTTCTTTTGCTTTTATATATTTTTGACGTATTAAAAATGAATGCAGAAAAAGACAAATATAAAAACCGAATTGGAAAAATTGGAGATCAGTCTAAAACAGACATCTAAGAGTTAAAGAAGTTAATAATAAATGTGTTTTAGATTTATTTGGTCGTCATTTCTGCACCATTTTTGTATCTTTTGCACCAGCAGAGAGGGCAGAGGGGGAACAAAACGCTCAACAGATGTTGGCAGGAGTTGATTGAAATGCAGATTGATGCTTTCCTAATCCCAAACACATTATTTTTTGTTGTCTAAAGACTGCAACTTAAAAAAAATGTAAGTAAAAGACGGAGTTTAATACAGCTTCACTATTTCTAATCAAAATTATGAGAAAAGTTGTAGGTTGTACCCCAAGATTGGGTCATTGGTTACGATATTCTTGTTAAATTCTGCTTTTTATTTGCAACAAACATATACATACTTAGTAAACAGTCCATTATAAAGTAGATAATAAGAGATTGTATTTTACTCAGTCCATCAGTTATTTAAATTGAGTTTCAGCAAACATATAAATCTGAAGAATAGAATAAAAAACAACAACACTCAGCTCAGTTTGATGGAAAAAGTGACTGCAGTGCTGCAAATTTAGGTTTATGGTTTGACAGCTGGTATATTTGGATTGACTGTCAGATTGTGATTGTTATGGCTCCAACATGCTCCTGTTGTCCCGCAGATTCAGCATGGAGGCACTGAGTGGCCCCTGGGCTGATCTGGCTCTGCTCCTGCGACAGACAGTTATGCTGTCAGACCAGCAGCAGGACACGTTCGTTTGTCTGGTCGGTGTCCTGCTGTTCCTGTCCGTCTCTCTGCTGCTGCTGCAACTGATCATCTACCTCAGCTGGAAACTCAGACAAGGTGAGCCTCAGCCTGTAATCACATCTGACTGTTCCAGCCCCAGCTTCATTCAGTTAGAAATAATCTGATTAAAAGGAAAACACATTTCTGGAGGAACACAGCTAATTTTTTACACAATTTTATCTGTACTTCACAATCCAAATTTGTGTATAATAGCTTTTGATTGCAGAGTAAGTGTACAACGACCCCCAACCACCACTATAAAAATGATTTCTGCATCTTAAGTAAACCTTTCCCAGCTCTGTACCAACCTCCTGAATTCATGCTTACTGTTTCACACAGAAGCGATGCCATTTCATCCTGAATATAAAAGGCTGCAAAGACTGTTTGGGTTGTTGTGAAAAACCCTTTAAGTTTGGCATTCAGACTTTACGTATCCAATCAAAACTTGAATATAAAAAAGATTTAAATTAGTAACACGACTTTGTTTTGTGTTAAAGCGATTGTGGCCGATGGAGAGCAGCTGCAGGTTTTGTTAGCAACCTGATGCATGAAAAACTAAGCAAAAAAAAAACCAAAGGCTTTCTTTTATCTGTATCATCACAACGTTGGTGTGGCGGGTGAACCTGACCTCCTTCCTTTATCATGACAGAAAACACACACACCGTCAGTGACATCCAGAGGTCAATTTTTCTCCACTTTTTTGTGGAACATAACCAATCTGTCAAAAAATAACAAAGTACAAATGTTGGGTATTTCTACAGCTCTCTTTACTGTTTTCTGTCACTGTCATGGTCTTTTATTTTGAAATTCTTTATTTTTAATGAATATGTCACCCCTAAATGTGAAGTAGTTTACTTTTATAAAAGGTTCTCTGCGGCTCATTTCATTGAATTTAATGCATTTAATGCTCGCAGGCTTTTCATGCCAGTATATAAAACATCTGACCTTAACTAAAGTAATAAAGCCGCAATACTTTGGTTTTTCAATACATCTACTTCTTCAACACGAACAAAGTGACAACTGGATTTAAAATTGAAAAAAAAAAGCAGCCTTGAAAGCTAGTATGTGAGCTTCTGCAGAAAAACATTCAAACCTGTAAAATTAGGTGAATAGCTAAATTTATTGAGGTAGTTTTCAAAGAATAAAGAGAAATAATTAAATTAAAGTTGCGGGAGGAAAAGTAGTTTTTTATTAGGAAACAAACAAAAGGCCTCAAGTCCCACACTGATCATCTTTTGATCTGTTGTAAAAGTGTTCCAAGTGGTCTTTTTGTTATGACCAAGTCGTTTTTAGGTAACATTTTTTTTAAGAAATCGTTTTTGCATAGCTCTCCATTTACACTCTCTCCCGCTACAACCCCTCACACCCCCAACCTAACATTACCAGTGCAAGAAAAATAGAGAGCAACATTAGAGCTATTCAGCCGTGCATGTGAAGCAAATGACAGCTCAGATGAGGAAAATGAAGACATTATTGGATCTATTCTTCTGCAAGTGGATGCATCAGAATGGAGTGGGGCAGAGAGCTTGTGGTCCGCCCAGCGAATTTTCTATGTAACCAATACTGGTAAGCTCTTTTTCAAGCGACATTGTTTCTTCTGCTCCTGATTCACAAGGATGTAATCAATTTCCTTAACAGATGTCCTCTATAGTCACAAAAATGTCACAAGAACATGTTAAAAAAACACCAAAAACCCAATTTTCATGAGTGGTTCTTTAACAAAACAGGAAAAAAATGCTCTTAAAAGGAGTTAAAGACTTCCTACAAGTTAGATCTGCAGAGCATTGAGCAAATCAATTAATTATCTGATTATTATTGCATGACAAAGCATGCTACTAAAATTCAATGTTGATTGTGAGGTTTAAAAGATGAAAGTTACATGAATTTGAATAACTAGAATGCCCATCTCTTAAATAAGTTATTAGGCTGTAAATAAATATGAAAATGTTAAACCAGAAAAACAGCAGAAAGCTCTTCTGCTCTTGCTGCTTCAAGATGTTTCTTAGGTTTTAATGTCAAGACTGAAATATTGGACAGCCTCAAGGTGCTGTGTCTCTGTTCATTCTAGCCGTTTACTAATCTTGCTCTTCTTCATCCACAGCTGAGGCTGAGCTCGCTGCGTTTCCATGGCAACAAGATGCCATCCACAGGCAGGTGAACCGAAGTGCACATCGCAGGAGGAGTTTTGGTTGTCATTCAAACAGCTGACATGGCTCAAAGACGATAAAGGAAATATTTACAACAGATGTCACTATGGTCCAAACATAAAATCATTTCTTGCTTAAACAGCCCAAAGGGACTGGAACATACAGAGAAAGCAAGGGTCAGGATGTAAAACAATTTCTACACTTGAATGTGTGAAAAAGAAAACAGAGGAGATGATCTTTGGATAACAATCCTTTATTTCAACAGTGTTACACAGGGAGCAGGAGTGGCTGCATGTGGAGGAACAAGACAATGAAGCTGCTAAAACAAAAATCCGAGCAGAATTCAAGAGTTGGCAAACTAAGAGCAACGCGGCAGCTGGCGGGTTTTCCCCAAACCTGTTACTTGTTATGAACTTTCAGTCTTTATAAACTGCATTTTTGAGTTCTTTTTATTGTTATATAAAGTACAAAATTGTGTTGCTTTCTCTTTAAAGTATGAAATAAGCCAGCAAGTCTTAGAAGTTTGTTTTTTCCAGTTCCAATTTGAACAAAACTCTGCTAAAGCTGGAGTCAAACCACTGACGATATTGAGCTCCCTGATAGTCCTCAGATAAACTGGCATTGAATCATCCGTCATGGTTTTCCATCTAAATATGCTGATTTGATTTTTTTTTAAATAAAGGTTACTTAAAAAAAACGTCTGTCTGATTTTTCTTGGGATGATCTAATGAAAAGTTTCAGAAAAACTCCACCAAGCTGCTGCAGAGTTCCAACGACTGCCTAACAGTGCAGAGAAGCCTGAACGCTGTGTCACAGACACTGGAAAACGTGGCAGAAATGCTGATTTGCAGAAGTTTTTCTTCATTTTCAAAATCACAGTACCGGTAACAACATTACAAATAAGCATGAGGCAAAACAGAATTTACCTTCCAACAACTAACTTGGCTTCACAAAAGAAAAGAAAAAAGGAATCTATGAATGTGGCTGCTGTATTATTTAATACAATTTTGTTTGAAGCTGCCTAGTGTTGAGAATCCTTTTTTGTTTAAATTTAAAGCTTCCTCCTCATTGAATGTCATTTAGCTGCATAGAAGTTTTGTGTAAAATGAGAAGCTCGTTGACTTTCACTACATTTAATAAAAATGAGAACAATCAGGTTATAAATCATCCCAATTTTAAAATGATGTATCCTCTCACCTATAAAAATACACGTTTTTGACTTTTTGAGAATATCTGAAAAGGATCGAGCAGAAGAGGCAGTAAGTTAATCCAGAAAAGTGAAGTAAGAAATATTCTTCTGCTATTAAAACCGTTACCATTTGCTTCGCTACTGTTTTAAGTTTTTTTTAAAGAACACCAAAAAATGAAAAAAGAAACCCCCCAAAACAACCCATTTTAAGCTTTAAGGGGAAATCCTGTAGGATGTTTCCCTATAGGCTGCATTTCAGAGTCATGTGTGACGTAGTGACAGATACAGTAATGAGACGAGCACCTGAACGTTACATACAGAACCAATGCAGCAGAATATTTGGTTGCAGTAAAACAGTCACAACACAGCCAAGGTCAATTCAGATGACTTACTACTACACAAGTTGGAATTATCTCGTCTATACACTCTTAAACCAGTCAGCGTGGCAGCTTCCTATCTATGCGTGCTCGTGTTTTTCTGTCATGTGATTTATTCTAAATTGATTATAACTGCCTCTAAGAAGCGTTGATGGTGGGATATCAGGGATGAGAAAGAAACCGGGCTGCGGTCAGTGCTGAACTATCACAACAAACAAGCTGCAGTTAGTGACAAATTACATAAGAACTGCTTTTATTTTGGTAACTCTGGTAGTTTTTAATATTTCCTTTAAAAGAAGCAGTGGTTAAACCTCATTTCCGTTGAGGTTGACGTGGCTTCATATTCCTTTTTTCTGTTTTTTCAATTTCAAAGGTTGCTCTCCCAATTATGTTCCAGTTTAAAGGGCTTTTCTCCCAGTTGCATGTTTGCTGTTCCCAATCTCTGAGGATGTTTACAGTAACATAGTGGAGGGGCCGTAGAAGCAGGATGTTTATCAAGGGAAATGCTGCTTTCAGAGTAGTAAACACCGGCGCTAAAGTCTGCTCATTTTCAGTTCAAATTCATGTCAGTCTCTTAAAAATGCCCTAATAAAATCCTTATTCATTCTCATCTACTGTGAATGTACAAAGTCCCCTCGTGTAGATTTGTGTCAAAGGTGAGCACAGATAATAGCTGGTCAGCGGGTCACAAACAAGGAATGTAGATGAACGACAAATATAGAAAAAAAATTAGAAACATAAAAAACAAAAATTAAATCAAACAGATACTTTTTTACTGCAATTTTTAAATTAAACATCTTGTCTGTATAGATATTAAAAAGTTATTTTTTGACTATTTATTACAATATTGAGGATTTCTTCGGATAAGTGAGTGATGGTTTTGTGAAAAATGAAGAAATCACAATGAACTGACTAAAAAAATGACAAGGGAGCTGAAATGTATTAGGTTATCTTGAAATAACTGCAAAAAAAAATGGCATTAACTCTATATGTCCCAGTCATTTTCCCTCTTTTTCTTTCAAAAAAAACAAAACAAAAAGTAAACAAATGTAGAGTGGTTGTTATTTTCCCTCAGACACCAACAAAAGTTTGTATCTTTTTTTTGATTTTGCAGTAAGGGACTAAAATGCACCACAGACTTGTGAGAAAGGCCATCTGGGATGAAAAAGTGACAACCTCAGTCCCACTAAACCGCCCCCTCCAGGGCCGCTCTTCCTCCTCTCCCCTGCTGTCAGTCATGTTGGGTTGTTGTAGAGTGACAAAGATTGTGTAGTGTGGAAAGATGAAACCGTCACGATGGGCCTTTCAACTCTGGGGAGGAAAAAAGGGAAACAGCCAGAGGCGCTGTGAGGATTCCCTTTAATGATGTTTCCTTTGTACTCCAGTCACACTTTCATTCAAAACTCGTCTACCCACATAAGCTTATTCACTTCATTTCTCTGGTTTAAACTTTTTGCCTTAATGAATTAAACTCCTTCAAGTGTTGACGATAACAAGCATCACTACTGTTACCTGAGATCAGTCAATCCTCTTCCTCAGCCAGTTCAGTTTCTTTATGAACCACCACTCTGGTAACAGACATGTCAGGATGTTGCTCTTTGGCCTCCTTAATGGCCTGTGCCAATGCCTGCAGTACCCAGGGGTGACCACAGAGTGGCAGCACCGAGCACGGCAGGCAGACGAGGGAAGGGAGGGGAGCGGAGGGAAGGGGAAGATGGAGTTAACCGAAAAAATTTGAAATAAGAAGCAGAACTGAAAAATGGTAAAAATGCTGGATATATATACTGTTAGTGAGCCATTTTACTTTTTTTTGTTGCTTTTTTGCTTACAGTACATCAAACAGCATGACTGTCAGTAAAATGGCTTCAGCTCAGGGAAAACATATTCAACAGTGCAACACAAATCGGAATTTGTGTAAAACAAATCAGACAAGAAATTAAAAAAACAAAATAAGTTCATGCAAAACTAAACAGAAAACAGGTAACATTATGTCTGGGGTGGCAACATGCATTTTTAATCTGCAAACGTTTGTTTGTCTGTGGCAAAAGTTAAAAGAAATATGATAAACAAGATATAGTCACTCATCTATTTAAAACATTGAGCATGTTTTTGAATTTATTTCATCAGTTCTGCTGCAGATCAGAGTGTGTTTAGGAATCACAGGAGTTTTTCGTTTCTAATTTTGTAACAATGCAGGCTGAGAAACAGACCAGTGTGGCTAATAATAGATGTACTTAATAGGAAAGAAGATCTACTAAATACAAAAACAGAACGCGACACTGGCCCAAGTTTAAATAAAAGAAATCTACATTTTTATGTTTTGTTTTGGTAAAAAACATGAAATGTGAAATAAATTAACTAGATGAGTGTTTGTAAATAGAAAAAAAGAATTTCAGATTTATGATAAAAAAAAAGGGTTAGGAGATCGTTTCGACATGCAAATTTGAAAATACTGGTCATTCAGACTGTGAGCAACATGGTGGACATGTCACCAGACTTTTCTTTTTTCTTCTGATTTCAGAAACTACAGAAAGCCAATTCTCCGTTATTGTTTTTTTGTTTAATCTAAGAGAGCAAACTGGGCAAAACTACAGTGAATAAGTATCAAAAGAGTCTTTTTGCTATAATTTAGTCTGAACACAAACCTGGTCGTGATCGATGTCACAGTCTCCGGTGATGACGATGCGTTTCTCAATCCTCGTCTCGGAAAGACCGCCCTTTAATGTCTGAAACAAAGCGGGAAACATGACGACTCGCATCACATGCTATTTAGTTATTTCGCAACTTTATGAACATGCTGGTGATTCAAATCAAAGTTCTTAAAGAAAAGGGGCTTAAAACTGTTTTTAAACAAAAAACAAGAATCTGTTGTGTAAAAATATCCAAAGGCAGAAGAGATGAAATATTAAGATGTTAAATTGTGGCAGCGGTTTACTATAAAAGTCACTGTACCTTGGTGATGTGTGTAGTTGTGGTCGTACACAAAGACTCAGAGGTGATGGTCTGAGCAGTCATCAACACTCCAGGTTCTCCCTCACCGTTTCCATCCAACTGAACAGCAAAAAAACACATTTATAAATATAATGATTGAGAAACAGGAGGGAGTGCTGGCACCATGCACTGCTGGTAAAAAGAAAGCATTTTGGAATCCAAAATGTCGGTTTTCGATCAGGTAAATTCTGCATAATTGGGTCAAAAATAAAGAGAAATGAAATGCAGACAGAGATGAAGACTTCCTGTGGATCTAAGTTGCGCACCTGTGCAGCCTCGTATGTGATGGTCTTGGTTTCTGTGTGTACAATGGGCACTTCTTTTGTGGCTATCTCAGTTTTCTGGGCTGCAAACGTGTCAGAGATAGTCACCATTTCTGTCTTTACCACGGGCAGCTGGGGAGGGAGGAGAGACGAGAGCGAGGAGGAAGGAAAAATACGTTAACACATGAAATCTGAGATGACTTTGGAGACAAAAACTTCTATTTTGAGCTTGCTTTGACGGTAAATCACCTCTAACGGAACTGAATTTTGACTCTTATAGTTCAAGTTTTATCCATGTTACAAACAACGACAGGACAAAACTATCAATTCCATTTAATTACAGTACACAAATTGATTCTTTTTCCAATTCAACACAAATCTTTTAAATATACAATTTGGTCAAGGGTCTAGCCAAAACCAATTTTGATTTAACCTAAATAAAAGAGGCCCTTTATTTTAAAAAGTGATGAGTTTTTACAGGAATTACTAACAAGAGAAGCAGTCTGTAGTCTGAAAATTTTTAAATACTTTAAATTTACATAAATCCAAGGATTTGACAAATAGCTTTTTTTGTAAAGATTAATTCAATTTGATTCGTTATTTTGAACCTCAGCCATAATGACCTTTGATCCACATGAACCAAAATGAGGTGATTTAGAGCCAGGCAGCTGCAGCTGGAGCCGTATAAAAATGGCATGCGGCGACATCCATGCAGACGAGTTCCAAAACCCGAGCAACACCATGCAAGAGAAGCAAAGGTCCGTCTACGAGTTGCAGGGAAACGGCAAAAAGAGCTACTGCAGCTTTGAAACTACGGAAAATTCTTTGGCATCAACGTGAAACTCAAAACAGCAACAGAGCATAAACATGCATAAAACATGAGCTGATAAAACCAGCTGGACTCAAATGACTGAGCAAACAAAACAGCTATTGAAATGTAAACAAGATGACATTTAGATGAGTGGGTGGCATTTCCAATGGGGAACAATGCAGATTCCCATAAATATGAAGCAAAGCATCACTGCCAAACACAAAAAGGGCACAGAAGCAAACACACACACAGGTAAAAAAAAAATAAAAAAAACAAAAAACGAAGAAAAAAACTATCTTGCAAAGCAGAAGACGCATCATGCATTTCCAACTTAGGCCCCATTAACTTCACAACACACAGACACCATGTGAAGGAGAAAGCAGCAACACACCACCTCACAGGAAATAACCTTGATGTGTGATGATGGTTGACAAACAAGCGATGTTTGGATGAAGATTTGACACTAAAGGATTTTACAGACACCAACACACCTGTGATCAAATACTTTTTCTGTACTTCTAGAGGAGCTCCGTGTTTGTTTTTTTATCAGGTTGTCTCTGGATAACCATGAGTGTGAGAATGTACATGGGGCTTAAATGTGTACACAAGCAGGAAGGGAAATGGCGTCGTGGAAAGCAGCAGGGAAAAGGCGGGAGATTCTACAGCTCAGAGGAAGGACCAGACCCCAGGAAAGCTCTGCAGTCCACCCAGAGGAGACTTTACCTCAGAGCAACAAATACCATGCGGCCGGGGTTCTGCGTCAACCGCCGAGGCCTCGCCGTTCACTTTAGGTTCCTCCTGCTCCTCCTCCTCTACTTCAGGTGGGACAAAACTCTTTGGAGTTTCATCAGGTGTCAACATTGGATCATCTGTGCTTTCCTCCGTTTCTGGATCGTCTTGTTTTTCCTCCACTTCGTCCTTCATTCCCTCCTCCGTTTCCTTCCTGGGCTCCTCCTCTTCTTGAGGGGTTTCCTCTGCGGGCTGGCTGATCTCAGCTGGAAGGGAAGGTGCAGGTGCAGCCAGAACTTCCGGCTCCACCTTTTCCACCTCTTCCTCCAGCTTGTCCTCCTCTTCCTTCTCCTCAGGTATTTGTGTGTTAGAGATAGATGTGGTAACATTTGGGTGGTACTCTGCCTCTTCCTCACTCTCGCTCTCGGATGAAACGCTCTCCTGCCTTGTCTGGTTTTCTTCTTCCACTACAACCACTTCTTCATCAGATCTCACTTTCTGCTCGCTGCTTTCCTGCTCCGCAGGCGGGCCAACAGGAGAGTTGCTCGTAACTGTCACATTGCCAGCTTTGGTTGCTTTGGAAACCTCCTGGATGACAACAGTTTCCTCGATTTCAACTTCTGTTGTCTACACACACACACAGGCATGCATACACAATGAGCAGACATGGTAGGAAACCACACATACACATACACAACAAACACATGGGATAAAAAAACAAAAAGAAAACAAGCAGAACATGATCATTGAACAAAAACTGTAACCAGATTAAAAATACAAAAGCAACATTGGAACATAGTTTTAACAAAATGACGTGTAGAAATGGAGCAAAGTAGGAAGACAAAACATCAAGCTGACAGAAACAAAGACATGAAGGAAGTGATGGGTTATGGAGGGCGGATGAGCTATTAAAGGGTGTTAACACCACCTTTGCAGGCTCTTTGGTATCAGAGATGGCGTTATCGGCTGAAGCAGTTTCCATTTGCGGCACGCTGACCTGCATGGCGGAGAGGTAACCGTGGCGTTAACAGTCACACACCAACAGAAACACAATCAGTATTAGTATTGGCCCCTGCCTGCTGGAGTGTTTTTCATGCACCGTCAAGTCAATTTCCACACAGTTAGAGGTCACTGCAGCAGGCAAAGAGGTAAAAGATGAGAGGAGGCTGCAGGAAACAACAGACGGATTGATGAGAATATCCCATCAATAAAAGAAAAAGCTCATCTTCACCCACACAAAAGGCAAAAGAAAAGACGGCGTTGAAGTCAGCAGAGCCTTTTAGAGACATCATTAAAAGCTCCATTGTAATGGCACAGAATGAGCGCATTACATGGCTCCCCATTTCTTTTGGAGGGAAGCACTGCTGCCGTTCTTTCACACAGAATGCAGCGATTAAAAATGATCCGGCAAACCTCATGCCACCTGTTAGTACATGAACTGCATAACAAGTTACTTAGGATGCAAAAACTGAATAATAATTTAACACCTCTCATGCATCATTTGCAGCAGGCATTATGGGAAACATCTGGCAAGTCACTTCACTTTTAAGCTTATGGACTAAGAGCAGAAAAAACCACAACGTTTTACCATGAAGAAAGGGTTTGGAATTACAAGCAAACGGACTCCTAAATGTTCAGCAGCAGCTGAAGCACCTCAGTGGAAGAGAGTGTGGGAGGTATGGAAAGAAGAAGCTCTAGTGGCTCAGGAGTAGCAGCAGAGCTTGTGGTTACAGCAGCATCTAGTGTCAGGTCAGGGATACTGCAGGAAGCTTCAGAAGCTGAAAGGCCAGCGTGTCTGCTGAGAAGCACAGAAGCTATCTCCTCTTCCAGACTCTACAGCGTCGCACACACAGATGCACGGGGTAAAAACGGAACAAAAGCGAGGAAAGGAAAACAAAGGAGAAGAGCGGTTACTCTTTGCAGGTAAACACAGGAACAACACGGCTAACACTGTGGAAATCAGACCCGCGGTGTGAGCGTTATCAGGAGAGACGAGTGCAAAACAGACACATTCAACCACAGAGTTTCCTCCACTGATAAAGTTCTCTTACACTGAGAATTTAGGTTTTCTCTCCAGAAACTAAACAGAAGCTTTCAAAGATCACAAATCATTTATACTAAACTTATGATCTAAATTTTGAGGGGAAAAAGTCTCTATTTGTGGTTTTGGTAATTAAATTGGACTTTTTTTTGCAATAAACTGGATTGCTGCTTGATTTTGATTCAAGCAGAAATAACTTAATAAGTTGATTGTAAAGATTATATCTTGATTTAACCTTAAAATGGTTCAGATAAAACATTAACACATGCAGATCAGAACACAGACTTTTATATTTTACTTTCAATAGTTTGGTACTTAAAGCTTGAAAAGAGCCTCCATTACATCAAATAAAGAAAAAAGAAAGCATTAAACCTTAAAAGAAAAAAGCTTTAAAATAATCAAATGCAGAGGAGTCCGATTTTCCCTGTAAAGAAAATCGTTTAATTGATTATCGTTTCAGCATGAAACATACATTCTCTTCATTCCATTGGCGTGGACAAAACACCAGCTATTGTGTCTTGTGGACTGAAAAACATCCAGGCAGACGTACCACTTGTTGCTGCTGAATGCGTATCGTTGAAGCAGGAGAGGAGGTGAGACGTTTCTCCCACTGGCTGGGCTGGGGAGGAGAGGGGGGTGGCGCCTCCATAAAGGAGCGTTTGAGCTGGCTAATGCTAGCTTGGTGTTTCAGAACCTCTTCTTGGGTCTTATCATGGTCCTAATTGGGGAGGTGGGGAAGAATGGGGATTGGGTAAAGGAGCAAGCAGAATGAGAGGGGTTGGAAAAGTATGATGTGGTGAGGAAGACGGGAGGGACAGAAGAGAAGGAAGAATTAAGGAAAGGACAGACGCAAAGAAATGGCAAAAATGTTACAGGTTTAATAAAGAAAACACAACCAAGGAGAACGTATAAAAAAACGGAGGCAAATAGAAATGATGGAAAATGAAACAAAAAACAACAGAAAAATGAAATGGAACAGGGAGAGGAAGGAGGCACGACAAAAGGAGAGAAGGATGAGGAGGAAGGGCATTCTTCAAATAAACATTCGCCTGTCAATCTGGAGGGAAACAGGATGGAGACTGTGCTTCACAAAAGCCCTTTTTTTCAAGCTGAAAGAAAAGCTGCATTCATTTGGCATTTCTTGTGATTTCAATTCTGTGCTGCTGGGAGCCATAAATGTGTAGCAAAAGGCTTCAGTGAAACAGCGCCCTCCATCTTGTTCAGGATTTTCCACTTGAATGAGGTCAGAAACTGCAGGCAGACTGCACAACATGGAGCCGATTGTCATGTTTTGTTCTGTATTCACATCCCATCAACTCTAGTATTGTTCTTCTTCTTTTTAGCTGTAGACATATTCCTGTCAGGGCTTTTATTGTTTTTTTTTTATTATGCTTGTTGTTCTTTATTTATTAGATATGCATTGGTCCAAAAGGTAAACAGGTTGATTTAAAGGTATATTTAATCCATTAAATACTTTTCAGTAGTAAAGTAAACCAGCTTCATGCGAACAAGGCCCCCCCCCCCATCGGCTCCACATTGCACACCCAGGTGTTTTAGTATGTTATACAATCAAACCACACCTCTTGGAAAAGTGACAGACAATCACCAAAAAAAAAAAGTCAAACGCAGCTCCTTGTGTGGGTTAGGCAGGCTGAGTTAGTCACGTTAGATACCTCCTCCTGGCAATAATCAGTGTGACCCCCCCCCTTCCAAACAAAAATATCAGCATTCATAATGCACAGAGCATGCACTTACCAACACTAACTTTCATTTTCACAAAGCAGCCATTGAGAACATACCTAAACCTGACAGTTTTCAAGCTTTTCTCTGGTAAATGTGTCCAGTTGAGGTTGAAATTTGGCTTTCAAAA
Organism: Oryzias latipes; assembly: GCF_053564925.1. Classification (NCBI taxonomy): domain Eukaryota; kingdom Metazoa; phylum Chordata; class Actinopteri; order Beloniformes; family Adrianichthyidae; genus Oryzias; species Oryzias latipes. The sequence goes on from NC_136260.1 coordinate 8,980,505, forward strand.
ACCAACTTCAGCCTTAGTATCATCTTGCAAAGGAGTTACCACTCTTGACTCCCTACTCTTTATTTATTTGAGCGGTTCAACTCTGTTTACTGAATAATGCTAATTCCAATCATAAAATACAGATTGAGGTTATGCAAAAGGGCTCTAGTGTTGTACTGGTTCATATAAACACAAGTTTAATCACTTCATGATTAGGGCGCATTTATTCTCCCATCTACTCTCCACCTTTTTTGTGCTCTTGCTGTCTGCAGTTCTGCAAAAAGGGGATAAGGGGCAGACGGAGAGGTTAAAAGCTTTATGGATCTACCGTAGTCATTTACAGAACTATCTAATTTAAAGGCCATTGGATCCATTTGAATTTGCATTAGTCGAATGTATTCAAACAAGAACAGCTGCTTTTTGAAAATCAAGCAAATGAACACAACATTAAAAAATAAAAGTCATCAATAAGCATAAAAACAGAAGAATAAACAGAATCATGCACGCAGAGCCTGAGAGTGCGAGAGGGCAGCAATCTGTACAGTACAGTACAGAGGAGCTGGTAGTTCTGATGGCATCAGAGTAAGAAACGTTTAATTTCAACCATCAGACGGCGCCAGTACAAACCTCCAACATTAAATTACTGTGCCTCACATAAATATTGTCCCCATGCACTCTCATTTGGCTCTGGAAGGCAGACATAAATAAAGAAAAATTAGGAAATTAAAACCATAACAAATGCAAAAAATAACCTAAAGAAATGAAAAATAAATCCTTATAAAGATTTGTGAATCAACATGTCCCCAACCAATCAGGATAGGGAGATGGGTACGAGCACAAACTGCACTTTGGGTAATGATCACTCCGAAATGAAATGTTTATGGTGTTTGTACCCATGTCAACACATGCACACACTTTTAAGGATTCAATGCACCACAACAGGCATGCACATCAACCCAAATACACTTTCAGGAAACATGAGCATGAATTAACTGACAGGAGCTGAAAATGTAGAAATTAAAAAGTTAAAAACCTATAAATTAATGTAAAATCTGGATGAACTTGCCCTTAAGAGAACAACTGTTATTATCAGCACGCCAATACAAATGAAAGTATTCCTCAGTTTGTTCATTTGAATACATGTGATTTTTTATGGATAATCATTCCAAATGAGCTTGATGTGATCGTATTAGGGCAGCTTCAACCATCAAACCAACCAACACAAGCAATGAAAAGGATTGACAGACCAGTAGACGCTTAGCTGAGGAATAAGTGTATGAACCTGAGAGAGTGCTTAAGTTGGAAAAGGATTTCCACATCTTTTTCTATGCAAGAAGATCCTCGAGGAGAGACTAAACTACTGTTCTACTCAGATTAAAACCCACACAGGAGGTGAAACACGTGAATCCTTGGCAAAATTCCCACTTAGTACAAACAAGAAGATGCTGAAACCATGAAACTATTTACTGCAAACCTTAACAACTCAGCTACAATTCTCCAACATTGAAGTTAACTTCAATCTGTAAAGCATGCTGGGTAAGGACAGGCCCCACAAACCTGGGAGGGCATGGCTTCCACTTTAACGGGGCTCAAGTCCGCCTCTTTGACCTTGAAAGTGGTAGTCAGGGTGATGGGAGTCAGAATAAAAGGATGGAGGAATGAAGAAAAAGAACAATGGCATGGATAACGGGAAGGTTCCTCTCCAGTAACTTCAGTGTTGGGAAGCCTCATTAATCTTGTTGCCTTTGGCCAATTAAGTTAAGATAGTGGAGAACCAGCTCCTATAATGACGTTTTTTCAGCCGTGGACAAATATTTCTGATTTAAAAAAAATTTCTTTTCATGAACAGCTCAGATGAAATAAAAAAAACCGCACTATTAAAAATGACAAGAAATCTAAAGCTCAGTCAGGATTGGGGGTATAGATACAATATTTCTATAAGATTAGATTTTCTCAGGTATGAACTTAACTTGGTAGGAGCTTAATATATGATTTTATCCCTGATATTTATGAATAAATATGTTCAAATGCAATATCATTAAACTACCATGTATTTGATGGGGTTGCAATAGTTGAAACCAGATGTTTCCACTCAGTTTAGAAGAACGCCGCGAGTAGTAAGTAATAATAAAATACATGTATTTTGGCAGAAGTGCTTCATTTAGCATGATTGTTGTTGCTAGAACTAATTAAACCACTCACAATATTCTCTTATTTTAGCTAATTGCTCCCGACAGAGCTGGAACTGGTGCAGCAAGTTTGCACAAACGTCTGCTTTCCAATTTTCCAAAAGGACTGAGTCAGTCAAGATTCACTTCCACATCTTAATAGCAACTTGGCAGCTAATTTAATTAAATTTTGCATGTTTATCTATAAACATATAATCTTTACCTATAAACTTTACCTATTTGCAGCTATTTTTTAGGCTTTCCACCTGTGTTTAAGAATGTACTTTTCTGTACATCAATCTCTGGTGTTAACCGGGATTTCTTTATGAGAAGCTTAACCTGTGTGGCACAACTTTGCATGAAGAGAAGATGTGAAAGTCAGGTAAAAAGGAATTAGCATGTCTATAAATGACTTATTAAACCCAATGTAGTGCGCTAATATACAGCGCAAACATAAAAGATGCCTTCTAAAAGCAGCGTGAGATGCTCAACTAATAATACGAAATGTTCCATTTTAAATATATCTTACAAATGTTAACAATAAAGCGTTATTCTAACTTCATATTACTTATTTTCTTCTAAATATCAATCTTCTTTATTCTAACGCTAACACAGAAGAAAGGATATACAAATATGTCACAGGTGACAAAATTAATTACGATAAAGAAATTGAACGATTAAATTGAACGAGTGTGGATTTATGCTGCGGGGTCGCACATCTCCTGCATCCAGGTTGCATCTGCGTGGTGCCTGATGTGAGGAGGGGTCAAAGGTGAGGCTCCATGCTTGTCAGACTGGCCATCAGCCGTCACCGGCAGCATTCCTTTTCTTTTACTGGACATGGCGTTCTCGAAATAACACAGAGTCAGACCGAGGGGCGTGGCTAAAATCAGGGCTAAGACCAGAGACTGGCTTGCTGTCAGCATCACGGCGAGGAGGAAGAGCACTAGGAGGCAGGGGAGGAAGAGAGGGGAGGGGTTGAGGAGAAAGCGTTGCAGAGATGCGGTGAGGTTAGAACAGGAAAAGGCGGTCAGAGAATGAAGAGAGGCACGAGATGTAGCGGAGAGAGAAGAGATGGAAGCGAAGGAGGAGATGGCTGAGGGGGCTGATGAAACTGGGGGCAAACCCAGTTGTGTCAAGTGTGAAGGAAGAGCAGCAAAGAATTTAGTGAGTGCCGGAGTGAAATATTTGGTCAGAAAACCAACAAAATTGCTCCACTTAGAAGCAAAACCCCTAAAAAGTTGGCGTATTTTAGAAGTACCCATGTTTAGAAACGTACATTTGGTCCCTGACATTTTAGCTAGTGTTGCAGCTGGTGGCCACAGCTGCTGCCACAAAGCAGGAGACAGAATGATCAGTTTCTTGGTTAATCCTGAACGGAGCTTTGTGGGCAAACACCTGCTTCCGTTCCTTCCCAAAACACTGAGAAAAGACAAGATAAAAGAGGCACATTTAACCACTCCCTTCAGATAGGGCCACCCCTGCCAATTTGCAGCTGCTTTTCTGGTTTCAACTTTGCAGGCCTCCTCAAATTTCAGGAGCTCTGAAGCGCATGTGTTAGAAGAGGTGGCTGGGTGGGGGGATGAAGGACTCTGAGCGAGGTGTCCAAGATCAGCCGGCTGCTGATCTGAGAAAAAGGAGAGGGTGTTGGAGGGAAGGGCCCACAGCACGTGAGGCGTTTCCGCGCCGCCAATACCATCGTCATCTTCAGAGATGTCTGAAAGCCCGCGGTCAAACTCGGAGATGGAGTCGAGGGAGGGGGGGATAGATGAAAGTGATGATGAGGAGGAGAAGGAGAGAGGGAACATGAAAATAGACTGGTGGGTGAGAAGTGAAGGTGAAAAGAAAGACAGAAGATTATAGGAGAAATAAAAATAAAAAAGGAAGAATTAAAAAAAAAGAGGGGCAGAAATACAAGCCGAGCACACAGAGAATTGAGCCATGAGAAATCAAGTGTAGCCAATGCCATGTGCCATTATTCATGCCATGAGATGACAAAACAAAAGGTGACAACACCATGCAGGAGGAATGTGCGGATAGCAAATCAAAAGGAGTGTGTGTGAAGGAAAAAAGAGAGAGGGAAAAAGACAAAAAGATTAGTCAGTGCACAAACACTACAATTTAGCTGAAAAGTGAGCATAGCAGGGTTCAGCCTAGTGCAGAGTACAGTGGGAACAGCTGTTTGCAGTAAAAGTGTCAACAGGGGATCACCAGTGACAGACGACCCAAAAGTGCTGGAAAATGATGAGGGAAAGGTGGAGGCCAGGAAAAGACAGTGGGGCAGGAATCATGCGATAAAGAATACTCAGAGCTTACTCCTATGCCCTGGATGAACTCAAAGTAGTGGTTAATGGAGCATAATATCTAGGTTATCGAGCCCAGAGGATAAAGCTAAATTCATTGGTAAGAATTAAAAAAAACAAAAATAGTTGGCCTTGCCATACTCCCTACCGTCGCTCCCACCTTTTATTCTTCTATTCTAGCGGAACACGCCGTGACCTCAGTGACTGATCTTAAAATGTTGTTGCCAACATTTTGAATAAATAAATGAACTGTATTTCCGTAGCACTTTAAACCATCACCAAAGTGCTTTGGAATGCCAGAAACAAATTAAATAATCCTACAAATTCTAGTTTAAAAAAAAAGAAAAACTGCTCAAATTAGCCTGGAAAGAATACAATACACAAGATGCAGTAAAATAAAATACAATAAATGAAATATAATGCCCCAAACTAGTAGGTTTTTCAAGCTTTTCTGGAAAAAAAGAAGAAAAAATTCTTTACTGAGGATTAAAAAAAAATCAAAGTACATAGAAACCAAATAAGTATTGGTTTCAACTCAATTTTTAAATGTTTGATTATAAACTTCCAACAAGTCAAGTAAAGCTCTATTTTTCCTTTTAAAGCAATTTGTTCAGTCTCCAAACAGATGAGCCATCTGTCCTGGGTTAGCCATCCAACTTCTCCACTCCTCAACTGCTGCACAAACCTTTTTTTAATGATTAAAGCACTTAAAACAGTTAAAACACTTAACATATTACAGCATTTTATATTTTTTAGCAACTTCTATTCGATTTGTGTTAAGAGCGTACTGCATTTGATCTACTGAATATGAAAAATAACAATCACAATGTGCCAAATGTGACAGAAAAAGCTGAATTGACTTTGGTCAAACTTTGTATCTACTGTGTTTTTTAACATGTGATTACTTACATCCTACTATGTTGCGACCAAAAACCCATGTTTTAGGCAGAAAACCTGTGTAGAACCAGTCAGCTGTTAAATCTGTGTAATATCTGGTTGAGGATTTTGCTGCTGTTTACACATTTATACGCTTTTTATATTTAAACGTTTACTTATGTGCTACATTTTGAAGAGCTGGATAAAGTTAAAAACTGGACATTATTCACAGCAAGCTTTACATTTATCAGTGTACAAAACTAGAAATAATACAGAACCTCATTTCTCTTTACACATGAGGATTGTTGATTTAACACAGTAACTGCTGTTATTATGTAATATCACGGTTTTGTTGAAACACATTGCTAAAACAGAGACTTTTCTTTATTACTTTGGTTTAGACATTATTTTCTAGTATGGTCTAATTAATATAAGAAGCTATACACACCTTTGAGTCAGACTGAAGCTCCAGGTTGGGGTCATGTCCGTTCTCGGTCGTATCCCTGCCAGCCTCAGTGATGCTGATTACTGGTGCTAAGGAATGAGAAGGTTACGGTGCAGTCAGAGGTTTGTTTAACAGTCAACTTTCAAGTCAGATCTCACAGTGAGACCTTCTGTAAAAAGTTACTGTGAGCTCTAGACTGTAAAGGATTTAACATGAATGTGGGAGTTTCACCTAAAACGTTCCAGTCTAATATTTGATCTTTGATTAAAATACTCAGCTTTATAAACTTGTTTAAAAAAATTAGAGTTTTGTGCCTGCAGTAGACAAATCTGTCCAGCAGGGGTCACTACCAGATGGTGGAAAAGTGTGTCACATCTGAAACTGGGGTAGGCAACAACAAAAAGTGTGATTAATAAACCAAAATGCAAACAAATAAGCAAAAAAAACAAACCTTAACTATATTACCTCTATGGGTTGCTTTTTTGCCAAACAGTGTCTAATGTAAATTAAAACTCACATTTCTACAGAGAAAACACTACAGACATCAAGCAAATCTTTGTTTTGGATACACAAACTCTTGTTTCTTTTTCCCTCTGTTAACAGCATGACAGAAAACATATGTTGTAGCCATTTCCTGTATCTGGTCAAACACAGAGTTTTAGATCTGTCCAGAAACTGATCCTGACATAAAACCCTGTGAAATCTCGGACACACAAACTGTCTCCCAATCTTTTTCGTTCAGCTCGTTTACTGTAACACAAGCGTAAAAGCTTCCTGTTTCGTTCCATGTTACACGCTTGGATTACCTCCATCCAAACTGCGGCTGATGCGTTTCGATGATGTACGTTCAAAATTGGGAGCAGGTCGGTCTATGAGAGAGCTGGCCATGCGGGTCTGGGCCTGAGTGCGCCCGCTGTAGCGGAACTTGGAACCCAGAGTCAGGAAGCGGGCCTTAGTTGGAGGTTCTGGTGCATTTAACCTAAACACAGAGAATCCACAGCTTCACTATCATTGTCTGTAAAATTCTATTTTAAAACTAACTTCTATTGTGCAAGTAAAAAATGAAAAAAGTGTTTCTATAGGAGTCTTCCTTGAACAAGACATTAAAGATTTACATTCCAGTCATACATATATGTCCAGGTGTGCTAAAACAAAGCAAGTGAATACACCAGTAAGTTTTATCATTTGCCTCAAGCAACAGACATTTAGCTAAAAGCAATGGAGCAAGTTACCCTGTTCAAAGACCCACTACGATAAAAATTGAGTTTTTAACATGTTCTTGTGGTACTGATGATGAAAAGGAAATTTCTCCATCGTGGGACTAATAAAGGAATATCTTATGAAGGACATACATTTAGAAAATGTAAATTGAATTTTAGGGTATTTTTTTTAAATTGTTGTGAATCAGGAGTAGAAAAAAAAAAAGCAGTTTGAACAAAGTTCACATTTCGCTGGGCAGGCCATAAGCTTCCCGCTCCGCTTCATCCTGATGCATCCAACTTGTAGACAAATGGATCCACGAATGTCTTTGTTTTCCTCGTCTGAGCTGGAATCTGGATCTAAACTGTACGGCTGGATAGCTCCAATATTGTTCAGCATTTTTGTTGTACAGCTAATGCAAGGTTGGGGTTGTGAGGGGCTGTAGAAACTATGTCCAAGAAAACAACAAAGATTTTTTCATTTTGGCTAAAAACGCCATTATCATAATTAAAAGACCACTGGGAACAATTTTACTGTGGATCTTTAAGCGATTTCTGCATCTTAAACTTTATACTGTATTAGTTCCACTTCCATCTTAGTGTGCTTCACAATAAAATGCTTGGTTTTTTTTCTACCTGAAGAAGCTGTGATTCTCCACGCAGACTTTCCACAATCTTTTGGCAGAGCGATGATTCTGGAGTTTGAATCCCACCGTACTTTCGAACTGCTCCGTCTGAAAGGCAGAGACGTTTGTTGACACCGCTTTTGACTTGGACCCTCACGTGTTACTGCTTTTTAATGAGTTAAATCAGCGTCGACAAACCTCGCCTGGTCGGATCTTGATGTAGAAGTTGTTCCTTTTGTACGAAATCTTGAGTATTTTGGGCCAGGCAAAACGATTTATGCGCAGTCGGTCTTTGTAGACCAAGAGTCCATTGGCGCACACACCCAACATGATGTCCACGCCCTCCGAATCCTGCAAAAAGAATTATAAAGGAAGAAATCTTTAAAATATGTTAAATGTTCGCATATTGCACCAATTTGTCCCTACTTAATCAGATTGCACATCAATTGATTTTTTAAAAGTAATCAGCGGAGAGTCGATTACCACAGAAAAGCTGTGTAGTTTAACTGTAACACAGTTAGCAGGAGACAAACTCACTAACAGCGCTTTCAAATCCAATGCCATCTGGAATTGTCAAGGCTGCATTGATTACGGCTGTGATTGATCAGAGGAAAAATCTGTTGGACTAATGGAAAAAGCAAAATGTAGATAATGGACAGTTTTATCGGAGCATGCACTCATCATAGCTTTGTCCTTGTGTTGCACCAGCTAACGCATTCTGCGAGTGCTTCTGCTAAGTGTCTATCTATGGACAGATTGTTATCAGCCTAAAGCTTAACATTTCGAGTAATCAGGAAGTCTTTCCATATGGACCCGTCATGAGCAGGAACATCAGCCCGCTGGAGGTGTTACAGATGATGTGATCCGATTTCAGCTCGTCTTCTGTTGTCTCTGCTTTTTGCTGAAAGTTGACTAATTAACTGCTGCAACGTTTGCTGCAGGGTTCAAAATCCTAACATCCTGCAGTGTATCTACAATTCTTTTAGGGAATATGGTAAACACTAGTCTAATGATCAGTTTAAATACTATGGGAATTTTCCGTGCTGAACTTTGAAGACTGATCTGATGGTGAAAATGTAGTTTTCGGCAAACCCTCAAAAAAGGTCTCGTTTACTGAGATCTTCCTTCTAAATGTTACTACTGGTAGTCAAAGCAGCTGCCTCAAGCCCAGTCACATGCACCCGTACGTGGGGTTGATACATATGGGCTTTTGGGTTGAACAGGGCAATGGAGGATCATAGATAGGGTTATAAAGGAAACGCAGGTGTCTTGCAGTTCTCTTGAGGCTCACGCGGCCACCTTAAGGGGACGTTGTTACGTCCCTGGGCCGTGTGGGTGTGCTCCTGCCGCCTGCCCTTTTTCTCCTCCTCCTGCTCAGGTGCAGGTGTATAGTAATCAGAATATGGAAATAAAAGATCCACTTTTAGGGCTCATCATGATGCTCTCTCACTCTGATCTTCCTGCCATGTCTAGGTCTTTTGCTGCAGCTCTGCGCCCAGTCATTAGCTTTCTCATCCACCCCCCTGCATGCACTCTTCAGTTTGGTTCTGTTGCTTTGCTTTATACTCCATCCGCAAACATACACACCTTGGCACTCATGCAATACCACACTTTCACACTTCATGTTATTTTGTTGTTTATTCTTCATGAAAATGGAACATATGATTGCCATGAGTGTGTGGTAAGCGTGTCGTCAAATAATCGCAAGGCCAATGTAAGTTGGATGCACTTTTGAAATACGAGTAATGCTGTCATACAATGCCTGTACGTCACACTGTAAGATGCAAGTACTGGCGCCTTACTGACTGCACACAAATGCATGCACACACTGGGTGTGCTGGTGATACAAAAGTGCCCGTAAGATGCCTGTAGTTGCCCACACAAACTACACTCTGATTGTTCGATTTCCTCATTTCAAACAGCCAGGCTGCACGCAAGGAGAGCTCACTTCTCACAAGAGCAGCACTCATGGGCGCCTTGCGCAGTCCACAGGATTTAGGGCAGGGCTCCCCAAACTTTTTCAAGCGAGGGCAACATGACGTTTCCATTTTCTGATCAGCGGCCGGGGTCAGTTTGAAACATAAAAAGTGTGATAGTAGCAGGGGTGCCTAAATGTAAACTGAAAGCCACCCATAACCAAATATTAATAACCCAATCTGATATATAATCTGATAAATATATAGAAACAGTATTTTATATTGTAAATGGTAAAATGGCGTATACTTATATAGCGCTTTTTCTACCTTCTTGAAGGCCCAAAGCTCTTTACAGTCACAGTCCCAGTCACCCACGCACACACACACACACTGGTGACGGCTCCACTGCCGAACACTGGCGCCAACCTCCCACCAGAGGCAAGGTGGGGTTCAGTGTCTTGCCCAAGGACACTTCGACGTGCAAGACGGGAATCGAACCTGCAGTCTTATGATAATGGGTTGACCGCCCATTCGCTGCACCACGGCCGCCCTTTAGAAAATCAATAATGACCAAATAAATCTCGGTGGGTTGTTCACAGAAATAAAGCTTCTGTTGTCCATGCACAATCTTAGCTAAATATTCAACTTCTGTTGTAAGTGCAGAATCTCTTAAATGACTCATATGAGCAGTCATTTGCAATACCAATCAGAAGTCAAGTTCAAATTCTATGACTGGGGCAAAGTGAGGTTGCAGTGGCAACATTTTTAGCTCGACTCACATTTAAATTCAAATAAGATTAGATTAGATAAGATAACTTCATTTATCCTACAATGGGGAAATCTTTATGGGAAAGCTTTATTGACGTGGGGAAACAATACCAGGGATTCCGTTTTCCATGCTTCCATGAGTCTGGATCATGTGGCCAGCCCGCGGGCCGTAGTTTGGGGAGCCCTGATTTAGGGGAATAAAAAGATGAAAACTCTGTACAACACGTCTGCGTCTCATCTTACTTGCCTTTGGGTGTGTTATAAGTGTCTGCTGCCAGCTCAGTGGCCTTGCGATAGGGTGTCCACCCTGGGACTAGTAGGTTGTGAGTTCAAATCCAGTGCTTCCCTGCTTGATACTCCACATTAAAAGGAGTTGGATTTGAGGGTTAAACCACCAAGAAATTCCTGAGCGTGGCTGTGTCTGCAGCTCCCCGCTCCCCCAGGGCATGGGTCAAATGCGAAAAACAAATTTTGCACACCTAGGTGCGTGACAGCTAATGGGACTTTGACTTCAACTTTTAAGACTCGTTACTGCAGCATGTCGTAGACAAAAATGTGCATAACCAAGTTTGCTCTACAGGCTCACCAAGCAGTCTGTCAACAATCTTGAGATTTTGTGTGGGCCACCTGCGTTCCCCATACAGATTTGCCCATTTTTCCCCTGCAGATAGCCAGTGTCCACTAAAAGGTTTACGCTTTTGAATTGCTGTGATGCAATTTAGCAGTTCTGCTTCTGTACATGATTAAAGTTGGTGTGCTTTTAAATTCATTACAAAGAAAAAATGTCATTTGCTCACATCGCCATCATGTTTCATGCATTTAAGTGCCTTGTACTCTGATATTTAGCTGCATGGGCTTTTTAGTGGCATCACAATTTTACTTGTATGGACATTTTAGGGGGCACTAACTGCAAATGTCCAAACACAATCATGATACAACTGAGACAAACATCAGCAAGGTTCATTTTGATTATACCATGGTCCGGGTGAATACTCGATTCTGATTGGCTGCTGGGTGTGCATTAAAAACTGATAACCGCACAGTGAAAAAAGAAGTTCCGGTCAGCTAGCTTAAATGTTTCGTATCACTGCGCCGGCTTCTTTAAAACAACCTTTTGCTTCATCATTTGGACAAAAACAAGCGGTAAGAGGTGAACTTTCTATCTAAACTGATGCTTTATTAACCCATCGGAAATATCAGCATATATATATCGCCGAATCTTGACTGCAGCGGTGGTGCGGCGCAACGCAGACTATTTGTTATGTGATGTAACAAATTTTACTTTTTGTGAGAAAAGCGATCCAAATCAGAAAAAACAAGAATTAAGGACTAAAAACTGGTTAATATGTATTGCTTTTGTAAGTGACCATGTTATAAGTGGGTTAATGGCCTTCGAAGTGTGCATTATTACTTTTTAACGCACTTCGTGGAAGCAACGGTTCAGACTTCCATGGTGTGCGTTAAAAAGTAATAATGCACACTTCGTCGGCCATTAACCCTTACTTAAATCACATTGTGTAAACATTTCATTTGTAATGCATCAAAATGTAGCAAAACTGTTTGTGTGATTCAGATAATGCTGCATGTTTTTAGCCTGACATTTGTTTCAACATAGAATTTAAAAAAAAAAATCCGATTCCGGCTGCCGCTGCTGCTGCGGTGGAGGTCTTGGGGTGGGGATGGCTGGGCACTCTCCCTCCTTCTTTTCACGTTCCACCATCCATTTTAGAAGAACATAAACACTCACCTGAGCACTGGTGTTAGCTCACCTTTGCACTAACAGTTTGCATGACTGAATGACTGAAATATTTCACACTAGTTGGTTTTAAGGCATAAGTATGCGTGTGAACTCTATCTGTTTTGTGTACATGTCGACAGGTGGACATTTTTGCAGCTAGCAGGTGTGTTTATAACATTTGAGTGTGTGTGTGGACAGGCTCCGCCCCTTTTTTTTCTTTTTTTTTCTTTCTACATTTGAACCTTACCATAATGATTAACAACCAGTAAACTTGTTGCTTTATGCTGCTTCATGGTCTTATCCCCCTTCCCCTCCTATTATCACCCCCTACCCCCCCTCTCTCTAACGTCCCTCTCTCTTCTTCCCCTCTTTCCTTTTCCGTCCGGTCCAACACCAAAGATTTTCAGACATGTTTGAAATTAATAAAGTTTGGCCTCAATTACAAAAGGGGTTTATTCAGACATACCTTTGGTTTGTCAGAAGATTAATAACCCCTCTTGTTAAAGTAAAATATGTCCAACACAAGAGGCCCTCAGCTCTCATCTGTCTGCCCAGCTGTTGGACAGGACAAGTTAAAAAAAAAAAAAAAAAAAAAAAAAAAAGAACTTCTCATTGCTGCGATCAATATGTCCTCCTGATATCTCTACTCTCTCCTCCGAGGGCCTGTCCCCTTCCCGGCTAACTTTAGTCCACCCCCCAAACCTTACTTTTTTAGTCATCTGTTTTGCACAGAGACACAAGAATGTACTCAAACAGAAATGGAAACATGCACACGGTCTCCTGATGACCTGCTATCCCAGTGAGAGAGTGGCCGTTCCCATGGCAACGGCCTCCCCTAAATGTTTGTACAGCTGACACACTCTGTTGAAGGGACACAAACACGCAGACACACCGGCATGCTTTCCCCACATCAAAGAAGCCCCGCTAATCCTGAGATGTCGACAACAATCGAGATGAGGGGAGATAAGAGGACGGCAGAGGAAGCAGGAGTTCATTCACTTGTACCTTAGCGCGGTGCAGGTCCACTCCATACATGGACAGCTTCTTGGCATTTTCCAAAAACTGGATGTCAGCCTGTGCTGGTGTCATTCCCCTTTGAAGAAAGAAAGGCAAGAAGTTATTCAAGCAAACAGCACCAAGCAATCAGTTTAGAGTCCAGCTGAGCTACATGGAAGGAACTTACAGGTAGACATGCACAACAATGCCGGCACCATATCAGTATCAGAAGGTGATTACATAAAAAAGAAACTATTAGATTGGCAGAAATGTAATTTTCTGTTGATGCGTTTCCCCGATTTAGTCCTTTATAATGGCCTAAGGATGTGAGTTTATGTCCTTTCACACCAAATCCCCACCTCTATTACTATTTTAGGGAGCTAAACTGTACCTCACTAATCCCATTTCAGATCATTCACTTCATCTGGTTTTACACCAACCATTCATAACTGCTACCAAGCACCAAAAGCCCAGATTGGATATATTCCAAAGTCAAATTGCTTTTATGTTTTCCAGCTTTCAATAGGATCAAACGGTTTAAACATACAGCTTGTTTTTTTGGTTTAGTTTGAGTTAAAAAGAAAAATAACAAAAAAGTTGAAATGAAATGTCATTGCAGCCAAACCTCTCTTAGAATTAAAACTACATTTGAAAATGGCAAAACCCAATATCGTGCATGCCTATTCAGACTCAACACAAGAAGGGAGTCTTAAAAGAAAATCATGTCTGTTCTGACTTGTGTGACTTGTGGAGTTCCAGAATCTTCTCTTCCATCTCTTTGCTCTGATTGGGTGCAAAAGTCTGCTGACTGATGAAATCCAGAGGGCGTGGCTGGTCAGGTTCCTGGTCCCCAAACTCTGCCTGTGAAGCATTTACTCAATATTTAGTGAACAAAATCCAACCCAGAACCCAACATGAGAAAAACAAAAAGCATCAATATACAAAATATATAAATGATTGAATGCATACAGTTCAGATCAGTAGATTTAAAGCTGTACCTGCAGCGTGTATGAGCCCAGCAGAGCATGAGTGACAAATGAACAAGGCAGACGTCCGAATGCTACGTCGTCGCGAAGCTGCAGACACAAGAGGTACCTGGAGGGAAACAGGGACCATTTCAATGGAACAATAGTGACTAAAAAGCCCCAAACACTAACACACTACTTCTGCTTTTACACAGTCTGCTGGTTCAGATGATATGTTTGCATTAGGGAATAAGTCTGCTTCGCATTTTTCTTTGTGTTTTGGATTTCTGTGCGTTTTGGATAAACATGGGCCTAATCTGCACCACGACACATCCAAACTCTGTTACATAACGTATACATTTGCATGTTTTGAAGTCATGAACTGTCCTGCGGATAAAAGGATTTGTAAACATTTTACAGTCTATGCACTGATTTATTCTTGCTGCAAAAAATGTTGACTTCGTGGAGGCGGTTCGGTTCAAAGCGCCTCATGAAGTAGGTCGATATATCGCCCAAAGACAGGAGAAAAGGTCCATATTTTGAAGCAGCACCAAAGTTACACTGATGAAGCTAAAACGTCGAATTGTGTTGAATTTGTAAAGAAAAGAAGAGACCTCTAGGCCAGATTTGGTTTAAGACTTAACCGACATGTTCTAAACATCATAAACTGCATGCTGAGTCAAGGTTTACCCACTAAAAGCAGCTTTTCTTTTAGACAATCTTTGTAAGCTTAGAAAGATGTATATTAACCAAACTTTTTTTAATAGGTACATATACAGAAAACCTCTAACTAAATATGTTTTGCATTCCTCCTAAAGATATCACAATCCACAAAAAAGTAAAATTACAAGAAAGTTGATTTCATGCAAGACAAGAAAATATAATTTAGCACCTCACTTTTCAGCAAAATAAAATAAATGTTAAAAAAAACACAAATATTGTTTATTTGTTGGCAGAAATAATAATATTTTGGCAACCTTTGGTACTATTTGCATGAAGGTAAAAGTCAACTGTGCTATCATGATGAACCTGCCCAAAATTATGGTTGCTAGGGGCTTTAATAATATATGCCAACCTGTGCTGGAAGAATAATGTGGAAAAAGCTGTAAAAATAAAGTAAAACTGCAAGGATGGCCTGTCAAAGCTGCACATTGCACCATTCTGAAAGATGTCATGTTTGAGTGCATGCGTGTGCGTTTACCTTGTAATGTCTTCAGTGAGTAGCGAGGGGTCTGGAGGGTAGAACTTGACATTGAAAGAAAACTGCCAATTGTTACCTGGAGGAAAACGATTCTCTTTAAGAATGATTTACACTGACAAAGTTAATACAAGAGGAAAAATTGATGGTTATGATGATTAAGTAGGAAAGAGTGGGGATACATTGAGAGTTGCAGAAGACTTTTTTTTTAAAAGCCACACTGATAAAAATCATGTTTTAGTTGTTTCTAACAATTCTTGCAGCATTTTCTGCTGATGGAGGACATATATAAAGAAATTAGGCTCAAAATTCCATTTCTGAGTATTTTTTTATTCAAATTGTTTTCAAATTTTTTTCTATCATCCGTTTTTTGCTCTGAGCTCTCAGCATTGGGGAAGGGAGAGGAAGGTGGGGCGTGGTTGCTCCATCCATAATGAGGTCCCGCCCAATTTCTAATGAACTACTACCCCTTTGCAGAAACTATGTCCTAGAAAACAAAACAGGCTTTCGGATTTTGGCTAAAACTGCATAATCGTAATTAAAAGAGCACTGGGGACGCTTTTAAAATAGATCAAAAGATGATCGGAGTGGGACTATAAGAAGATTAGAACACAAAAATAATGTGGTAGTGTATGGACATATTCTGGCAATGCAAAATTCAACCATGTAGTATTGTTGAAATGATCGTAAAAAAGGACAATTGCAACACAATTTCATGTCTGTTTTTTTCACACAGTCTTGTTCTGTTTCTATTCATCCAGAAGGCCACACTGTCAGAACTGAACTCGCAGAAAAATGACAACGGAACACACCATCTGGGATATTTACCGGTAGCCTGAAAAGGCTGAAGTTGCATGGCAACCATTTCTTCATCACATATCACGAGCGTAGACACCCCCCCCCCCCCCCCCCCCCCCAAAACCACACAAACAAAAAGGACATGAGCTCTGATATGCATAGTGAGGCAAATGAAGGTTGTTGTTGTTTTTTTGTTGGAATAACTGTTTTAGTGATTTTTACCGAGACTCAATTCAAACAATGGTACTGCTTCTTTTGTCATTTGTCAAAATCTTTGAAAACTTTTCTTTTTACGCGTTTTAAACAACATTGTATTTCTTTTTTGCCACTCAGTTACAACAACTCAGAGTGATGGTTCTTCTCTTTCCTTGCCTTCCTTTACATTTTCTTCATTTTCCTGATGTGACAGCTCATGCATGCAGGTTAACATCTGTTTCTAAGCATTTATGATATTTACAGCATTCCTTCTTGCCTCATTACATTCCTCACCATGTCGAAAACTGCTTTTTCGAGGGGTCAGTCCTCAATTATCTCACTATTCTAACCTTGTTATTCTGCAAGTTTTCATATAATCTAATCTAATTCTGGTCAACTCAAAAACAACTTTTACATGTTTGCCACAAAATAATGAGACAAATTAATTTCAAGACTATAAGACTAAACATGTATTTTCAAAACTTTGCTTTGTAAACTTAAAAATGTAAAAAAAACTTGTGTTTAATGTGTTTCTAACTACAGCTTTGCCCTCAAAATAACTGAAACGCTCTGGTATGGCTTTCCAATTAAAAATGTTTAATTGCCGGCTGAGTTCAGAGTGAAGATAAAACGTAATGGTTGACTGCAGACTGCATACAGAACCCTGTCAAACCTGTTATTAGTGTGGTTCTGTGTACACAAACATCTTCAGTGTGCAGACGCTCAAATAAACAAGCAGTTCTGTTTCTCTCCCTCTGTAAACATTCATAGAAAGATGCACAGGGTTATGTCTAAACAGCTAGAGCATACTGTAATATGGCCAACAAATACTAATAAAGAAACATAAATTACACTGACAAATAAGTGTAAAATCCACATTCTGTACACACCC
Organism: Oryzias latipes; assembly: GCF_053564925.1. NCBI lineage: Eukaryota > Metazoa > Chordata > Actinopteri > Beloniformes > Adrianichthyidae > Oryzias > Oryzias latipes. Next base: position 8,997,567 of record NC_136260.1, read on the forward strand.
AAACAGTACTCCCTCACATATAGCCATAAAACAGTTTTTTTGGAGTCTGAATTATAGGTTCTGGAAGGTTTTATACAGTGTTAAAGCTTGTTTGAATTATAGCGTAAACAGGAGGAGCAGGATATAAACAGCAAAGGGAAGAAAGCCCACTGCAACTGTCATGACCAAGTTGTGAGTTATTGTCTTGAAAACCTCTTAGAGGAAATTTTGTATTTAAAAAAAAAAATAACGACAATGAAAAAGTTACATCTGAATAAACCAAACAGACCATCTGTGAACAACACTCGGTCTCAGTTTTAATGTAAAAATGGGAGAAAATAAAAGAGTTTTCTCTAGTTAAGTTTTCAATAAGCGCTTGGGTGGGACAAACAAAAAGTAAAATACCTGGCTTCCTATTTATATATTTACACGGGTTCATATAATTAACAAAACCTCAGCATACTCCAAAAATACTATAATTTTTTGAAAATATTGTTTTTCAATGTTAATGTTTTTAAAAATTATTTATCATGCTTACGTTTCCTTATTAACCAGTTTACTTCCAATTTAATTAGATCAATTGGTTTAATTCTATTTTTTTTATTTGACTTTTAGATTTCCATCATTCAAAAGCAAACCCTTATATCTTTAAGGAACACCAACACACAAACAAAAACTTACTGCGGATTTGTCTTTTAATCTCCTTCATTGGATCGAGCCAACACTGAAGGTGCAAAAGACAGAGGCCAGTTAACTTATGTGATGAAATACTAAAGACATAATCAAGAAATTCATGAATAATAATGTCATATGTGAAAACAATTGAGCAAATTCTTGATATCTTTTGGCAAACTGAAAACAAATTGACCACAAGACTTTACAATAACGTATTTGTTTATAAGTGCAAAATAATTGATAGAATAACCATATAAGAGAAACATCACTTATTGAATTCTATAGGCATAAATTGATAACTTAATGTCAATTAGAGTATTTATGTCAGAGCAAACATACTTTTTCATCATGGGTGTCCTTGTATGTCAGACCAAAGTAGTCCTTCTCCAGCAGATTGAGGTGCTCACACACTTTGAAGAACAGGTACTGACCGTTGGCCCGTTTCTGTGAGAAACATAAACACTGGTGAACATTTTTTTATTTTAAAATATCAAAACTTTTCTGGGATAAATAAAATCAGCAATAAATAAAAGCAGAAAACAGAAGGTCTCCATGTCATCACTCAATTACCATAGATCGAAAAGGTTTAATTGGCGCCTATTGACCTCCTGCTAAAAAGACGTTTCTTTGGGTCGGTCTTACTGAGTTGTACTCTATTACTCAGCCCCTACGTCTCTGAGCAACAAATTCCCTCTAAAATGTTAGTTTTAGTCGTAAAATCCTCTGGATTCAGCTGCGGCCATTGTGTTTAGCATCCATCCATGCGTGCTTGGATGAATGCAAACCCTCAACAGCACCCTTTAGAGAGTGAGAAGGTCAGGAGAGAGAGAGAGGGTGGGAAGAAGGAAAAGAATTGAATAGAGTAATGTAATTATATAATTCTCATATTTGTTACGTGAGTCAGCACACCCTCTGGGAAGAAGCTCCATAGGCTTACAGTCAGGGCAGCGAGCGTGGCGGACACTGAGCCGTGAAAGACTGCATTTTTCTTTTTGGGCCGGAACATCTGTGGCATTTTACTTTCCTTCAATCACAGACGCAACATCCATGTGTTGGTGAAGAGCCAGAGAATGTGACAATGGGAATGAACTTGGTCCATACATTCAGTTACATGAACAAAGAAAACAAAATAAAACTTTATAAAACAGATTCTAATCATATTTTTGCCACTTAGCTTTGCACTTTTTCTCCTCTTGAATCATTCCTTGTGAAACTGGAATTGTGTAAATGCCCCTTCAGTCACCCGCAAGTTGGCAACTTTCAGTTTTTTGTACTTTTTAGCTCATTTTTAGTCAAAGCATTCTTGCAACTATAAAAAATAAATCTTGCTGTGTTACCAAGAATGTCAGAATAAAGTTCAAGTAAAGTGTTGCATTTGAAAAACTATCCATCCTGCTTCTTTTTTTTCTAAACTGTTGCAAATCAAACTGTAAAAAATTCTCTCATGACTCAATTTATTTCTAATTGTATTCCTAATAAATATTTGGACGTAAAACAAATGCTTTTCTTCATTTCATTTGGTAAACATATCATAAAATTCTTTGATTTTTTTTAGAGCAGATTTCCAATAGTTTTTAGACTTGGAATTTTATTTTTTTCCCCCCAATTACAATACTTGGGTTAAATAAATATAATGAACATTTATAGCTTTATTTTATCAGATTGTGTTTCAAATGGTGATCATCATGATTAGGAGGAAATTGAAAAAATGGTTGCTAAATAAATTTAAATACATTTAAAAATTGGGTAAAATGACTGTGAACCTCCATATTATCCACAAGATCACTACTACAACTACTACTAATAATAATATGTTACAGTGGTAGAGCGGTCAACCTCTGATCGGAGGATCCCAGGTTCCGTTTCTGCCCTGCCCACTCATGTGTCGAGGTGTCCTTGGGCAGGACACTGAACCCCACATTCCTCCTGGTGCCAGTGTTCGCCAGCAGAACCGTCATAAGGGTGTGAATGTGTGTGCATGGGTGAATGGGACTGGGACGGTAGAATTCTTTAGAACTTAAAGCAAGGTAGAAAAGGGCTATATAGCGAATACCGAGAACCACCCCCATACCGTCGCGGCTGAAGGTTGTCACCGATCCTTACTCATCAAAAACCCTTCAGAAACATTTCTGATGCTTTGTAAAGCATTTATTAAAGAACATTGGAATAATGCTCAGCATAAAGAGTTTTATTTCTATTTAGACCTATCAACTGTACCATAACGTACTTTATAACGCACATTAGGAGTGTCACTCTGTGCCTTAAGGCTAGGAGCCTGTGTTTCCTCCATCAGTTAAGTGCGAGAAAGCCTCTTTTTCCAGAAGAGGTCGGTTACATTCATAATAAACACCTACTCCAGATGATAATCCCTGCGATTTTCTCCTTCAGCGTTTTAGGATGTTTTCTGGACGCTTTTGAGTCAGCAGATGTCATTTCTCAGATGAGAAAAATGTGTTTCATCTCTCAGCAAACTGCTTGGTGTTGCCAGAAATACTGATAAATGAAAGATCACAAATATTGTTAGATTCAAAGCAAATGTTCTGTCAAGCTTAAAGATCCGCTTTTGATTTCTATTCAAAGTGTTCCCAGTGGTCTTTTAATCATGATTATGCCGTTTTAGCTAAGGTCCTCTAGGACATAGTTTCTGCAGAGCGGCAGTAGATTGAAAGAAATTTACTTCCGAGTTGCTGAGATCTTAGAGTAGGAAGCTTGTGACCTGGCCGGCGTATTTTCTATATCGAAAATTCGCACTTTATCAAACACAATTTTTCGTTTGTAACTGATTCACAGATACTGAAAAAAAAAAAATACCTTTCAGAAATGCAACTTCAAGCTTAATATCATCCTCTATCATCAGAAAAATGGCACAAAAACATGCTAAATATTGTTTTTATCAGAGTAGGTCTTTAAGAAAACATATTGTGATCATTTCAAAAGAGTAAAAGTACCAAGCCATAGTGATATCAGAAGCAACTAAAAGTAAAAGTAAAAATCAAACCTAACGGAAAAAACCACAAAGTGGCATGAGACTGGAATCCGGCCAAAAGCTAAATAAATCCACAAGACAGTCAGCAAATGTCCATCTGCAGTAGGGCTGCACGATATTAGGAAAACTTGCGATATGCGATATAAGTGATCAATATGGCGATAACGATATAATTTGCGGTATATAAACCAATAGAAAAATAACCAAAAACATAATTCCCATTTCATTGCAACAGTTTAAAAATTATACTCCAAATGACCCTCATCGACATAGGTGACAATCGTCTAACATAATAGGCGTCCATCTGATTGGTCAAAACATAAAGGGATTTATTTGATGCGTTAAATGCTTCAAGCTGCCATAAGATTGTTTTAACACATTATGGGTTTATGATTTATTGCGATATTCACCGTCTTTCGCGATATGCATATTGCAGAGCTGGATATCGCGATAACGATAAATTCGCGGTATATTGTGCAGGCCTAATCTGCAGTCTCATTCAAACCACCAAAACATGTCAGTTCCATCATTAAACTGCAATAAAGAAGGTGCTAATAGAAACAACAGATGATGACAGAATAAATGTAGGTTTGTATGGATGTGGAATATTGTTTGTGTATTTCAGACTCACAGGGGTAAAACATAAATTATAATCTCTGGACTGCATTGTGCAGCTCTCCCTCTCGCGATGTTAACTATGCCAGCGTGTGGAGGCAGGGATGGACGGACACGTCTGTCAGAGTGTGTGTGCGCATTACAGGACAATAGCAGTGAGTTGCAGGATCAGCGTTATCTGTTGTGACACAAAGCAGCTACTCAAATGACTCGCAGACAGCACGCCGTTGGGCGTTGGCATCCTGCAGACTTGCAGGTTTGCCACTGTCAAGCTGCAAACCCAAAACTGCTGTGCTCTGTGGAGCGGTCCTTTCTGTAAAAAAATAAATCAGTTATTATCTTCTGCAGATCTCCTGCAGCAAATTCGACTAACTTCCACTGAATATAAGCAAAATGGGAATGGTTTAAAATATCAATAACATTAAATATTTAATGTAAAGGTTTCTGGTAGGGTAGGGGGTCTGTGGCAGGTGACAGTTAGGGACTAACAGATGCAGAAATCTAATCTGGTGGGACCACTCTAATCTGCCTGGTGGGTGTGCGTTTGTGTGGATACACAAGTTGAAGTCAGCAGACAAGCCCCTGCAGCGTGCCCTGCTTTTATCCCCTAAACTGCACCCTAACAATGAGAACAAGTCCCTCTGAGGAAGATGAGACAATAGATCCTAGTGGCAATGACATCATGTGACAAATGGGAGTCACATGATGCCATATTCAATTATTTTAAGCTATGACCAAAAAACCTCTTTCTGCAGTCTTACCTCCACCTCACAGCTGAAGTCAGTCCCATCCAGAAGGGTGACATGACACACCACCACCTTCATCTTGGGCTTCCTCACGAGACGAAAAGGAGACTGAAAAATGGAGGTCTGGCCGTCCCCTTCCTGCACGTCGGCCTCCGCCTGAGTTTCTTGCTCTTGGCCTTTCTTCTCCTCCTCTGCTACGTCTGCTTCCTTTGTTGTCTCCTTCTTTTCCTCTGGAGTTGTCTGCACACTCTCTTCCAGCTTCTCTTCCTTGGCTGGCTGCAAGAAGAATGACATATTCTGTGTTAAACAGGTGTTCACAAGAGTTTTAGGTTTATTTTTTAAAGGAGGAAATCCCAATTGTTTGACCAAACCAAAACAAAAAAATGATCAGGCTTTCTCTCTTTGGGTGTAATTTTCCATCCCAGGCTGGAAAACAAGCATTTTTTTGATTATTTAAGAGCTGATGTCACAGGGTGGGTCTAAATGACTTCATGTATGAATTGATGAGTTCATGGGTGTGCATGTACACACAAGAGTATCCATACGAGTAGAAGTTAAGTTGCTATCCATATCTTTTATTACTTTCTATTTCCCAAATGCTCAACCACATTTATTTAACACCAACTTTTATTTCTCGTTACATATTTATGAGATTTGTTGCATCTTTTATGCCTTATTTTTTTTAGCTTTCAATATTGTAAACAAAATGTATTCTGCCCTCTTGCATCTCCCCAAAGTGTTTTAAGGTATGCCCCACTCCCCCTTTCAACTGTTTTTGTTATTGGCATACTATTTAAAGGGAAATTTAAGGCCTTCTCCAAGCACAGAAAAACAAACTAGGGAAGGAAGATGCGTAAACATACATTGTGGTCTAGTTGAAACTAGCACAGCTAAATAAGTTGTGCGACTGAATGTGTGCCGATGTGTCGACGCTATGTTCTAGCTTTACCTCAGTGTCTGCACTGCCGTTGGAATTAGATTCCACTTCTTTTTCCTTCACTGGTTCCGACTTTACTTCCTCCTTCTCTTCTGCTTCTTCGGCGTGACCGTTTACTTCTGGGGCAGAGACCTCCTCTTCCTCTGTCACCTTGCTGGTGGGTTCTTCAGTGGGTGGAGTCTCCTTAGTTGGGGAGGTCTTCACAGGGTTAGAAAATAGTATTTAATACATGGAAAAACTCAATTTATGTACATTAACTCTTCATGGGATTGTTTTTCAACAAAAAACTAGGAATGAATGAAACGTACCTGGCTTAGAGACTTCTGTTTCTTAAGCCATGTTGGCAGGTATCGAGAAATTCCTTTGCCGTCTTTCCCCTCTTTTTCCTTCACCTTCCCTTTTTCTTTATCTTCTTCCTCAGTGTTCAATACTTCCTGGGTTTCCTGCGTTGCCTTCTCTGATTGGTCTGGCTGGGCAGCAGACTCCTCCGCGTTCTCCTTCACCTCTGTCTCAGAGCTCGCCTCTGTTGTCATGGTGACCAATCAACCTTTAAGAAAAAAAGAGTAATGGAGGCGACAGCTAAGGTTAAAAACAATTACAAGATAATATATCATGTTTCAATTTTATGTTATGAGCTCTGTTGTCTTGGTGTTTAAGTTAAAACATAAAAATTCTGATGCAAAATAAGAGTAAAATCAAAATAGCATGCTGGAATTTCTAATAATGATTTACACCTACAGAAGATTAAATGCTTTTTATATGCAATTAAACACTTTGGCAGATTCTTACTAAATAATTCAAGACCATCCAAAAGCAATTGGTGAGAAAAAGAGACAGACAAGACAATTCAGGACTGTCTCGTCAAAAGGCCATTACTTTGGAAAGGTTTTGGACCAAAAAATTAAAGTTTTTATGAGCCCAGCTCAACAGCTGGCTACAAGCATTTATCCACACCAACTGACAAACTACTTTTTTATTCTCTGAGTCACTGGTTTCACCCTGCAGCTGTGGTCAGCACACATACACTCTTCAACCCAAATATCTCTGGCAGCCTTGTCCTCACACCGCATCACAGCTAAAGTCTCTTTCATCCAACGTGACACCAATTTACTGATAACACAACACGACTGACATCAACCACAAGAAGAAGCGGAGATAAAAATGTGGACATCTCCCTACTAATGGTGTTTTCCTGCAGGCACTGTGTCCTGAGGTCTGTTTCTCCCCCAACATAGCTGCAGGCATCAGGATAAAAATGAATCACACAGCTGGATTAGAAACTTTCCTTTAATTAGATAGAAGACATTTCCTTTCTTTTCCTGCATCATTTGTACTTGGTGTTCATTACTGTGTCTGCACTTTCACTTTCTGACCATCCTAACAGCTCTTCTACTTTCCCTCTTTATGCCCCGCCACCTTCAATAATAGAGGACACGGCTGAACATCAACAGTGCTGCAGTGGTGGGTAGGGCGGGGTGGGGGCTGTAACAGAAATAGAACAGGTTACGCATGACCGACTAATGAAGCAGGGCGGGGAGGAGGAGAGATGGATGGAAAGAGGTGTCCGTGGAGGTATTATTAAAGAGGCAACAATACCAGCAGTTTCACAGATCGCTCATAAAAGATACAGCTGATACCAGCAAAGGCAGCCCTCGCAGTACCTGACTTAAGTGTTCAAGTACTTCATTCATGAGTGGGTAGCAATTGGATGTCAGAAGCAGTAGAGGAGAAAATTCCTACGTAAAGATGAGGGAAAAAAAAGATATTTACACTCGTTCCCACTAGCTTACAGCCCCTTTAAAGCCCAAACTTTTTCAAACAACATTTTTCTGCCTGCTCCTAAATAACTACGATTTGAATAAATTCCTCAAAAACACAGTTTTAATCCTAATTTTCTTCATGTATGTCCATCATGAAAAAAAAAAATCCCATATGAACATGTTATAAAACACCAAAAACACACTTTAAACTAGAGGAGGTCTTAATGACTTCATTCAGAGGTGTGTAGGTCTAAGAAGTGTCATTAGGTAAGCTGTTTAAATTTGCAGGGTATTATCACATCAAAGACCACAACAGAGTGGTTCTAAATACTAAAGACAAAGTCGTATTTTGCCTATATCAAAAACAAATTCATCCCAAATGTTACAAATAGCATAATATACATTTAATTTATAATTACCGGTAAAAGTATGGTTGGTGTCACATGGGGCTCGGAAAGCGAGATCTTGCATGTGATCTTGCACATGCAGATGTTTAACATAACACTGTATATATAACATTGTTTCCTGATTTAACAGCCTTAGGAATTGCACTGAAATCACACCGCGATCCTTTCTACAACCGATCCTTATGTAGAAATGTTAAACAGATTGACTTATGAGAAGCAGTTCTTATTTTTGTAAGACATGCTGTGTTTCTTCAATGGCCTGGGCTGCAGTGTTTGTGCAAGCTGGCGTGAGAGTGGAGCTCCGTCACGGCAGCTTAGGCTTGCATCAAACCGACCCTTATTCCCTACAACTGTCAAACACCAGGAACCTTGTTCTGGAGCTCTAACCACTTCAACTCACCCTCTCCTTTTTCCCTTCTCCCTGTCCTGTCTCTTCATTTCTCTTCTTCTCTTTAACCCAGAGAACCTCTTTTTCTTCTTTTAGCAGATCTCGGCACCCATCTCACTCTTCTTCCCAGGCCCCTTTTCAATTACCACCATTGACTACTTGCATTATCTATACCAAACCCCCACCTCTCTCACTTCTTCCCACAGTACATGAGAACTATATTACAACCTATCTATCTAGCCATCACAATTATAGTATTTCACAAATACAAATACATGTATTTACAGAAAAGCCACCAACAAAGTGAGAAAACAAACTACATTTTTAATCGTGTCAGTCAACTGAACCCCAACTCTGTTGGTTGGGTGTAGGACTGTCACGGATGAAACGTGTGTTCACTCCCCACGACATGCAATGAGCCAAAATCCAGTGAGGGTCCTTAGGCAAACCCTTCGCACTGCTGCCTATCTGGGTCTTTCTGTGCCTTGGAAATACAGGGTTGTGTCAGGAAGGACATCCGGCGTAAAGAAAAAAAGATGCAAAACCACCTGGGCAAATCAGTGATTTGCTGTAGCGACAGAAGAAACAGAAAGCTGATCAATAATCTTAGAGCCACAGCTAATATGACAGCGTTTCAAGATATTGTTACACATTTGATACACAAAGTAACTTATGATAAAAAATTAACCTTTTATATAGTTGTTTGGCACTGATTAACATTTTACGGCAGCAACATTTACTACTTGTACTCTACTAAGCAAGAGAACTGGAAACAAGGACTATTACGCCTGATTGTCTCTTTGCAACAACAAAAAGGGAAAATAAGTGGTTAAATAAAAGGATGAACTTTAACTCTTACCTGCTGTTGTTTCTATCGCTCTCCTTTTAATTGCACTTTCTTTACACTTCCTCTAACCTTTCCTTCCCTTTTGTCCTCTTACTGCATAACCGTTTCCGACAGTATGACTCTATAAGCCATCCTACTTTCTATCAACACATCTATCGTAAAGTTCTTGCTGTCCTACAAGCTGTCATTGCCATTTTCTCTCCTCTACACTCTCCTTTAGAGCTTGGTTTCCACAGGGACTAGAGCTAAGAGAAAACGGGACAGAAAAGAATGGGAGGGACAGAGGGAGAGAGACTTAGTTGCCTCTGATATGGTGGAGATCATGAAGAAAAAGAAGGAAAGCAGTAAAAAGGGAAAAACAAAAAGGCAAAACAACTTTAAAACACATACTTAGTAGTAAAGATGATTGTGGATTACATTTCCTAACTATTTTCTCTGCTCAGAAAAGAGGTGGGAGACTTTGAGCACCAACAGAAGGCAATGCATTTCAAGGAATTCAAAATAAAAAGGAAAATCCAGAATTTTTTGAAGTTTGTGATTTAATTTCATGTATTGTTTGATATATTTTCATTAAGGCTATTTATCTTCTAAATTTTCATTGGAAAACCAATATTTTTATTTTAAACCTAGCCCTATTAGAATGTAAAAAGATACCTATTGCATAATTTAAATATTAATAATGATATTTTATGCAAATAATTATAATTTCTCTTTTTTTTTTTTTGCAATGTGTGACGTTAACTAAATACCATTATCTTCAATGGAATCAAAGGGTATCTGATGAAACAATGAGGTTCCTCAGATATTGTGTGTGCATAACACATACGATTAAATTCAATGTGATCACGCTTAATGCATTAAATATGACTTTTTCATTCTTTGATTATGGATTTTTTTTTACACTTAAGTTGACAGATCTGTATAGATAAAAAGTTATTTTTTGTATCTTAAGAAAAGATCCTGTCTTTGTGTTCCGCTGTAACATTATAGTTGTAACAAGAAGAAAACGTAAAAGTTGATTGAGGCTACATCAACAAAGTTCCCAAATCTCCTCCAACTATGAAGAATGTTTTAGAGCTAAGTGCACAGAATAGTTCCAGACTAAGTACACGGATAAAAAACGTGGCAGGATTATTTGAACTATTCACTGATCATCTGCCCTAGTGAGTGGCCTATGAGCCACAAAGGCATCTGTGGTGGCCAGTGCTAGTGGTTCCCATCATTAGGCCCTTGGTTAAAAATGGATGACCATTGTTGAATGCTTCTCGCCGAAAGATATTCCTGTGGCATGTTTAATATTAGGGATCTCAACAGAATAGAAAGTGACAGATGAAAGTGACTGAATCAACTCTTCCTAGAAACAGATGAGTTTTGAAGAAGAGAAAACCCAGCAGATGGAGGTTAACATCAAATGTTGATCCAAGCTTGTCCTTTTTTGGGTTTGCCTTTAGATAGATTTTTAGTTATCCTTTCACGTCATTAGTTCCAACTAGGTCATGAAAAACAGAAATTTTTTGTGTGTTTAAGGCAGCTTGACAGAGTTAACCAAGTATCCCTAAATACTTCTGATGTAAACCAGTGATCTGACTGCACAAAGTGAAACTGCTAGGTATTTGTTACCGTCCTAAATTTCAACAGTTTTAAAATTATACAAGGTGTACAGCTTTCTTTTAGTTTCTAAATATCAACAGAGAATCAAAGTTTGAAAGAAATGTAAAAACAAAACTGCCAGTCATAAATTGGAGTAATGGAGCTTCACTGACCACATTAGACACGAGGAACTCAACAGCAGGCTGTTTCTTGCTCTACCGTGTGTTTTATACCACCTTATGCAGGATAGGTTTTACCATTTATAGAAATGTTCTGATTACAGTGAAACCCTCTTTAAGCAGCTATGGTTCTACTAATCCACTAACTACCCAACCACTTCAAAAAACCAACACAGATATTAAATGTGCTCTTCTTTTGATCACATTACAGAAGGGTGAAGAATGCATTCCCCAATTATTCCAACTGAGCAACCAAAATTTACGAATCAACCAATCAAAATAAGCCTGTTTAATTTAGTTGTCTGAAGTGCTAACCAACCAATCTGATGAACAGAAATAAAATTGCTTTTATCCAAAAGTGACAGCAACATACAGGTCAAACTTTTATTGGCTTGTTAGAATAAACTTATTTTGATCTGTATCAACCAGGTTATTATAATTTAGGATTCTGACACACCAGCACAAAAAACTGACATTCAAAAGCTCTTTCATTTCCTTTTTATTACTGCTTGACTGGGTTTCATGACTCATCAGATCCTGGCATGGTCAGAGAGCCCAAGAACGTTCAAACAGATGGGCAAAAGAGTAAAAAAAACATACTGATTAAGAAAAAAGTCAATATTTTTCTAAACCTACCTTTTCCTAGTAAAAAAGAGATATGGTGACTGTCAGTCTAATACAAATCCATATATACTTTTCTAGCCACCCTTCTCTATGGGATATAATGGGGGTCGGAAGTGGTTTCCATGGTGAGGGCATTCATGGACTACAACAATAAATCCCCATGGAGACAAGAGATTACCACAGCAAAAATACAGATTAGTAGACGAGTGCGTAGATAACAACAGAGATTATAACCATGTCTAAACCCATTTAAAAAAGCATCAGATTTACAGAAAATATTTCCTGCTGAACCAACCAGAACTTCAACAGCTGTTTTCTACCGATTCCTCCCATCTTTCCTCACACATCCTATTTGATGCCTCAATCTAGGAACCTTCATACCACAGATCCTTCTTAAATTAGTATCAATGTTTACCAGTGGTATCCACACAAAGGGAATATTGTACTCAGTTTTATTTAAAAACATTTCGTTTTCAGCTTTTAACGTTTACATTATTTTTCTTCAGTTCCAGATGTTTGCTGCAACGGTATATTTTAAAACTAAAATTGAACTTCTTTTTTTGAAGGTCAACGTCTCAGTTTCTCATAGTGAGCTGAGTTCATTATAGCAAAATGTTGTTGCAAAAAGTCATCGAAAATTGAGAAGGAGTACAAAGAAATACTATGCCGTGGAATAAGATACCACTTTCAGTTAAAGGTGACAATAGGCCATTGTTCAGTGAATGTTCTCATCGACCTCCATCTGCTAATGTGTCAACCTGCAGTTCATACAAGGACAGCAATGGACCCAATGTACAAATGTGTTTCTTGGTCTAACCTAGTACAATTTCCCTTGGAAAGGCATTTTGTATCAAGCAAAAAAAACTACTCAACACATGATATCAGATTAATGTCACCATTGTCTTCTGCATCATCACAAAAATGACAATAAAGGTTAAATACAGAAAACTATTTCACTCAGTCTGCATCTCACAGATGTAGCATCTCACAATGTCAGCCCAATGATAGCCAACAGCATCTAATTTCTATCACATTTGTTTGCATTTATACAAACTCAAATGGAAAACAAACATTCAAATAAAATAAAAGAAGTAATCAAATTCTGGGACTTGCACGTGGTCAGCCAAAATGCTGTCAATAGCTTTCCAGAAATACTGCTCTATGGACTAAATTCTGATTGTTTTAGAGGCTCATTTTTGAAATAACCCCATATGTAAAGAGTGCTGAATCCTAATCTGTGATGCTCTTTTCACCATCTTCCCATCTGCCGTGCATGAATACAAACAAAAGACAAGGCAGATGCAAGACAGAGCATCAAGAACCCTTTTGAGATACTGGAACACATCCTACGACAATTATAACAAAATAAGCAGAACAGATGACGGACTTAATTATCTTTGGCCACACATGCAGTCAAACACTGGCAGTGTGAAAATTTGGAACAGCCTCGTCTCTTTACACAGCACTGTGACCCTCAAACTGAGGATTACACAAAGGATAATCCCTGTGTATTTTGTCTGTCAGTCTGTCTGCTTGACCATCCATCCATTCATCCCTTCCTCTTGCTGTCAGTCGCTGCTCTAAACGTTCCACTGCCATCAAACTGCACATGTCCTCTTTGCTCTGAGGCAGGACTTTCTAAATGAAAGCCCATCTCAACGTGACACTTTAGCGACCTTCAGCATGTCATTACTTTTGTAACTGTGTCATTACTGACAGTTCACGATCACTGTTATCTGGCCCAGAGCTCCTTTCTTAAACAGCATCAGCTCTCACTGCTTTGCTCTGAGGAATAACAGAAAACATATTGCCATTTTCTGTTAAAGTTCATTTAAAAATCTTCTCTATCAGTTTCAGACTTGTCATAAAAGAAAACTTGATTATTATCAATCACTTTGTCAAAGAAATTTTTTTTCTTCAACTAAATAAAATTAAATTAAATTGGGACCATTCATTTTATTTAAAAAAAACTAAAATTCTTAAGGTTGATATTTGTCTCGTTCCCATTCAAATTCAGCATTTTCTTTTGTCTTACAGCATAAAGTGCATCTCTCTGTCCCTCTGTGTGTTTTTTGTGACTAATGGGTCAGCTAAAAACTACCATTGTTAACCTCACTGCTCCCCTATTCAGCGATTAAAGCAGCCAGGCGCAAGTCCCTTCCTCGCCTGTGTGAATGTGAGAGTGAGTGACAGTGTGTGCATGTCGGGGACAAAGAACAGGCGGGTTGCACAAGTTCACAAGAGAAGAGTGGCATTTTACTAGGAGACAGAGGAAAAACTGATGAAATAGAAGAGAAGAAGAAAAAATAGCAGGTAGGGGCAGCGTGGGGAGAGGACACGAGGGGACAATGGCAGACATTGAAACTGCAGAGCTCAGCCAGTGCAGTGGGTGTGGTGTTACTACAACAGAAAGCATCCCATCCAGGGTGGTAATGATAGATGCTTTTGCAAAACAAATGACTTCATAAGAATTGTGGTGTATTATTACAGTTGCCTGGGGCAAGCTGCAGACGTGACCGTCCAATCAAAAAGAAAAACAGAAAAACTAGCATCAGAAACTTTGGAAAGTCCTTCACTCTTTAACATCGGACTCTCAAAGTTGAGCATTCTCTAGAAACATCAGGAAATTCTCAATCTTCCTCCGTTTCATCATTCAGAAGACACACTGCATTCAAAGTCTATCAACTAACTTATTTCACATTCTGTGAAATCCAAACAAGCGGTCAGTTGTTATCAAAAATAACAAATGACAAGATTTGATGGAATATTTAGGCATCTGGTCTCTGCAAATTCCAGAGCAGCAACCTCTGACCTTTAACCAGGAAACAGGAAGTAACCCTCCTCTTGTTTCTCTGTGACAATTTCCCATCACTCCATCTCCGTCCAAATTTCATTTTTAAGCTGCAGGTCTCAGTATATGTGAGACCTGTCAATGTCAGAAACAGGAAATGACTGAGGAGAAAACATCCGTAAACGTCACTGATGTGTCCGGGTAAACCATAAAAATGTATGCAAATGAAGCTTTCTCACAAAGGAATGATGCCTTGCTACATGGTGCATGTATGGGCGAGAAAGCAATGAATTTAAGAACTTGTTAGTCCAAAATATATAGAGAACAAAAAACATGCCACTGTAAAAAAAATATCCTCTGTTTGACATTTATTTTAAACAAACGTACCATCCCTATAGTCAGAACAAATAGGTCTTAGAATTACTTTGTGGGATAAAAAAGCTTAAAAGCAATAAGAAAAATGCTCTGTGAATAATAAATAAAACATGTCTGAACAAGGATATAAAATAGATATCCCACGCCGTTTTAGTATTCCTTGCACTCCTGATGAAAAGTTGTAGAAACTTAAGAAGCTCTCTAAAGCTTCAAATGAGAACATGTAAGCAGATCTGCACTCCCATTCACCGCCTTTTGTCCTCCCACTAGTATTTTTTTCTTAAATCTGATTCCAAACCCCAAGATGACCATTTTAATTAAGAGAGCTGAAATGGTTCTACATGACTAATTCATTGACATATCAATCAAACAGTATTGTTTTATTTAAAATTCTTTTAAAACTGAAAAAAAGTTTAAAGTCCACTCCAGTCATCTTATTTTCAAAGCGTTCATAGTAGTCTTTTGATGATGATTATGCTTTTTTTCAACTAAATCAAAAAACCTGTGTCGTTTTCTAGGACTCTCTCCCACTAGCTTACAGCCTCACACGCCCCCAACCAAACACTAGCGGTGCAACAAAAATGGCGAGCAATATCGGAGCAATCCAGCCGTACAGTTTTGATTCAGATGTCCGCTTGCCTCGGATGAGGAAAAAGACGACGTACATTCATGGATCTAATCGTCTATGAGTGGATGCATCAGAATGGAGCGGAGCAGAGAGCCTGCAGCCCACAGACTGTAGCAACCAAGGTCACAAGGGTTTTCCAAGAGCATGTTTTCGTCTGCTCCTGATTCACAGTGATCTGAATAAAGAAATACTCAGAAATGCAGTTTTAAGCCTAAATTTCTCAAATATATATCTTCCAATATAAGAAAGAAGCGACAAGAACATGTTACAAACATCAAAAACATGATTTTTATTGAAGTGGGTCTTTAACCTAAACATGTAAACATGTATGGTAAAATGCTAACTCTGGTTGTTGTTCTTTGAAGAGCCGAATTTTGATAAATTCATAGGAAATATGCCACAGATAGTTACTGTATAAGAAGTAAAACTTCAAATGACATATTTCAGTGTGTTGTTTCCTCTGTTGTGGCTTTAAAAAAAAAGATGAAGGCTTGGCCTGGTCCTGCCCTGGTCTGCTCAGCCTCTCTCTGTGAGAATGTGACCCTGCTCTGATTAATCTCTTTTTAACTATGGATGGCGCGGTGCCAGAGCCACAGGCCCACGCTCTGTCTCTGTTTTTTACTCTATCATTTCTTTCAGAGCTGGAAACATGCTGGGGAAGGCTGTTTGCCCTCTCCGTCTTCCCTACTGATGAGAAATGTTGCCATCAAACACGAGGACTGTTCTTTTCTTCCTTAATGGACCCTCTTATCAAAGCACAAATAAAGCCGGACTTCTGTCATGCTAATTTACTTTCACACTCAATGTCCTTAACTTTATTTAGCTTGCTTGCTTGACACAATTGGGGATAACTGTACTTTTCCTTGTGAAGGCCTTTGATATTATTTTTGACCCCTATTGAATCAGATGACCTCACCTCCTCCTCGCATTTTGTCCTCACCACCCCACCCCAACCTCTCAACCCACCTTTCTTTGTACCCGCCTCAACATTTCGGCCACCCCAGACTTTTCTCTGTCTCTAATAAGCGGAGCACAACATTGCAGCTTTCATTCATCCGTGTCTCTCCTATCTTCTCTTTGTGAAAAACACACCTTAGGTGGTCTGCTGACCACACAAACCACAAAGCTGGAGGCTGATCTTTGCCCCATCGCCGCTGACCTTTACACCGTACAATATGTGACAAGTGTTCTGAGCAAAACAACTCATTGAAGTCATGATGGAGTAATAGGAATCTGGCACTGTCCAGGAGGTCTGTATTTTGGACCGAGTACAGTTCTTTTTGGAAAGCGGTCTAAAAGCATTCCAACTTAAATGGGACAGTCGGTCTATCTGTGCGTGTCTGAGCTAATGTGACACGCTTTGCTCCTGTTGAACCCGCAACAGCGCCCCCATAAAAACACATATGAACACAATCAAACACACAAGGATGTTCCCATAGCCCTTCCGAATGGTTAAGCAATATCATTCCCCTCCATCCCTGGCTCTCCCTCAGTCTACTTTCTCCTGTGACTTGCATCCTTTTAACCATCCTGTGCTTCTCTTTTCCATTTTTGTTAAATTCACTGTGTGACTTTTGCATTTCAGCACTAGAGGATCAGAAGTTGATCACACAAAGGAAAAGTGAGGAAAGATGAGATCGTGTTAACAGCGGTCCATCTTAATAAAAACCTGCTTCTGCAAGTTCTACCCACAAAAAATACCACTCACTGTTATAGTGTGACAGCCGAATAGAATATGTTATTATATTATGCAATAAAAACACTCAACAAAATGTATTATTGAAGGAAACAATAATTCAATCATGAACTCAGCTCGACAAGCTCAAAGTAAGTTTCAGCAACATTTAATGAGCAAACTCTCTCCACCAGAACATCCAATTAAAGCTTCTCATTAGTGAAATTAACAGAGCTGCCACTGTTCTGCTCATCCTGAGACTCACTGAATGAACATGGCACTGATGATTATAGATAAAGTATAGGCACAGCGAGGGGCCTGACAGGAAAAATCTACTCTAGAGACATACATGCATCAAGCTCTGGGCATTACACCATTAATATTTCTTCATTTCATTAACTTTTTTAAAGTAAAACTTAATTTACAGGGGGAAAAAACTATAAAATAACAAAAAAGAGAGCTTTAACTTGTTCTATATGTAAAAGAAAAGAAATCCTAATATCTCAATGTTTATAACTGCAAATGAATGTTCCATTAATGCAAATTGCATTACCGGTTCACTAAAAATGAAAAAAAGAAAAACAGAATTTTAGAAAGATCACGA
Organism: Oryzias latipes; assembly: GCF_053564925.1. NCBI lineage: Eukaryota > Metazoa > Chordata > Actinopteri > Beloniformes > Adrianichthyidae > Oryzias > Oryzias latipes. The sequence continues at coordinate 9,015,373 of NC_136260.1, forward strand.
AATCTGTCAATTAAATTTGGTATGGCTATTGTTACCTCTTCCCACTCTTAAAGTCCTGTTTTTAGCCTAAATCATTTTCTAGGATATAGTGTTGTTCATCAGAAATTCACCTCTAAGTTGTGGGCGGGGACTGTTGGCGAGGAGTAAGCCTCACCCAATTTCCCATCATCCCTTTGTTTACACTCTCTCCAGCTAGCTTGCAGCCCCTCACACCTTCACTCTAACATTACCGGTGCAACACAAACTGCAAGCAATATTGGAGCGAATTAGCCGTACAGTTTTGAGTCAGATGCCATCTCAGAATGAAGACGTACATGGATCTATGTGTCTGTACGTAAATGCATCAGAATAACAAAGCTGGTTGCTAGCTGTTGTAGGTCCTACGTCACATCTCAAAGCTTTTTCAAACAGCATTTTTTTTCGTCTACTCCTGATTCAAAAATATTTAAATATGCAAAAGCTGGTTTGTGCAGAAAACACACCAAATCTAAAGATTTCAGCAGAATCCTGGTGCATCATGTGGAGAAGTAATGCAAATTTAATGTTCTCTCAGTTGCATATCTGAAAGGAAATGTGCATAATTCTCAGCTTATTCTAATGCATCGTAGTTCTGATTATTATTCATATGCATTCAGTGAAGTTCAATAAGAACAGATGCAAGCCAGAACAGTCTCTGAGCAGCAGTTATTAGACTAATAGAGCATTTGCCATCTGCTCAAACAAGGAAAAACAAGTTTGCACTCTGTATTCTCCACTACATTGAAAGGGTGGCTATCATGTTTAATAGCCCCACCCTAAAAAAAAAACTGGATGTGCGCACAGACATCTTGGTCCATGGAAGTAGAAACCGCCTTTTGAGTTCAGTAAGAAATCTCATGGGACTACTACTATATTTCCCAGATATCCATGTCCCCACATCCCTATTTTCCCAAAATATACCACTCACGTAGCACAAAAAACTGTCATTTCATTCATAAACTGACATTGAAATCGTCATTTAACATACATAAATACACTGATGGTTTCCCTTTTAGCATCAAGAAAGAGATTCGGGATGTCTGCTTGATCCGTGACGCAATATTACGTAGGCAGGAATTTAAAAGAAGTTACCATAAACCGCTATAATAAACATTTTAATTCAATCTTTCCCCTCAAAGACGAATGTCCGCCCATAAGCTGAGCCTAGTTTAGCGTTTTGCTAGCACGTGAGCAAAACGCACGAGACAGGCAGGGGAAGGTGGTTGAGGTGATGATCACCGTGATAACACGGGAGAAGAAGATAGGCGCCATGAAGCGACTCAGTCACACACAAGGTGGTATGATGACCACATTTCCTACATAACGGGCTTCAGCGGGAAGCCGAAGGCTGTTTTCAACATCGTAGGCTCCGTTAGGATACCTCGTGTATTTCCCTTATCCCCCCCCCCCCCCTTTTACAGCAACGAAAACCGAGTATTTTAAACAGAAATAGCATCCCAAAAAAATTAGAAACGGCCGCAAATGTATCACGTGACTTCAGACAAATATACCTGTGTTGTAGTTGTAATCTCCGCTGATGCACACGGCGATGATTTGCTTTTTTACTCCAACGCACACTGGAAATCTGTTCCTCTTCAAAAGATTTTGTTTGTCCCACAACCTCAGCCCACTGAAATCTCAACTACAGTCAAACCCTGCACGTCTGGCCGGACCTCTGAGAAGACGTGTCTATCACCTTCAAGACCCGCCCCCTACAGTGAAAAAACATTGTTTGGCTGTCTCTCATTGGACATGGAGGAAATACTGTATTACATCGTGAAATTTGATTGGTCACAATTTTCAATTCTGATTCGGAGGGATCTCTGATGACGGTAAGGCGAGACACCGCCCTCTTCGGGACAAACTGTGTCACTACAATATTCTGAATCTGAGAGTAATAGCAATGTTAAAATAAAATAAAATAATAACTTGTACTAAAGTTGTAGTGTTGTACTTAAAATTAAATCACAAACCAGTTGAGTTTAAAGTTAAGACCTAAATGGAATATAAAAATTTTGGTCAATTTAAAGTAAATTTTACGACAGTTTGTGTAGTTTTTCAAGATTTTCCCATGAAGGACTAAAATAAAATAAAAAGATTGCATCGAACTCATCTTTATGCACTACTATGTAATCTTAAATACTGCAACGTTTGGTGTACTTTCTATAACTTTTGATTTATATGTAAGCTAATACATAAGCAATTTGTTGTGCCGCTGCTTTTTAAAATAAACACAAAATAAAACATAATGTCAAAACAAAATGAAAATTTAAATTAAAACTGTCCCGACAGTACCTTAAATAGAAGCAGAACAGAAATGCATCAGTCTAGCTTGGTGATACTGAACTAAGAAGATCTCATCCACCCACAAAGACAAACATAATCTTTGTTTGCTGTTAATAAAAGCAAAGATAACTAGGAAAGGTGCAATTAAGTAGAGACAGCGGAGGTGTAGCATATTTGCTGCCAGGAAGGCAGATGCATTCCACGTGTCCTTAAATAACATGGCTCAACATTAAATATTAGATAATTTTTAGTAGAAAATAATTTTTTAAATGAAGCCAGTTATTGTTGGAAACATTAAAATGTGTATTGTTTGTGGTTCAAACCACATTTTTCATGTTCTCTGTTTGTTTATTGTTGGAATCCTGCATTATAGAGCTGATGCAGTTAAACACCTTTTAAAGCTTTTATCAGACAGATTGATTATAAGCTGGTGGTAAAGTATAGTATAGATAACTTTTAGTGTCCTCAAAGGAAAAGGACTAACACTAAAGAGAGCAAATGTGGGCCTATCTGAACAAGTAGTTCAAGTTTAAATAGTTTACCAAGCTGTTGCGGTCACAGAAACAAAGTACAACCGAACAAAAGGAAGAATGTCCTTTTTGCATTTTCACTTTGGAGAAAAAGTTATTTGAATGCTTGCCAGCAATGTAAGAGATTTCCAATGAACCAGACAAAAGACAAAAAATGCAACTTTGCCTTTGCAGAAAAATGTAATAACAGATTTTTTTTAAACTGACCCACAAAATCAGAAATCTGTTGGTAGAATTAAAACAAAATCAGTTTAAATTTACTTTAATCTTTGCATGCTTTAAGTTTGTTCTCACTCCAAAGAGGCTTTTCTTTCTTTTTTTAATGTTCTTTATCTATTCTTATATTTGGTCTAATATAAACTTACATAAATCTTATAGACGGCTGGTATAACGTAATTACAATACAATTAGTCTACACAATATACATATAAAACAAAGCAAACTAAAATAGGGATAAATGCTGCGAAACTTCAGACTATTGTAAAACCTGCAGTACTTTTAGGGGAAAAAAAGCACCTCAACTGTCTATTTTACTGCATCCTCATAATGCAATGCCCGTCGAAAACTGACGATCAGAATTTTTCTCCTGGAGGACAAATCCAAATATTCATTTATGGAAACAAAGTAATGACATCTACTTTTTTAAGTGCATGTATGTCATAGCCAACTGTTAGATCCTTAATCACTAAACATTATAGGACTGTTTCTGCTTGATTCTTCTGCAACAGCACGATTTCTTTTTTCTACATGACTCACACAAGCACACGCGAATGACAGACTTGTAGTTATGTAACACATGGCTGCACACTTCCACACACATGTCCTCACTTTTCCCGGTAGATTAAAAAAGCTCAGGTAATTGGCTTAGAGCGCAAGGCAGCATGCAGATTTGACATCTACCCAAGAGAAGTAAACAACCCTGTAAAGATCAAAACCAAGACAAATCAATTGAAGACTTTTGAGCCACAAAAAGAGTTTGATGGGAAATAGAGAGGGTTTGTTGTCAAGTGAACGTGGACTGTGTCTCACTGGACTCACCGTTAGCGATGATGCGTGGGTCCGGAGGAGGCCACAGAGGTGTGCACACACAAACATACAAGAAAAGGCAAAAAAAAAATGCTTAATTTTCCACCTGCAGCTAAAGCCACACAAACCAAACCAAACAATGAAGGATTAGTAAATAATTTAGTAAATAATCCTAAATTATCTTCAGATTTTCTCCAATTATGATAACGATGACTAGGAACTGAAATCTGTTCTGTCAATAAATGATTTCAAAGAGAAAAACACATAAAATTGCCTCTTTTTAAAAAGGCTGTAAATGAAAGTCACATCCTCAATGTAGTTTGCAGTGTTCCACCTTGTCCCCAGCCCTGAAACAAACCTGCTAAAAAGTTAAACAGCTCCAAAGTAACTACAGTGTCATCGCCTGTCCTTGCTTTTAAAAGGTCCTAATGTTTACCTGATCATTAAAGGTCCCACACTGCAGAAAAAGTTCCCACGCTGAGATTCAGACGGAAGCGAAGCATCAGCCGCTGAACCATTTTGATCTCTGAAGTCTTCCCATCTTGCTTACCTGTTTCTCTGCTCCACCTGCATCAAACCCAACTGTGTCATCAGTGTTGATCAGACTTGGTGGAGCGCTCGTCTTCCCACGGTGAAAGCTACAAGAAGCAATCCGTTCAACCCACATCCAAGCATGAGATCAACCAAGTTCAGATTCTCTGGAGGATTAGAGGCGAGCCCTTCTGAGGGGGAATTACTCTGACAAAGCCATCTGGACATCAAATCTCTGCCCACTAGCCAAACTACTGTCCAGCCAGGACTCTGATTAAAGTCTGCTCAGCTATCACCCAGCAATCCTTTGAAACTGACCTGATCGGAAAAGAAATCTGCATAAAACCTACAACAAAAAAACAACGATATCTGGAGCTTTAATCTAACATTCTCTCTAGTTTCTTCTGTTTTGGACCCATCAGCTTTAAAGTCCCACCCCCATCATCTTTTGATCTATTGTAGTAGCGTTCCCAATGGGTTTTTAATTATGATTGTGCTGTTGGCGCAGAGCAACAACGCCCCACCTCCAGGTCACTTAAAACTGAGAGCTCTCTGTTTACGCTCTCGCCAGCTAGCTTACAACCCCTCACACCCCCAACCGAACATTAGCAGTGCAAGAAGAATTGTGAGCCTAATTGGAGCTTTCCTACCGTTTGAGCCAAATGTCAGCTCAGATGAGGAAAACAAAGACGTTCATGGATCTAGTCGTCTGCCAGTGGATGCATCAGAATGAATTGGAATTTGCCGATTGTTTTTGTTTGTAACACATTTTTCAGGCTGCGTTTTTTCGTCTGCTCCTGATTCAGAACGAAACACTCAGAAATGCAAATTTAAGCTTCAAATATTTTTTATATGTCCTTTATAAATGGTAAATGGTGTAAACTTGTATAACGCTTTCTACCTTCCTCGAAGACTAAAAGCTCTTTACAGTCCCAGTCCCATACTGATGCCAACTACGCTTACAAACAACCTTCCACCAGAAGCAAGGTTCAGTGTCTTGCCCAAGAACACTTCGACACATAGGCAGGCAAGGCGGGAATCGAACCTGCAATATTCCGATCAGAGGTCGACCGCTGCAGCACGGCAGCCCCTTTATCTTCAGAAAAAAGCCACAAGTACATGTTAAAGACACCAGAAACACAATTTCTTATCAGAAAGGATCTTTAATGGTTTCACAGGAGTAAAAAGTACAAAAGAAAAAACATGCTAACTTGAAAAACACTTGATACAAAATGTCAAAAAAAACATTTTGTGGATTAAAGTGGATTTAACATTTTAGATTAATTTACAAGGAAAAACGGATCATTGGTTCTATGGAAAGGGTTAGAAAAAGGTGTGTCTGTTTACTTCTCTCTGCAATCAGATCCTGTGTGTGAGCTTCCCACACACTTTTAAAACCTCTATTGTGGAGAAAATTATATTCAAGGAAGAAATAAAAACTGCAGTTTTTTTGACTGAACAAAAAGTCAAGCTTAAGAAAATAAAAAGAAAGAAAGAATAACACTGAGAGGGTTTTGTGAACGAATGCAGTAAAAACAATAGAAATCAATGTATTCTAAGTACCCGTACACTCCACGCACTTGCATCCTGCAAACATTCTCAACCCACAACAAGTTCAGCTGGAAACATATTTCACCAGCCATGCAGAAGATATTTTCTTGTTTGTTTTGCTCCAACCAACTTCTCTTCCTTTACGATGAGCAAATACCTCAGTCGAGCCAATATATGTCTCACTTGTTTTTTAGATGTAACGTCAAGCGCTGGTGTCCTCTTCCTCCATACCTGTGTGTGTGTGTGTGAGTGTACGCAGAAAATATACACTCAAGATTCAGGTGTCAAGTGCGAGCAGGAAGAAAAGAACATGATGAGTGCAAAGATAAGAATGCATCCAATTAGAAGACAGCAAGGTGAGGAGCAACACCTTCTACAGGAGACACTGAAGGGTGGCCTCACTGCCCTGTCGGTGGCAGAATAGAGGGTTTGGTGTTCCACTGTCAAAGATTTCATCGTCTTTTTTATGTAATTGTGTGGATTCTAATATCTGTTTCGAAGGAACTTTTTTTTTTCATCCAGCCTTCAGCTCTGTTTGAGAAGAGGATTCCGGGAACTAAAGGTAGTGTCCTCTAAGAGGTTTGTGTTTGTCCGTGTGTGTGTGATGGAGAGGTGTGCCTCGCAGTTCAAACAGAGAAATAGTTTGTTTTGTGTGCACAAATGTGTGAGCGTAGTAAAAGAAAAGAAACGTGGTAAACTCTGGGGTGCCACGTGGCGGAGCTGACACTTTGACAATTTGATAAACAAAGGAAGTTCATTTTTATTTATTTTAGGTTCAAACTGTAAAATGTAGACTTTAAAATATAATCTACACTGTTTCAAATGTATAACTAATAACAGAGCAGTGTTGTTTTTTTTTACATTTTGATAACAATCACTGCCAAAAACAGTAGATGCTCCTGCACTTATAGTTTTGTTATCCTTATCCTGAGTTGACAACAGTTTTATATAAAAGAATACAGCACAAATTGAATTCTGAACACCTGAAGTGGATCAGGAATCCTGTCAAAAATCTGTTCTTAAGTGTTAACTGCTACAATATGGAATCCACATAAATTAGGGATTAAAAAATGGTAAATTGTTTTTCGGTGCAATGTCAGTTCAGTTTTTTTTTTCTTTTTTGCCAGGTCTGAACTGCATACCTTCAGTGATTTATGCGTTGATGCTCAATCACCTGCAGGCTGAAGAAAGTTCCTGGAACCTGAATTTAATTGTTGGACTGCAGCCATAGTTACTGACAAGGAAGGTATTTAATGTGCTTTCTCTATCTTTTTGAATCCCCTGATGATAAAAGTGAAAAACAATCTCATTTTTGATCTGTATATATTTATATTTTTTAAGGTATGTATGTGTCTTTTTGAAACCATAAAACCTTGTGTATTAGTTTCACATTGTATTGTACTATGTCATTCCTGCTATGCGGATAGTTGATTGATGAGCTGAACTGACAGCTCTCATTATTTTAAAAGCACACATTTACCGCTAGAGGGCAGCAGCTCATTTGCCCATTAAAATCCAATTGGAATTTCAGGAGAAGCAGGTTTCATGGTATTTTGTTCCTTTTATTTTAATACAGACAAAGAGGACGTAACATATTTTAAAAAGTATAAGATGAAACATTTTTTCCTCCACCAACCTGAGCTTTCAAAATATAAAACAAGTTTTATATTGTGTAGATCTCCTAAATATTGTCGCTGTTTTTCATTTATTTCTTAGTTTATCACCAAAAGAAGTTTATTTAATTTAGTCATAAACAACAAATAAAGAACACAATTTACTTCACAGTAGGTTTTAAGTCACATAAATCATATTTAAATAAGCCTATATTTTACAGCATCCTCCTTTCTGTCACAATTTTCAGGGCTGTGTTCCAGGGATTTTATTTCTTCTGGGTTTTAAGAATGAATTTGACTTTTTTATTTTGTTAGTGCATTCAAATATTTCCAGACATGCAAATACTGAGTAATTTAATCATTCACGCTTACAAGCCGAACTCATAAACAAATAAATACAAGAAAAGAGCATCAATAAAAAAAAAAAAAAAACATCTCAATGTCAGACAGTTAGTAGAACCATCAAAGAACACTAAATGTAACTTCATAATTTAATTAAAATACATCACTGAACACAAATGTATACACTTTCTGATGATACACCTGTCAAAAATTACTGGAGTTATGCAAAGAAAGTATATCTAGATTGTGCTTCTGGATCTTGTTCCTCTCTTTGCGCTTTGCATTTTTCAACCTGAAAAGTCACTTTAAAAAAAAAAAAAAGAAAGAAACTGAAAGATCTTCTTAGGACTGAGGACAGTTTTGGTAAACAATTTCCCTGTCAGGTGCAGGCCTTGCGGCATATCTTTTGAATTTTTAAACTTTACTTTGAATTGATGTTAATGAGAAGAATGAAACACGTTTAATGCATTTAAAAATAATAAAGACGCTGATGATACTTATTTTTAAACTTATTGGTTTTAACATACACGATTTAGTTTGAAATTACGTGCATCTGGTTATTGATTTTATATGTTTTGATCAGTGATTCTCAAAAAAGTGGTTTGTGTACCCATGGCGGTAATTGATGACACTCCAGAGGATACGCCATGTAAAAAAAAAAAAAAAAAAAATTATGACACATTTTTCAAACAATCAAATGTGTCTTATTCATGAATATTTTATTTATATTAACAAAGACACTCTTAAGTTACTTTTGATTCATTAAGTATTGTGATTATTAACTAAGGTCAAGTAGAGCTCGTTTTATTGCATGAAAAGAGTGGGGAGTTAATAGTTATTAGTGTTAAATTGGCTTTTATGTCACCACTGCAATGAAGATGCAAAGTCATCCATTTCAAAGATTTCAAAAATATTGTTGCAAATCAACGTTGCATTCTGATTCTATAGTCAAAAATTGGCATAAAAAAATACTCAAACTATAGTGCAGAAACCTTTTACACTGGCTGGTCATGATGCATCCCTTTTTATTCAGGTATTTTCAGACTCCGATAATGTGACTACATTTTTAAGCATCCCAAGAACAAATGATAAATTCCAGACAGATACAACCTATTGAAATTATGTTCTGTAAGTGTACTGGTTTTTCATCACAATTGTGCACAAGTAAAAGTTTTAAAAAAAATAGTTGATCCTATACAATTTTATGAAATGGTATTACCACATTATTACCATATTGTTTGGACTAAATAGCTCCTGAGTATAAGTCGCAGACACACAAAAAATGCACAATAAAGAAAATAATCATATATAAGTTGCACTGGAGTATAAGTTGCACTTTTGTGAGTAATGTACTTAACAAAATACGGGTCCAAGGATGGACATTTCATCTTGTAATGCAAATCCTAATACTGGAATAGATAACAACAGTAGTCTGAATTTTTGCACTTCACTACCGTTACCATAATGTACTTCATGAAACGTTGGAGAAATATAGTATATTAGTGCAACAAATACAATTACCGTATTTTCCGGACTATAAGTCGCACTTTTTTTCATAGTTTGGCAAGGGGTGCGACTTATACTCCGCAGCGACTTATATTAGAAATAAATTGAAATAAATACATTGTTAACCCTCCTGTTATGTTCATTTGTGAGGAACAGAGATGATGCTTCTGGGTCAATTTGATGTATGAGGTATGTTAAGTGTTAAGAGTATGTTAAGTGACTCAGAGAATCAGCAAACTTTTTTTTACAGTAAGATCTTGAAGGCTAACAACATAATATTCTATTTTCCAATGATTTCATAGATTCAGAAATGCAATAAAAATGACAACTGTTTCTACAAATACAGGATGAAAACAGAGTATTAGTTAGCCAATGATGCTTCATGAAAGGAATAAATAAATAAGTTTGAGAAAAAATTACTGTGAAATTATTAGAACAGTCTGCTATGATTGTGTCATATAAGGTTGTGAAAGTTAAAATGCGACTTATAGTGCAGTGCGACTTATCTGTGTTTTTTTCTACTTTATAATGCATTTTTGGGCTGGTGCGACTTATACTCCGGTGCGACTTATAGTCCGGAAAATACGGTATTTAGATAACCATGGCACCAAGAACATACAAACACATCAACTAAACTCTTTGAATCACTTTGAATTGCAAGCCCGTTGCTTCTTCTTCTGCATTGGTGTCAATAGCAAATACTGGTGCACACCTACAGTGTCCTCTAGTGGTTGTTAGTGGGAAAAGAAAAAAACCAATTAGTTTTTTTTTTTTTTAATAATTACATTTAATTCGTTCCTGAGTATGTGGTACCCCTGGACAAACTATGCAAAAACGTGCGACTTATACTCCAATAAATACAGTAGATATAACTTTTTTGAGTAAAATATCTTTAAAGTAACGATAATTGAGTTTGCTTACACTCACTAATTTGTTTTTACTTTTTGGTTTTTTACTAGTCACCGTTACCCTTTTACGCGCGCGCCTGTGTGAGTAGAGAGGGTTTCCCTAACTGCACGTGCGTTTCAGATCAAGCGCGCGCGCGCTGACTTTTTCAGTTACAGTTTATGGTTCTCTCTCTCTCTCGCTCTCTCTCTCTCTCTCTCGCCAATGAACCGAGGCTTTAAAAAGGGAGGGAGGGAGAGGGCGGTGCTGCAGCCTGCGGCATAGCAAACAGACACACACACACACACACAACCACAACGCATTACAACCCACACATTCAACAGAGGTGTCGAGCGACGCGTGATAAGTAACATCTCCCCCAAAAATCTCTCCGTCCTGGGGGCAAAGCTTCAAGAGAACCGAGGAGCCTGGAAGTTCTTCACTGTCTGGTTTGTTCAAGGAAGCAGATGGACTAAAGCGCCGACCACAGACCATCTTCCCCTCAGCAACTTGGAGTGAAGCAGTATATAAAAAAGAAAAACAGAAACAAGAAAGTGAAGTTCGCCTCTGACATTTGTGCGCGTCGAACTGGGGCTCAAAACGCGCCAGAGAGGACCAGGCTGAGGTAAGATCACCCCAGCTCGCTCTCATGACAGCAAACTTCGTTGAAACACGTTATTAGTTGCGTATTACGCTTCAACTCTCAGGCTGGAGGCAGCGTTGACAGCTGCCAAGGAAGAAGAAGAAAAAAAAACCCAGACATCCTTAAGAGAGAAGCTATGAGAGGAATTTTAAAGGGACGCGTTTCCTCTCCAAGCCTCCTGTGAGAAGACGTCCTTCTGCATGTTGATGTGTTGTGATCAAAGACTCCTGTTATGTTTTCACGTCTAGCAGTCTCCGTTTTTTTTTTTTTTTTTTTTTTTTGGTGGGTAGAAGTGTTTGCCAATCAACTGCAAATTATTACACATAAATGTAGATTTGCCAGATCCTGTTTGAACTGAAATACCCAAAGGTTATCTTAGTTTAGAAAATTGTTTGGTTTTGCAGGAAATCTGGAAACTATTTTGAAACTACTCAAACTCATTTAGCACTAGGATTCACTAACTTTAAAATAACTTCAACACAATCACACTGTGGTTAAAAAAAACTGTGCAATTCATTAATTTTGGATTAAAACGATCAGTTAATTTAAGAAAAAAAAGGCATTTGAAAGAAATAAAATGTTAAATGTTTTTGTTTGGAGTGCTTGACACCAAAATATAGTTGTTTTCGAAATTTATGTTCATTCATTTAATTATTTTTTTCTAAAATCTGTTCAAGAGAAACTACAGCTTATTCCATTTACTTGAAAAAAAAATTCAATGTATCTCATTTATTAGTCATTAAAATTTACGACTTAGTACTTTCCGAACACAGAGAATTTGGATCTTATCAGTATGAATAAAATAAAAAGTCTTACAGTGCAGATGAGGCGTTCTAATCTGATTTAACCCATTAGTTCTTCAGTCAGCTGTCTAATAACAACTAAACCAGCAGCAGCAGCAGCAGCAGCAGCAGCATCTCTCTGCATGTCCATAGCAGCTGTCTTTTCCTAGCATCTCTGTGGGCTCAGTGCCCACCTATGTAGGCAAACAGACTTTTTAAAAGCTCACAAAATCCCACTCACTCTGACAAAGTAGGCTTCGCTGAAACAGAGGCACCCTTTGAGGTGTTGAAGTCCAAAAACAGAAGAGTTTTAGGATTTTATGCAACTTTGATTAGCTTCTACGGCATTTTTTTGGGATAGTATTTAAGGAGGAAACTTGATTTAAGTCTCTTCTGCTGGTTGAAGTCTCTTGCAAATTTAAACATCTCTCGCATAGTCTTGTGGAAACATCAGACCTTGATTTTTCAAGAAATGTTTTCATTAAAGCTGGGAACCTTGGTCCTGTAGATAAGCAAAATGTTTCAGCAAACCCAGTGGAAAATAAAATAAAATAAAAACTCTTTGTAAGAAGGATGTTTCACTCCACTCTCCACAGTTTCACAAAACAAATGTCCCGCTTCTGCATGACAGACTTGTATCAGTCAACTGAACCAAAAAAAAAAAACCTTACACACTTCTTTCCATCCAGCTTAATCGGTCTCTGCCCTCTTTTTTTCTTTTTTGAACCTACTTAATCTTCTGCAATCGCTTTGGGTCATTTCATCTGAAACTTTGCACATGTTAGGGCTTCAGAAACAGCAAAGTTATTGTGCTGTTTAAATGTGTTACTAGAAAACCACTTCAGAGTCAGGGAGGTATTTCTGATCATTTTCTGCTTCTTGCTTAGTGCGTCACTCCCCATTAAGGAAATCCCATGTTTACCCCGTGGCTTAAAACTTGATGTATTTCCTCACTGGAGTCAGAACACGGGCCACGACCCTGCCTGGAACTTCCTGATGTGAACGCTGAGTTCAATTTGAGCCAGAAATTCATTTCAAAGATGATTACTGTCTGTTGGAAATGCTATAGGGCCAAAAGGAAAATTTGTTCTCCGATTATTCACAGCTCTGCACAGCAGGAATGACTGCCTTGCTCTCCCAGACACCAAGACACTGACAATCTTTTCATGATCACTCATCCGTGAACTGCAAGCTTTATATAACACATACTTTAATGAATGTTGCTCCTAAAAGGGAGTGACAACAAAAAAAAGTTAGTTGAAAATGAGATGTTTCTTGCTGCTCATGTTGTGCAGGTGACCACTATGCTTCGTGTAGCAGCTGGTAACTCCCGCTGCTCTGCCAGGCTTATTTGCATCGCTTATTCCACAGTATGACATGATAGCACAGCCCATTATTCAAGTGTCTGAACTTCCCCACAGACAGACCTGCGTTTCAGACGTCTGATTCACCCTGCTAATTTCCTAATCATCTCTCAATTACAGAGCCCTGGACATGAATTTAAAAAATATAATAATAAATTGCTCCATCAAATTAATAATGTATGACCACAAATTAGTATTGTGTAACTAGTTTGTGTGCACAAAGTACTAATTTGCACCAACAAAATGCTAATTTGTGCACACAAAATACTAGTTTGTTTACAAAATGCTAATCTGTTTGCAAAAAGGGCTAATTCGTGCCAACAAAATGCTTATTTGTGTTCACAAAATGCTAGTTTGTGTCCACAAAGTGCTAATTTGTGCCAACAAAATGCTAATTTGTGCTCACAAAATACTAGTGTGTGCACATTTTGCTAATTTCCTAGCAAAAAGTTCTAATTTATTCCAACAAAATACTAGTTGGTGCACAGAAATACCAGTTTGTGTGTAGAAAATGCTAGTTTGTGTGCACAGATTGAAAATTTGGGGCCAAGTAGTGCTAATCAAATGCTAATTTAAATGCCCAAAATACAAATGATTAATTTAAGGGAACATTTAATAACCTTAAGTGACAGGGATCCATTGATGTTGAATTTGCTTGTTGCAGTTTTAACAAAAGATCACGCGGGTAATGTCATTGCAGATCATTATCTGCTTGTAAAGAATACAAAATTCTTCTTTTGTTTATCCCCAATTTTTACCTTTCTTCTTTTATTTCCTCACAAAAGAACTTTGCTTAATCCTCTTAACCTCTTGAGACCCGGTTTCCACATAGGAGGACATCACACGGTGGTTATTTTTTACGACTACGAAATAAAAAAGGTGTATCAAACAAGAGCTCGGGTCTCAAGAGGTTATGGTAAAACAAGTGTTTGGTGCTGCAGCAAAAATGAGAATAGTTGCGTGTTTCAAGAGGATAAACTTTGGACATGAACAACTTACTACTAACAGATCCCTGTGAAACCTAGCATGTTTAAAGAAATTTTTCGCATATATACCTATAGGAAGCCTACATTTTTTTCTTAATCATGTTTTTTCTTAACCTCACTCCTATAATTTAAAAAAGAAAAAGTTTTGTTTGTTATATTTCAAGTCCATGTCTCATTTGTGATCATGTTAAAACAGTGGCACTGCTGGAGGGATTTCTTGTGCAGCACATAAGGAGCATTCAAGCTTCAACATCTTTCCCTGCTGGTCAATGTCAGCTTGTTATAAAGAGTAAAAGTGTTTTTTATCCTCCAGATTGTGCTGCTGCTGCCGCCTGCATGCAGAGGAACCTCTGACAGGCACTCTGCAGACCTCCCTGGAGCTTCAGCGGAGATTAGCAGATGTGTAGCCAGCACTCAGAGCCCCGGGCCCGGCCGTGGGGATGGCAGCCTCTGCTCTGGAATTGAACACCATTGGAGTTATGAACAGGTGAGTTTGTTGCTTGTCTCTCTCTGGGTATGTTTGGTGAAAATTCAGCTTTCTAGCTGAGAAGCTGTTAGACCAGAAAGGCTTTTAACACAGCTTGAAAGAATAAATTGTCCTTTTAGCTGCATTCAAGTCACACAAAGTCACATTGTTTTGATTATCCTGATTGTTTAAGCCAAAGTTTGAGTATTTCTCCCCACAAATAGTAAATTAGATGTAATGCAGTTTTGGAGTCATCTTGCACTTGTATTTATTTTGTTCATCATTAGTTCTGCTTCCTTTACTTGTGTATAAGGAACCTTGTATTACCCGTTAGTAACCTTTCTAAAAACTCTTGCAGTCTTTTCAAACGCATGTCAACATTCACATTGTTTCCTTCTGTGCAGCAGTAATCAGTTTCAGGCTCAGCCAGGCTCCTCTAGCGCCACCTCTCGAACCAGAACTAGCCCTGTCGCCCGCCCTGTGCTCCCAGTTCCAGATCGGGGCACCTACTGCCAGTTTCTGGGTGGTGGTCTCTATTCGCCGACAAGCCCCAAGGTGAGCCGCGTTAGCACGCCTGCTCAGAGAGCAGTGTAGTGTGTAGTTTTTTAATGAAAAAACTTTACTGCTCAAGCTTTTGTAGCAAATGTTTTTCTACAACCTCGCAGCTAAAGTGCAGATTAGTTACTAAAACAAAGTAGAGTAAAAGATTCATATTAAGAAATGACAAGTGAACATATTTTGTTGTCATTTTAAAACATAGAGAGTTGAAACTTGTATACTGGTAAATCAATTCAAACCAGGGGGGCAGCCAGAACATTTTATATGGGGGGGGCAGAAGACTTTGGAAGGGTGGGAAAATACCGGTGTGGAAGGAACTGAAATGAAAGGATCATAAATACGTAATTCTAATAGTTTTATCATTGTTATTTTTTTCCAATTTCATTTAAAAAATATTGCTGTTGTTATTTTTGCCATGCTTAAAGAAATTGTATTTCTTAATCTTTTTCAATGATGACACTAGTATTGACTCAAAAACTGGGTGGGCAAGTGTGGGGCAAAGCTTTTTGCTGATGGGGGCTGGCTGCCCCCCCCCCCCCCCCCCCCCCCCTTCGTAGACCCCCTAATTGAAACTTTTTTAAAAAGTTTTAGACTAGTTTTAAAACAAATAATAAGCTCATTGTTTATAAATGTTGTTTATCTACTTATGCGAGAAAGCAGCTGGTGTGTCTTGTTCCCCAGTTTAAAAAAAATAATACCTAGAAATAACAGTATTAATCCCAAGCTTGTCAATGTCCCCCCATCTTTATAACGTTTGTTGCTCTCAGACTAGCCCCCGATCCTTGGGCCACGCCTTCGTCTTTCCTCCTCCCTCCTTTCTGTCACCCTCACCTCGGGCCCGCTCCCCCTCACCGCGCAGTCCAGACCGCCTCGGAGCCTACGTGGGCCAGCGAGTCCGATGCCTGAGCGGCGAAAATCCAGGGGAAGAGGGCGGGGAGGAGGAGAGTGGGGGGGAGGCGAGAAGAGAAGAGAAGCGAGAGGATATTAGACGCCAGACACAGTTGGAGCAGATCCACAAAGAGCTCCAGAACGTCGAGGTAATTAATTTTTTTTTCTATAAATATAACCTAAAAATGAAATTTTCTCCACATTTTAAAATGTGATGTCTTTCTTGTTACCTATTTTTTATCAGTTCACTTAGGGTATTTCTTTTTAACCCTATGTTGGCTGTAAGCAGATCATCTGTGTCTCCTTCAGGTCAGAGGGAAAGTGGGCATATTTGAAGCCCATATTTCTGGGATTCGTGCCCAGGTGCTCAAAGGTGAGCTTCAACGCAGCCCTCGGTCTCCAAGACGAAGCCTGCTCCTTTCGGACCCCGACCAAAGTAACACAGGTCCCGAATGTCCAGTGACCCACCTCCAAGAGGCTAAAGCTCAGTCTGTTGTTCCGAATGGACAACAAATGGAGGAAGGAGCGAAGGACGAAGGCGGGAAGGAAGCTAGAACAAGAACAGAAAACAAAACATCCATGGACCAAAACAGCTGCTGTTCAGAAACAGCAGTACATACTCATTCTACCGAATATCCCTTTGTCCAAGCGTCCCCGAACGCATTGGAAAAAGATAAAATAGATGGAGAGATAAAAGTGGGAGAAGTACTTCAAGAAGTAAATATAGAAAAAGACAAATGGGATGTTGAAAACAAGTTCATGTTGAAAGATGAAAGACAACGGACAGATGGAGAAGTAAACGATGGAAAACAGGACAGATTTTGCCCCAAAGTGCTGCTCCAGACAGAGGAGAAGGCATCGGAGGCCGACCCGAATGGCATCGCTTTGCCTCAGGTCCACAGCACAGAGAGCTGCCCCGGCTTGCAGGACATGTCCTCCAACCACTCCTCGTCCATGCCTTCCTCCATCCCCGCTGTGATAATAACTGACCACGGTTTGGAGAGCCTGCCTCAAGCTACAGAAAGCCCGGGCTCGGATCGACCATCATCCCGCTCCACCAGCCCCGTTCCAAACACTTCAACGCGCTCGCTCAGGAAGCTGTCTTCCTCATCTGCTTCATCAGCTGGTTTTTCTTCTTCATGGGAGGAGTCAGAGGACGATATTTCCAGTGATCCAGAGAAAGGAGAGCGCCTTCTCAACCCTGCACTCCTAAGTTCCCAGAAAGCAGTAAGTAAACCCAAATTCCAGAGGTTTTTGTGCACCTGAATGTTTCATAAAATAAACTCTTAGAGCTGCCGCCTTACATGTTGGCTCTGCACTCAGATGCTGGGATGTTAAAACCAAAAAACCAAGCTTACCATAACCTAAACACGTCTTTCTTTCAAGTCAATGTTGCTTGCAATCTATATTGGCAACAAGTTAGTAAATCTTGTAATATAAAAATAAATTATTTGTTTTAAAATTTTGTTAAAAATAAAATTTGTTAATTTTATAGTATTTTTGTTTATAATTTTAGTATATTTTAGAAAAACGTTCAGATTTTATCTTCGTTTTCTTTCATATTTGCTTGTTTTAATGCCTATTTTGAATCTCCTTTATAAAGTGTTTCTTTTCTTGTGACTGATCTGTTCAGTGAAATCCGCCTTTAACAGGAAAAAACAAATCCCACTGAACCACCTACGTTCAATTATTATTGGCTAGTCGTTTTGTGAGGATAGAAGTGTTTTATTAAGGTGTGAGAGGATACGCTTGTGGAAAATACAACAGTCCTTCTTAAACATCTCATAATTTTCTTCGTTTCTGTGTCTGAATGTGCCTGTGCATGTTTCTAGAAGTTCCTATATCAAACGGGTTCAGACCCCAGGCAAAGAGCTATTTGACTTGAGGAAACCTTTAATGTAAGCTCCCACCTGAATGTCCGGAGAGCCTTTACGGCTGTAATTATTGTAGATGATTTGCCGTTCTACGACACTGTGTTTGGATACTGTTCAAAGACAAGGCTGAGGCCTGTTTGGGTGCAAAGAGTGTGTGCATGTGTGTGCGCTTGTGCACGTGTGTGTGTGTGTGTGTGTAGATGAGTGGGTGGAAGGCTTTTGTAGCCAGAGAAAGTTCAGAAGGCCATCTAACTTCTGCTTTGAAACACGGTTTGACGAAGATTGCATAAGCCCTTGTTTCAAACTACACTAGCCCAACAGACTCTTAGGAAAGTATAAATTTTAATTCCCTGCATATGTTCTCAAATTACTTACCCCCAAAACCAACATCCCCGGCCCTACGGGTGGCACAGATTGCAAGATATTTGCTTAAATGAGTCTGTCCGATAGATTTGAATAGTGCCTGAATTGCTCTTTGCATGTTTCCACTTATTATTTGTTCTGTATTTGTTTGTTTTTCTATCATCTGTTCAAAGGAAGAGAGTCAAGTGACTTGACTGTTCTTGTTAGTTGTTACTAGAAGCAGGAATTGCATCATTGCAGTAAAGAAGTTGTCAAACATGTATTTACTTTCTGCTCTATGGCAAATTACTCGTCCTGATCTGCCCCATAAGCAAACTGGATGCATGTGTACTGAAGGCAGACTTGCAGAAACACATAAAGCACGCTGGCTTGTGTGGGAGGCGTGTAGGAGGGAGGATAGGGAGAGCGAGGAGGAGGAGTGATGCTGTGAAAGGAAGACAGAAGGAGGTAAACTGGCAGAAAACGCCGAGAAGACAAAGCTGTGTGAATGCGCCGCACATGACAATAAAAGACGCATAAATCCTCTTCTAAAATGTTACTGGAGATTTTATTTTAAAGTTTCACTCCAATCATATTTTGATCTATTGCAAAAGTGTTCCCAGGGGTCTCTTAATTAGGATGATGCCGTTTTAACCAGAATCCGAAAAACATGTTGTTTTCTAGGACATAGTTTCTGCAGCAGTAGTTCATTGGCCATTCATCTCTGATTTGTGGGCGGGGCTACTGGAGAGAAACCCCGCCCCCTCACTGCCTCCCAAAGCTGAAAACTCCCTGTTTACACACTCTTCCGCTAGCTTACAACCCCTCCCACCACCAACCAAATATTACCAATGCGACATAAAAGGCGAGTTATATTGGAGCTATCCAGCAGTACAGTTTTGATCCAGATTCCAGCTAAGACGAGGAAAACAAAGACGTACATGGATCTGTTTGTCTACAAGCGATGCATCAGAATGTATTTTTGACATCACAAATACAATATTTATCCCAACAGCATTTTTTTTTCTGCACCTGATTTAAAACGATTTGAACAAAGAAATACTCAGAAATAGCTTAATTTTCTTTATATATGTCCTCCATCATCAGAAATATGCCATAAGAACATGTGAAAAACACCGCTTTCATCAGAGTAGGTCTTCAATAATAAAGCCCTGGAGGTTTTTTAGGAGGAAAAAGTGTGACTCTGGCACCAAAATATGCCTTCCAAAAGAAGAAAGTTTTTTTTATACTTAGAATGAACCAGATTTTGTTAAATAAAGTGATGATATGTAAGAAGACAGTTTAGAAGCCAAAAATGTTTTGAGACCTACATTTCTAATACTTACCCAAGTAAACAATATGTTTTCATTTTTAAATACATTTAAAAAGAATTTCTCTGGCTGTACAAAGGAAAAACATAAACACAAACTCATTTTCTATGTTTTCATGCTGTTTTCTTGTTGCAAATAATTGTCAGCATAGACACCTGCTGCAGATTGGCATCAGTACTGTTTTTTTTTCCAAAGTTTTCAGTTGCGTTCTGTGGAATATAAAATAGGTACTGCTATCAAACATGTGCTTTTTTTTGTGCAAGATGGGATTCAAAGGCTGCCGTTTCTTAGTCTTTTTTTCTTTTTTGTGAGCTCCTTTTTGGCAACATAGCCTCAAATGAAACCTGAGACATTCCCTCAAATGCAAAACGATGGGAGACAAGTGTTGTAGAGCGTGGATGTCAGGAATAGCAAGCCTAAAGGTGTGTGCATGGTTCGAACTAGAAAGAAGAAATTCTGGGGAAACACATCGAGGAAGACAACACATAAACACTTTTGTGTTTAAAGGCTGCAGAGCCTGGATGTCACTCTGCAAAACGAAGAGTCAAAGAAGTTTAGAGCAAGTCTTGCTCTGCAGTGCAGACGCATAATGAATGAGCTTGTGTGTTGCCTCACTTTGGAAAGCCTGCAGTTCTCTTTGCAGTGACATGTTCTCTTCATCGCGGTCGTGATAACACCTGCAGGCCTCGGCTAACAGCTCAAGCACATTTTCATCTTGGCAGAATCCCTCATTTCCTTTCGCATAAATTCTTTGGGCTTTATATGAGTTTCTTAAATGGTTTTGATATTTTTGCCATTTTTTAAAAGTTGTGCAAGTCATTGGCTTTGAGAAAACGCCTGCGTCATGTTTCAGCTTTTATTTTCCACTGTGGAAACCGAGTTCGAACAGAAGCAGCAGTAAAAGGGAAGTGAGGCAAGACTTTTGAAAGTCGCCCTTTTGGTGATGTGGATTGCAATGTTCTCTATGCCTTCTGCAGTGGGTGCAAAAATGGGAAACATCCGCGTTTTCCGACCCGTTTTAACTGGGGTGAGGCACTTAAGACATCATCAAATCACTTCTACAAGCAAACACTGCAAATACACACATTTGGAAAAAGGATTAAACGCACGCTGCTGTCAATGTAAACTGTGACTTAAGGGCCACTCCCTCTGCACACATTAAAATAAACTTTAGTTAGCTGAATCATGCACAATGTGCAAACATGAAAGGATGCATCCCATTCGTTTGAATCCTACATTCTTTATCTGTTTCTTGCAAATGTGGCCACGCACTGACCTAGCAATAATCTAGCTCTCTGTGTCCACCATGTGCCAGTCCGCCTGATCTGATCTCCTAAAGTGAGGCGAAGATTTCAGGTTTGGATGTAAAACAAAGAAAAGACAAAAACAAAATGCAGTTATTGTGTGTCCAACTTTGTAACAGAACTATATCATCTTGAAATATTCGCACACACAAACGCACACCTTTTTTTTTTTACTGCAGTGGAAAATCTTACCACCGCGGCGGCAAGTTGCCTAGCAACCTGGTGACGTCAAACAGAGTTTCCCTCTCACAGCTGTACAGTACATGTGTGCTGAAGACTGCAAGTTTCTGAGTGTGGGTCTTGCCCATGTGTGGATGCTAGTTGCTGCAGCTGCTGCTTCGTTTACTGTGAGAAGGGAAACACCGGTCAGCTCTTTATTTGCAGGATTTGTGCGTGCATGTGCTTGTTTGTGTTTCCCTTTGGAATCAAGGTGTGTTGGGGGGGTCAGGTCACCCTGGCATTTCGGTTCTCAGTTTTGGATCCGCAGCTTTGGGGGAAACCCTGATAGTGGCGGCAAAAAAAAAACCCAAAGGAGAAGCGGACTTTGGTTGCATCTCCTGCACAGTCTGCAGATGCATGTAATGGATGGAGGGTTGTGTTTGCTTTGATGGCATGTCTGAAGTGGACACACTTTTATAAGTTGATCAGCATGCAGCGAAACCTCCCGAAGCAGTGTTGCAGAGTCAAGTCTAGATTGAAAGGCAGATACACGGCCAGTGTTCCATACTGACCTCAATTTGGAAAAAGTTTCCTTATCTGACAGTAGATACAAATCACTCAAACAAAAAGCCACAACTGTGCAACCCTTTTACTTTCAGATCTCCCTTTTTTTTTAAAGTTTCCATTGGCCTTTTGGTTGCTAGGTGATTTAACCCGCTTACCTAAGGAGGTTGTTTTGCTTGCATCACCTTCTCCCCAGTCTAATTTAGCTTCTGTTGACTGCTTGTGGTGTTGGTGTTGGTCTAAACTTTGCAGACAAGATAGTTTCACACTATTTGTATCTGCAAGGAGACCTTGTGGTGAGTGATAGCAGGCTTGTTGTTTCCTCGGTGCTTCTCCTCTAAAAAAACATCAGCATCAGTGTTTCCCCCGTTTTAGTTACCCTTTGCCCTGAGTTTTATTTTGGAAAATGTTACCCAAGAAGCTGCACATAAAATGGTGATATTTATGCGCCTGTGAAATGAGTTTTAGCACAATTTAAGTATTTCTGATTCTTCCAAAAAAGCAAATAATTGCATATTTTGCATTCAGAAAGGAGGAAAACAAAATGTATTTGCACAGATGGTTATTTGAGGGACACATCGATTCTGTTCCTTGGCCTTTTTTGTAAACTCTGTGCTGTATCTGTTGTTTACAGAGGGCAAGGCCTTTTTCTTTGTTTGTACTCAATGGCGGATGTGGAAAATACTGTCGCTGAGGCAAGCGGCAACCCCCCCCCCCCAATTTCCTGTCTACAAGAAGTTCCTTCACTTACTATTTCCTCTCTCTCTGTCTCAATGGAAACTTTACTGTTTCTCCTGCTTTCCTCATGTCATCCAGCCGGTCTGGGAACAGAGATAGGGAAGTATGTCAAAAAAAATGGAATAAGCTTGTGTTTAAGGGGGTTTAGATTAAAAAAGAATAATAATCCATATGGAAATACTGATAACATTGCTGCAAAGCTTGATTATTTTGTCGCTCAGCAGGTTTACTGATGAGATTGATTCCTTGGTTCATCTACTGATTATTCTTGAAATAGATTCTGATGTTGTGTGCAAAAATGATCATGTTGTTTTTTTGGAGTTCTCTATTTTTGTGGGATGTCTCCAATTTTATTGACTTTGTAGCAACAACATTCCCAAACTGATGGGATTATCTGGGTTTGTTTGTGCGCTCAGAGTTCACCAGATTCAAATGCAGACAAATTTTCTGGTACAGGAGGGTTGCTGCTCACAAGATGGTTAGTTCTTTTTGTTTATTTATCGAGTACAATTTTTTCTGTATTCCAAACTCATAAAAAGATGTTGCTCTACTTGTCTGCAAGGTTGTTATTTAATCAGTTTCTCCCCAACTCACGCATACGTGTCTTTCCCCTGAGGCCTGGACCTGATGGGGAAATTTGCATGTCCAGATTGTTTACCCACTGTTTTGCCAATCAAATATCCCACAATTGTTTTAACCATCCAATGCCCACAAGCACACAGGGGTAAATCACGGGGAGGATAGAAAGAGGAGCCTGAAGTGTCTGGTTTTTCAGCTTAGACAGACTCTGGACAGGTCGTGGTGGTTGTTGTTTGTCCAGCACGATGTGGTACACTTGGCTGTGTTCAATATGGAGCATTGTCATTTCAGTCGGAGCCATCTTCGTCCTTACTATCATCCAGCGCCGCAACAATCGGCCCAAGGTACCGTCCGCCTGTGCAGGAACTTTCATGTCAGCCACTCGCCACAGCAGATTGTTTTTCTGTGTAGCTGCAGTTCTGGTTTGACGGCTTCACTTCGGATTTTATTGAAATTGTTTATATTACATGGAAAATATCTGTAATAATTACAGGCCTTTTATGTTTTCCTGTGAATCCTAATCTCTACAAGCAGCAACACTTTATTTAACGGCTGCCACTTAAGAGCGTGCATACTTATGTTTTTTGTAGCTCACATGATGTCAGAGCAGCACTGGTGACAGATGGCAATTCGAGCAAACAAAGGGTTCACCTTGGCGACCCGTCAAAGCTAAACCTTGTTTTAGTTTCTTGCTAACTTGTAAAAAACCGGAATGTTTGTTAAAAGCTGTAATTTTTTCCACTGCTATTTATTGTATGATTTTTTTTTATTATTTACAAAGAAATAATTGTTTTTTATGTAACCAGAAGTAGATTAACCTGCAGTTTTTGGAGAAATAATCTCCAAAAAATAATCTAAATTATACAACGATGATGCAGTGGGGCTAATCTTACTTTTAATTAGTTTCCATTGTGTGGTTTTCACACATGTGAATCTTTTTGAAAGGTCTCGTTTTTTCCCTTCAGATCTCTGAGAAAAAGAGAGAGAGAAAAATCTCTCATGTGACCCATCACTGCTTTAGACTGAGCTTTGTGGGTCTTAATCTAACCAAAGATAGTCATGCTATCAGCTGATGAACTTCTGTCAGGTCCAGATGATGTGACCTGGGTAATAAGTCTCCTTCTATGGTCCTCTCCTATGGCCTCCTCCTGCTGCTACTCTTCTTCTCCTCTCTAGTTGTTTGCAGGCATAATATTATTTCTGCTTATGGACGATAGGACGTTTTCGGAAAGTGAGATCATATTTAATCACTGAGATCACAAGACACAAAGCTTCAGTTGCTCTTTTTGAAGACTCCTCAAAATCCTAAGGGTTTTGGTTTTTAGCAGACGATTAGTGATTTGCAGGCTTTTCTGCCCATAAGTTGCACAGCCAAGTATTGTTTCAACCAAGTAAGGAATTTTTCCATGTGATGTAATGCTGCTGGCATAGAACGCAGCCTGGAACTGTTAACCCTTCTTCCATAGTATCTGCTGGAGCTTTGTGAGTCTTGCAGGACGTTTAAAAAAGAAATTTGATTCTTTTGTTTTAAAAACATTTTTTAATTAAAAAACTGCATAACATTTTGTTCTTGCAAGTGAAATTCTTCATCAAGAGGATTTTTACTCCTTCCACAGAATTGCAATTGCTCTCCAACAATTCCTTTACAGTTAATTACTCACAAATGTGTACAAATAAAGTCTTATGAAGTAGAAGAGCTGGGAATGTGGAGGGACTGGATCTGACTGAGATGGAAACATTCACATGTTGAAGCAGAACACTGAGCGTGCCTCCCTTTGTGAATGAGTGTCTGTGTGTGGCAGGACTCCCACAGTGCAGAGTGTTCTTGCCAGGGACAGGGAGAGCTTTTGGTGAGCGTTGTGTCTACACATGTGTGTTGGTGAGTGCTTGTGTGTGTTACCAGGGGCAACCCCAACTCAGGGCTTTGTTAATCTTAACAAAAAGGCAAAAAAACAAGGCTGTCCCACAAAGTCAGGGATTCCCAGCTGTGTGTGTGTGCGCACGCGTGTGTGTCCACATTGTTTTAAAGACATTTATCTCCTGCTGCTAAAAGGTCCCGAGAACAGGGTTTAAACCAGGAAAGCTCGCATTTCTTTTGCTGTTAACATGTTTAGAAGGATGAGGATGTGAAGGATCACAGAAAAATAAACTATTACCTGAATCGCTTTAATCAATCATCAGTGTTTGTGTAGAAAACCATAATGTTGAAAACTTTGTTCCCTATAGGTTTAAGCGAGCTTGTACATTCCAGTGCATTAGCTCTTCCAGACGTACATGGCTTTATAGAAATCAAACAACGGCTGCATGTGTTTTTGTCATGTATAATTGAGTGCATTTCTATAAAAGTTAAAAAAACAAAAATAGCTATATGAACTTTATGGTCTTTTTCCATATTTAAAAAAAAATCTGCAAACAAATATATATTTTCCCCCTCAACTTTTGGGGTAAAAGCTAAAAAGTACATTCTAAGCATTTATCTAGTTAAACAGATTTTTTTTTAGTTTTCATGATGCATCTAATGTTTTAGAAGTCAAGTTTAACTCATTACATTATTTAAAGACCCAATAAAAACTGTGTTTTGTTTTCTTGTTTTTTGTGTGGAATTTTTTGGATGATGGAGAATATAAAGAAAATTAATCTCAAAAGGGCATTTTTCAGTATTTCTTCTTCTTCGAATTGCTGTGAATCAGGAGCAGACAAAAAAATACGATGAAGACTAAAATAAGAGCGTTTGTTACATACAAAATAAGCAGGGCAGGCCACAATTCTGATGCTACCACGGACGGACGTGATGCAGCGTTAGTGTGGTCAACCTCTGATCGGAAGATTGCAGGTTTGATTACTGCCTTGCCCGCCCGTGTGTTGAAGTGTCCTTGGGCAAGACACTGAACCCCGTAGGTTGCTGCCATCAGTTTGTGAATGTGTGAACTGGACTGTGAATATAAAGTGCGTTGTGCCTTCGAGGAAGGTATAGAAAAGTGCAATACAAGAATACACCATTTGCCATCCACTTGTAGACAATGACTACGTCTTCATTTGCTTTTCTGGCAAATTTCCCATCTTGCTGGCTTCTGGATCTAATGTTGCTCGCCATTTTCGTTGCACCGCTAATATGAGGATGGGTGTGAAGGGGCTGTCAACTAGGAGGAGAGAGTGTAAACAGATGGATGATGGGAATTATTTTTTTTCACTGTCAGGAAAACATTTTCATCACTGTCACTGTTTGGGCTTGTTGTGAGCACCTAGTGGTCATCATTGGTATTGCATTTTAAAACGCTTAAAATGTCTCATGTTCTTTTTTTTGTGTGCAAAATTCCCTTAGTTCACACAAATTAATTTAGGGATGAAATAAAAGCTGACTTTAACTGCTGTTATTCTGTAAGGGTTTTATTCAATCACTCACACCTCAAGCGAAGGGTAATGACACAGTTATGCTGTGGTGCAAAGTCTCCCCACCACCATGTTGTTGTCTGGAGGCACATATATCTGCATGTTTGAGCTCCTGCCATGCACTACAGAGTTTTATCCTTTAAAGGAAGCCCTCTGAGAGGGGTAAGACCAGATCCCATGTAAAATTCCTCCCAGGATGAACTGAATACACTTAAAAGAGTCCAAAAGGTAGTTTTTCTTTTAGCTGTGTGTTTTTCTTTTTGTGTAGAGGGGCAGCCAAACTTCACAGTGACTTTCCCCTTGATGAACATAAATGAACCATTTGACAGCAGTTTTGCTCTTCTGTGGTTATTGTTCAAGTTATGTGGTTAAAGTTATCTGATCTCATTAGGTGATCGAGGTTTAACTTTGTCCCTCTAGGGTTTCCTCCATGGATATAAAAAGGAAAGAAACAAATTAAAAAAAGAACCAACATGTTTTACCTAATGGGTTTTTGAATTCCGAACTGCTATAATCAGAATAAGTTAATTTTTTCCGAGCTGCCATGATGAAGTGAAAGGATAAAATATACAGGAGTTCATGGGTAACCGCTTTGTGTCTTTGTGTGTTTTGTAGCACAAGTCATGGAAAAAAATAAAGAACATGGTTCACTGGTCGCCCTTTGTTATGTCCTTCAAGAAGAAATACCCCTGGATTCAACTGGCGGGACATGCAGGTGTGTTTGCACACAAACATGTGGGTTCATACTTTCCCAATCTGTTGTGAAGCATTTTTTTTTTCATTTGAAAACAATATAAACTTTTGCAGCGATGCATAAAATTGATGATAAAAGCATGTAAACATCCAGCATTGCTGTAAACCTTAATGCTTCAAATGCGTCCTGCAGCTGCCATGCAGTAAATCTGTTTCTTTTTCTGCAGGGAGTTTCAAGGCGGGAGCAAACGGACGCATCTTGAAGGTAAGACGGCCCAAAACGTCTCTGCTTTTCGCTTGAGTGAAAATGGGTACAACTTTTGCCTTGTTTTTCAGAAACACTGTGAATGTGAGCAGCGCTGTTTGTCCCTGCTGATGAAGGACGTGCTCCGTCCATATGTCCCTGGTTACCATGGAGACGTGGAGAAGGATGGACAGAAGTACAACCAGATGGAAGACCTGCTGGCTGAGTTTGATTTCCCATGTGTGATGGACTGTAAGATGGGAATAAGGTGAGGAAACGATGTTCTTCCAGCGTAATCTTTCAGCTCAAAGCTCCACTCCAATCCTCTTTTGAACTATTATAAGAGCCTTCCCAGTGGCCTTTTAATTTTGATTATGTTGTTTTTAGCCAAAACCTTAGAGAATAAAGCAGCAGTAGTTCATCAGAAATGTACCTCTAAGATGTTGGTGGGACTGTTGGCATGGAGTAAGCCTGCCCCCACTTCCCTTCATCCATCTGTTCCATGATGTACATGGATCTAGTTGAATTAAGGAATATTTAGAAATGCCATTTTGAGCTTATTTTTCTTTATATATGTCCTCCATCATGAGAAAATGACACAAGAACACAATTTTTATCAGAGTGGGTCTTACAACGTAAAGTTTAAATCTGTTTTCTTTTTTAATAGAGCAGCTATGAAGCATTTCAATTAGAATGAATAGAAATGTATTTGTTCCCATCTCCGTTTCCTTTAAGGACCTACCTTGAAGAAGAGCTGACCAAAGCGCGTAAGAAGCCTTCCCCAAGGCCGGATATGTATCAGAAAATGGTGGAGGTTGACCCCGAAGCCCCCACGCCAGAGGAAAACGAGAGGAAAGCTGTCACCAAGCCGAGGTACATGCAGTGGAGAGAGACCCTGAGCTCGACAGCTACCCTGGGATTCAGGATAGAGGGAGTCAAGGTGAGGCAAAAAGAAAAGTGTGTGCATTCCCCTTTCCCGCTTTTCCTCCCATCGTTCATCCACGGAACTCTTTTCAGGGACATTATTAAACTTCCTGTTTTGCCTGGAAACTTCCACTGAAGTGTCTCTGTTACTTTACTATACACAAGGCCTGCCAGCAGCAGCTGTATGGGCCTAAGCAAATGGTTCTGACACACACTCACTAAACTCTTTGTTCTTTTC
The DNA here is from genome assembly GCF_053564925.1 of Oryzias latipes. NCBI lineage: Eukaryota > Metazoa > Chordata > Actinopteri > Beloniformes > Adrianichthyidae > Oryzias > Oryzias latipes. The sequence goes on from NC_136260.1 coordinate 9,043,728, forward strand.
GGCTAAATATGGGCATTCACTACCTCCCGGTGCTCGGTTGCCATGACACCAAGGGGTTATCCCCCAGAAACAGACGTGGGAGTCCGTTTTCGAATGAGTGGACACTCCAACCTAAATTGGCCGGCAAACCTGAACTCTAACCTGCTTCTATTCATGTGTTCATAAATATAACAGAATAGATCCGTTCAGTCAAAACGTTTATGAATGGAAACTTTTGAGGGTTTTTTCAGACTTTCAGGCCATAAACACACTGTTCCTGTTTTAGCTTATTGGCTAAAAATGCGTCCTCCCCCATGCTTTCCACAGTGCTCTCCTGTTCCTCCATCTCCTGCCTTTTGTTTTGTTTTTTCCCTTTCTCCTCTTTTGGACCCTGGAGCCTGAAACATCATGAAAACAGAAACAAGACTTTGAGTAAACTAATTTATAGTGCAGATGAATCTACATTGGGTTTTGTTTTGACTGCCCGGTGGCCTCTCCTGTGTTCTACAGAAAGAGGACGGGACAGTCAACAGAGACTTTAAGAAGACAAAGACGAGAGAGCAGGTGACTGCAGCCTTCCGAGAATTTGTGAAAGGAAACAAGGACATCGTGGTGAGTTGTTTTTAGCGTAGTTTACCAAGGGTTTGTGTCTGAGTTTCCAATGAAAATTGGATTTGAGAATTGGAAGCACACAGAAGGAACAGTAACTTAAAAACAAGTGTCCTACTCATTGACTGTATACGGGAACTGGACTGAGTGAAAACGGTTTACTATCAGCTCCAACAAAATGAAGTCATTTCAGTCGCCATTTTTTTCCGCAATACGGACATTGCTATGTTGGAGTCAGATACGTCAGTAAGCAGTGACTGGATTGAGTCGGTCTGAGTCACCATTTCTGGTAACCAACCTCGCCAATCAGGAGTGAGCTTGTTGGAAGGCCACACCTCTACCACTTGAAAGCAGCCTTGGGAGACTCTGTCAATGGACGTGAGACCACATGCTCTAATTGAGGCCTCTGATTGGTCAGCCTATAACCTGAATCAATGAAACCTAAAATATAATGAAAAAAATTAGGATTAACAACACGTTAAAAAATGTATCAGAGCAATGACTGAGGAACTGCTGTTTATTTCTCTGTGAATTTTTATGGGATTCTGTTTTTCGGAGCGGGTCTTCCTATTTGGAACCCCGAATTTTATGTATTTATCTTTAAAGTTTTGTACACCGTTTTACTGTGGGTCTATTTTTAAAAGTTACCACAAGGCCTCTTGAAATTCTTGAAAATGTTTATCTTTTGCTAATTTTAAATTTAATTTAAATGCTTTTATTTTACTACATTTCATTTTCATTTTATTAATTTTATTTTTAATTGATTTTTTTTAGAAACTGTACCTGAGTAGGCTAAAGGAAATCCGAGCGATTCTGGAAGTCTCCCCCTTCTTTAAATCTCATGAGGTAAGGAAAGCGTTTTATAGATTCCATAACTTCATTTTTATTGTACGTAAAAATTAAGTTCTAAAAGGAAATTGTTCTTTTGGTTTCTGGAGATTTTTTGAAAAGCCCTGTGAAATGTCCACTAAATGCATTTGAAGTGAAAACAGCTTTTACATTTTGAACTTGTAACACTCAGTTTCTGTTGCTTTGCTCCAATCCAAGATGATTGTGCTGAACAATCTTTAAATTGTTCAAGTTATACATTGTAGTAAAGTGCAATTGCTTGCTGTCTTCATGGAAACTGTGCTTAAAAATCCTGACCACACATCCTTTACTTTCACATTCGAGCTCTCACAGTCAAACACAGATGAGGAACATTTCAAAACGAGAAGTGAGACACCAAACCACTAACTACAATCGGTGGTGGAAGACACTCAAATGAAAAAAACACCAGGCTGTGTGCAGCGAGGAGCTGAAAACAGCCGGTTTTGTCATCTTTTTGTGTTTTACTTCTCATCCTCTTGTGTAGGTCATTGGCAGCTCCTTGTTATTTGTTCACGACAACAAAGGAAGGGCCAAAGTCTGGATGATCGACTTTGGGAAAACCACACCTCTCCTTGAAGGAAGGGAGCTAACCCACCGAGCAGCTTGGGTTGAGGGGAACAGAGAGGATGGCTACCTTTTAGGACTTGATAGTTTGGTGGACATCCTGGAAAACATGGAAAACGCTGAGACTTGAAGTCTGAGAGCTTTTTTTTTTGTTTGTTTGTTTTTAAATATGAGTGAACACTTGGACACAACCACTTCCTGTAATTCTTCATTCCTTTAGGGAATATGTTGCACTTCCTGAGGGTCTCCTTCACAAACACTTGAACTCCTCTCCCCTGAAGCATCAAAGCATGCCTGGATTGTTCAGATCCAGTCAGGAGTCATCACACAAAAAAAACTTGGAACAAAAAATTGAATTTTTAATGAGATTAAAAAGACAAATCTTAAGATAAACATTTCTTACAAAGCAATATTTTTAATTAATAACTAAAGCTGATAATTATTCCCCAAAAAATCACTATAATTATTATTAATTCCTAAAAGACACATTTTAGTGATCGCCCAAAAACTTAAATAATCAAATTTGTCATATCTTTTTGTCATATTGGCTTTTTTTTTTAAACATTTACATTTTAATTTAAAAAAAAGTCAGTCAAATTTTCTCTTTTGGCTACATCTTTTTTATAAAACAATTTAAATGTAGATTTATTGCATATTTGAAACCAATTTAGAGACTGTCTAATTCAAGAAGTTGAGTAATTTAGATAAACCACAGGTTTATAGTGTGTGAAAATAAAGTCCATAGTGCTTCTGTTGCCAAACACTTCAAATCTTTTCTCACTTTTCTCAGACTTCCCACAATGTTTTGTTACATTTAACTTACGGGGTATTTTGTTTGTTTTTGTTACAACATTTTAGTTAAATTCAGTGAAACACTTACAGCCAAGAACAATCTTATGTAAGCTATTCAGTGCCTTGACAATACAGAGCCAAGTCAGAAACCTTATAAAAATGAGTTTCCTAATGTTACTAAGTGTTTTTCTTCCGGTGTCTAATGTGGGTGGGTATTTTTTTTTTTGGCTTAACATGGGCGCATGTTTTTTTTGTTATACTTATTAATAAGTTGTAGATGGCTTGGCCTTTATTTAAACCGCTTTGTCTGGTGTTTTTAGTTCATTGGAGCCTAAAAAATGTTAAATTTTGTGTTTTTTGTCCCTTTTTGCCCCCAAGATTGAGTGACAGTCCAAGGACACACCATATGTGAATTTGAGGATAATTGATGTAAAAAGAATAATTATAATGAATAATTGTTCATATCAAGGTTATATATTTGGCAAGAATCAGGTTTATTCGTTTAGTTTTCCATTTATATGAATTACATATCCTAGAGTACGAACAAAAAACCAATCAAAAAAGAGAATAGACAGAAGTATAACATGAAACTTATTAGATGCAATATCCTTATTGTCCAAGCTGATCAGTTTAACAAACCAAATACTTTCAATAAAAGTTTCATAACATAACAGGATTTTGAGCAATAAAAAGCTAATTTCAAAATCAAATTCATGGCTATATGTTTTAGTTGAGGTTTGCTGTGACATTTAATGAGGATAAACTACGGCTTTGTGCTGTGCCTTTTGGAAGAAAGGGTCAAATGTGTCGGGGAAACGCATTGCTTTGTCATGTAAAAATACAATGTGCTAACTAACCCTTTAAGATCACCCACCTTAATGAGATCTTCTGCTCAACTATGTGCATGTACAGTTCTTTAAAGGTTTGCTAGCCTGTATATTTATTTGGATTGATCCTATAAAAAAAGAAGAATTTTGTGAAATACTTGTGCTCGTGTTTGGTGTTCTTGTCCACCTTTATGTGTTGTGTGTCAAATTGATTTTCATCCTGGCTTTGGTGACCCTTGGTGATGCTGATTCTGTTCCTTTTCCACAACAATTGCCATGTTTGCATGAGGGTTATTTGTTATTCAAATCACACCTATCCACAAGAGCAGCAGTGTCCGGACCTGGTTGAAGAGAAAGGACGTGATTCATGAGAAGTTCTGGCCAGAAGAAGAAGAAGTCAAAATGAGATCTTTATGTGAACCATTTAATATTCTATCCCCCTCTTTTATGCAAACACTTGCATTTAACACATGTAGACTTACTAGAAAAGTATTGGGGTTTTTTTTGTAGTAGAAATGAAGACCTGATTAATTAGGAGTTTTTGTGCCAAACAATTTACTTTAAATTAATAAAGCACCAAGCAATTATTGTTAACATATATTTATACCACTCAATTTATTTACACAGAACATAATTACTTTTGTAAAGAAGTAAAGTCAGTGTAGAATATGTTACCATCCTGATTCATGACTAAACACGCGGCAGTAGAGGTCTTTTGCGCCCTCTACTGTCAATAAGCTTCAACTGCAGAGAAACGCTTTAAAACCATTGTCCAGCTCAGAAAGCTGTACACATGTACATTGTAAAAACTGTTTGCTTTTAAAAACTGTAGATTATAATTTTCTTATAATTGCAGCCTAAGAGGCTTAATTTGAATTGGATTACCAATACAAACATAATTATTTTTCACCTTTATTTTAGCTGTCAGTTTCTTCTCAAGTTACCAAAAGGTAACTGATCTTCACTTACTGACAAATGTCCAGATGGACACACACATCAGAAAGATTTGGGCAACACTCGTCGCTGAGATCTGGCGGGCTAGAGACAAAAACAAGGCAAACGTCATGCACTGTCACTCTTCCACCAGCAGATGGCAGCAGAAGGTCGTTTGCTTTTACTGTAGCTCTGCCAAGGTCATGAAATATATATATTTTTATGTTTATTTGTCTAAAATAATTCCTGCTCTCACCAATGTTATTGCCTTTATTTTAAGAGCAGTTCCTGAAAAGCCCTTTCAGCTTTTGAGAGTCCGTTAAAAAGCTTTGTTTATCTCGTGAAGCAACGTGACCCCGCCTCTCCGAGGGTTTAGCTCCTCCTGTAAACAGACGAAGAACGTCCCAGAGAAGCAAACCAGAGCTGTTTAGAACTACGGTTGAACCAATCTGCAACACGATTTTCCCTCTCTGCAGTCCTAAAGAGGGTGCTATTGTTTTTTAAAAAAATAACAGAAAGGACCTATTTACAAAATGTGGTAAATACTTCAGATGAATGAATCATTTTTATTCCCTTTTCTTTATCGTTTGCCGGATCTCGGTGGTGGAGTAGGTTGCGTCAATAAAGGGCTCTGGCAGCTACGTAAAGTTAGTAAATAAGGGGTTGACCTCGTGGTGTCAGACAAACTGGATTAAGGTCTACCAGCCGCAGCGTCTGCTGCAGGCTAAGGACTGCTCACAGACCTGCAACTCCTGCTATTAAAGAGCCATTTCACGGCAAAACAACTACCCTCTTCGCATCTGTGTTATATAACTCGAGGGGTACGTTTGATTCGAGTCGCCAGGATCGTCCTGCCTAAGTTCGACAGCCTCGGAGTGGAGAGCAGCAGCAGCAGAAACCCTTCGATAGCTGCTGGTGAGTTCTTTGCACCGAAGCATGCATTATTATTATTGTACATGCAAAATAGATGTCTTTATTTCCACCTGGTTGCTGTGCAAAGGGAAACTAGCGTTTTAATTTCCAACTGGTTCCACGCAGAAAGTAACCCTTGGTGGTCAGTCAGCGTGCTGACGTGCCTCATTAATGGCGGCTATTCTCTGGCTGCTGTACTTGTGCAAAACTTATGGAGTGGCCATCGTGGGAAAAAATACCAAAATGGTTAGAGTTGACGTAAGAGACAAAAAAGTATTTAATTTTGGGTTTAGAAAGGGCTACTTCCGTTACGTTAGCATGAAGCAGAAGTGTAGCTTTGGGGCTAGCCGCTGAAGCTTTGACAAGATAATATAGATTTTTTTAATAATTAGTTTTATGATTAAGGCCTTTTGTTGTACTTTTTTTTCTTTCTTTTTTTCATCAAAAAATTATATAGTCCACATATTTATCTCATTAATTTAATTCACCATAAGCTTCTCTTGTAGACTTATCTGTTTTATTCTGTGCAACATGTTCTTTGAGACTTTTTTTAAAAAAATGTAATTTTATTGTGATTCTTATGGGTGTTTTTTAAATACATTTTTGTGACATTATGTGTTGTTATTATTTTTAATTTTTTTTTTTTGGATATTTTTTTTTTTTTTTTTTTTTTTAGTGTTTCTGTGAGAAAAGAAAAACTAATTATTATTATTATAAATGCATTGGCTGCCAGACCCGACTGCAGGCCCAATGTGTCTGTGATTATCACTATATTATCATTATTATTATTGTTATTGTTGTTATTATTATTGTTATTACTGTTATTATTATTATTATTATTATTATTATTATTATTATTATTAAGGACCTTAGTCTACATAGGAGACGGGCATAAAAGGACTCCATCTTATTGGTCAAATGCATAAAGGGATTTATTTGATTCATTAAATGCTTAAAGCTGTCATAAGATTGTTTTAGCTCATTTAAGGTAACCATTTATTGCAATTTTCACCAACCTTTTCAATATGGACATTGCCCAGCTTGATATTGCAATAACGATAAATTTGCTATTTATTGTGCATACCTAATGTGCGTGTGTGTGTGTTTATATCTAGATATACGCACACTCACACACAAAACAAATCCATCAACGGTATCATGAGGAAAGAGGTGTTTTTTTTTAATACGTGTAGATCTGGATGGGAGTTACTCTTGTATGTTACCACATGTGCATTGGGGAACGTGATTTCCTTCACATTTCCTGCATGGATGATGGTGACGCTTCTCCTTCTGCTGCTGCTGCTGCTGCTGCTGTGGCTCACCACTCCACAGTTACCGCAAACGTTTCCCACATTTGGCTCCGAGTCTGTAAAGGTTGGTGATGTTACGCTGTCAGGAAGCCATGAGGTGTACTTCTTTCAGCCGCTGGCTAAAGCCGCATGGCTGTTCCCATAATAGCAGTGTGACAGCAGCCTGTGCAGCAGATGACAGCTGAGGCTTAGATCTCTGTATGTTTGTGAAGTCTGGGTTCCACAATAATACCATGTTACAATGCAGTTATATAAATACATAAACAAAAAGTGCCTGCGGTTCTCCTCTATATTAGACAGGGGGTTTCTAGCCACCCATCAATAGGAAATTGCTAAAAAAACAAAAACAAGACCACAATTGAATAGCAATTACTTCCTTTATTGTTGTTTAGCTTTACATATAGATCTGTTGATAAGTGATCAGAAAAAAAAAAATTAGGTTGAATTTCTTTTTATTAAAATGTGCTAGAGGCACATACTTGTATAATTAATTAACAATAAATTGATTGTAAAAGGTGGTATCTTTAAAAAAAAACACAAAAGAAGAAGTTTATACATTTGTTAACTTAATAAATGTTTAATTTCCATCAAAGTCAAAAAGTGTCTTAACTTTTGTGGAATAGCAGTCAAAAATCCAATTTCAACCTGTTGTCTTTATTTAAACCTGTTTAAAGCGAGTACATTTATTTTCTCTTATAAATCCTGGGTCTTATGGTATTTTACTTTCAACAACTAATCCCTTCATTTTAAAAAGATGACACTTAAAAATACGAGCCACAAACAGGGACTTGAGAAGTACAAAGAACAGAAGACTATTGAAAAAGTAAAAAAATAAATACTAACGGGGTTGAAAAATCATATTTGAAAAAAAAATTACTTTTTTTGTTCTTACCCATTTTTTATTTAAAACTAAATAAGTTAAACACAAACATCTGTCACTCTGGTCTAAACCATGGTAATACTGTGCTTTACATCATTTGAAATGAACACAGATCATCATAGTTGTTGCAAAAATGAACAATTTTTCTTTCTTTTTTCAAATGCCCCACTATAACTTTTTGGGTGAATGATTTGTTGACTTCCCAGAGCAGTTTAAACAAACACATTTGATTGTGTTAAACCAATCAATGCTACACAAATGTCTTCTCTTAACTTCCTGTTTAAAGGTCTTCAAAGCAAACAAGCCTCAGATTAGGTCAAGAATGTTCCTCACCAGCTTCCTTACAAGTGGAGAGCATTAAGCTGATCCCACAACCTGGAGTCTGTCAAAAAAATCCTTTGATCCTCTTCTGGGTAGCTCTGTTTTTTTTTTTTTTTTTTAAGATTATTTTACAAGATCTTTTGTTTTAACTATCGTTTAAAGAAGGAAGTTTGACACTAATTAGGGAAGGTTTGTCTCATTAGGAGGAGGACCGTACCATTTTCTCACGGGTTTGTCCTGTTCCCAGCATCCTCCACTGCCTTTAGGTCAGGAGTTCGGTTAGTGACTGAGGTTTAGATAAGATGTAATCTTTATTTGTCATGCGTCACATTTAGTGTCAGGGCTTTGAGATAGGCTTTAATAGAAAGCAGTCTCAAAGCTGAAAAAGAAGTAGGGGGGGTAAAGTGCAGCAGCGGCGGCGGCGGCGGCGGCGGTGCACCTTGAACATGAACCCGGCACATGCATCCATGTCGGCTCGTACACTAAAATAGCCGAAACACGGATCTCGCGCAGCTCCTGTTTCGTTTGCGGCAACATTTTCTTGGCCCACTTCCTGGATCGAACCTTGGCAGGTCACACAGGAGGGACTCAAGCTCTTCTGTCCAGCGCTGGCTTGTGTGGATATTTTTGTTTCACATGCTGCATTAGGAAAGAGCGTCTCTTTGAATTATGATAAATTAAAAAGCAACAACTTAAGTTTATGTTAAAATTTCTGTTTGGAGCTTAGAGTGGTTTTTGTCTGTGGAAAATCCCCCAAAAGAGACGAACACGTGATCCCGTCCAAACGGGAACTGGAGGTCATGGGTATTTTTAGGTAAAGTATTAAAGTCATTGCAGCTGTGTGTGTGTTGATGTTTCTGCTGGCAGCAGAGGGTCGCTTGATGGTTTTATTTCCCTTAAACTCCTTCGAACTTTGTTCTTGACTCCTGAGAAGTTTCTTCATTCGATTTAAATCTCTTTATAGTCAACATTGTCTGTTTTTTTGTGCTTTGTTTTTTGGATCAAGTGGTCCTTATCCATTCACCCATCATGGCGAGTGATATGGTTTTACTGATGCGAGGCTTGGCTAAACTGAGCCAGGCAGTGGTGGAGACTCAGACCAACGCCTTGCGAAATGGAACAGGTACGTTTTCCGGATTGAACTTATTTGTAATCATGACGATGTCATTCTTTTACTATAAACACTCCATTCATTACAAGCCAGTTTAAATAAAGCCAGTGTGGGTGACTGTGTATTTATTGAAATGACTTTTGCCAGCTTAACTAAAGTAAACCAGTAAAACCAGTGGTAGAATTTCAGTTTGGCTGCCCTTTACACTTAAATTATCCTTTTGTTGAATGAAGAGAAACAGGATAAAATCTCACAAAGTCTGTCATCTATCAGTTTAAAAATGTTGCACGCCGATCAGGAGCCATGCTCTGCCAAAATGTTTATTGCAGGAGTGGGTTAGAACGTCTAAACAGAGTTTCCAGTATTTGTTTGGTTTCCAAGGTGTTTTACAGAAACAAAAGAACAAATACAAAGTATGGAGGAGGCTGGGACAAGCCAGTGCTAATGTGGGTCATATTTGCTATTCCAGCTGTTCAAGGAGTCGGTACTGCGGTGGAGAGTGTGCAGGCAGCGGCGGAGCAAGGCCTGTCTGCTGCTATGATGAAAATACAGGTTAGTTTGAGTAAATCGTCTTAATAACTAGGGATGTCCCAATCGGGCTGTTTTGGACCACCATCCGATTGATTTTGCTTTTGAGACTCTGCCAATGCTGAGCTCCGATCCGATACTTTTGTAACACAAAGATATAAACAAATGGAATAGAAACAGATCCAGGATGTCCGCCAGTTTTAACAGTATTTTCCCATTCAACACATAAACAGAGCACTTCTGTCAAGAGGCTTGAACAATAAAGTAAACATAGTGCAACTATCAACCAGAAAAAATAGTAATCAAGTAAAAATAGGTGATAATTAGTCATGTTAGAAAGTTTAGTGACTGTAGCTTTAGTATCTTCAGAACTACTGTACATATTTGATCATATGTGGTTCATATCTCCGTGAATTAAAAAACTAAAACTAAAAAGAAAGACTTTTTTCCAAAATTGCTGTTGTAATGTGAATATGATGAATATTAATGCCTTAGTCATACCAATGTTTTTTGTAATTTTATAGATATTGTGGATTTTTAGATTTTCTTTTTTTTTTTTTTTTTGGAGGGGGGCACTTTTTCCCAGAGCTTGGACTTTGTAGACGGTCCCTTTTCTTTTTAAAATGCCTGCTGTAGGGTGCTGTTCGAGTTTAGACAAAACAAAAGTGACAGACTCTGTCAGTTTTAAGGGTTTTTTAAGAGTTATTGAGGCCAGAAGTCTGTGATTATCTTGCCAACTTTAACAAACAGATTTTGTGATCTTCTGCTCAACTTAGAGCCGCATTCTGCTGCGCTTCACAGCAATAATATGTCATGATCTGTTCATGATAGACAGACTTCTACTCGAGTATTTATCTGGACTAATACATTTGAAATATATAATGCTGATCATAGTGATGACAATAAAATAAATATCCAATCCCTGATCAGGATGCAGCGTCTGATTTCTGTTCAGTCTGAAACTATGGGTTTGGGCTTATTTCCCATTTGATCGGGACGTCCCTACTAATAACTGCAGATCATTTAAACGTCTCTTTAGTGTGATGTCAAGAGCATCTTTGTCGTTACAGGAGTTGTCAGGTCAACAGCAAACCTCATCAGAGTCGGAGTTTGACTTTCCTCAGGAGGAGGCTGAATTCACAGCCTCCGAGTTTCGGGAGGAAGGCATGGACGCAGAGGCAGATTGCTCAAGAAGCAGTGCCGACGAAGCACCGGGTGTTGGCGGGACGCAGTCGGTGTTCCAGGGGTACAAGGATCCCAGCAAGCAGTTTGGTGGTCACAGCAGATCGTACCACCAAGACGCCAGGTCTGACGAGCACTCAATGATGGGTTTGTAGTTTTCCCACCCTTTTACTCCAAACAGAAATCCTCACCTTGCCTTTGGTGTTCAGGCATTTCTTTGGGCACCCTCTCTACAACCACGAGCTGAACCGGCGCATCTGGCAGAAGGTCTATTTTCAGCCGGGTCAGTTCAGGAACTATCACCAGGACCCCCCTTCAATGGAGGGGCTGACGGCTGAAGACATAGCAAAAACCGGCCAGAGCAAAAGAGGGGACTCAAAGCCTCACAAACAGATGGTAATTGTAGTTTTCAGGTGTTCCTGGCATTTCTCGTGCTGTCTTAGCTGAACGGTGCCTTTTGTTTTCCTCAGCTGAGTGAGAGAGCCAGAGAGAGGAAGGTGCCCGTGACCCGGCTCAGCAGACTGGCTAACTTCGGAGGTACGTCAGGACCCTCTGATGCTGTCTGACTGTGGGGGCGATTCATTATCAATACGCCTGCCCGCCGCCGCGTGTCATTCCGCTTGTTGGTGTGATAGAAAAGAGACACAGTGCGACCACAACCCTACTGCCATTAGACAGCGGACATCAGACGGCTCCATTCTGAAACACCAGTTATAAAACAAGATGATCGAGATATTTGTCTTTCATTTTTATTCGAGAATCACCCAAAACTGGTTTAAAACCGATGCATTTAAGGAGAGATATAAAAAATCTGCAGCTCCTCACGCTTGAGCCAGCAAAATACCACCACCTAATCTTGGTATTGCCTCTGCTGGTCATGTGACCTCACCCTTTAGCTTGCTTTCAGTGCTCACCGACTTCTTAAGGTGGAATAGTTCATCTCTCTGTGATAGAAATGCTTTAAAAGTAGTCAAACCGATACCCAGCTGCAAAAAGCAAAGCAGGTTAACGTTGTAAAATTCCAGCTCAGTGGCCTTGTGGTTAGAGTGTCCCCCGTGTAACTGGAAGGTCGTTCAAACCCAGGCCGAGTCATACCAAAGACTTTAAAAATGGGACCCTATGCCTCCCTGCTTGACACTCAGCATTAAGGGGTGGGTTGAACCATCTAATGGTTCCTGAGCGCGGCTCGTCTACAGCTAACCGCTCCCCTAGGGGATGGGTTGAATGCAGAGAACAAATTTCGCACACCTAGGTGTGTGACAGATAGTGGGACTTTTTAACTTTAAAGGTTACATGCCTGAAAACCACTGTTTTATAAGTAATGCATCTACTTGTTGTAAGGTTACCCAATGGAGGCTAAATAAACTGTTTTATGTTTCATGGAGTTGTAGTGAGCAGTATTCTACCTTTTAAGGAGGCCCTCGGCCCATGATTTGTCCTGTTACAACAAAGGGAAGGCTCTGGAAACCTGTAACCCTAAAGCAATGTTCACACCGGGCTTGTGATGCGCGTTCAGGAACGCAATGAATGCAGGTTCTTGAACGTGCTTTTAGCTTATGGTGTTCACGCTGTACAAACAGGGAGCGGCCCCTTTCATGTTTTTTTTCCCTCTGTTTACTAGCGCATGTCCCTCACCTGGAATTTGGAGGAGGCTCAGTGCGAAATGTTGAAGCGGTGCAAATGTTGCTCCAGGCTTTTTCTTTCCTAGCTCTATTCTGATACACATGAAGGCCTCGTTCTTATATCATTCTGGCCGGGCACAAACCGGAATTATTCATTTCTAATTCATGATCAACTTTCAAGCGGTTGGCACTTCTGTCAATCAAAGGGGACGTCATCCATTCGCCACCGCCAAACCTGAGTCCCTGATTGGTCAAAGTTCAACCTGGTATAAGTTTTTAACGTGAGTTCAGTGGCCATGTATTTTCTATGTAAAGTCGGAAAACAGTCTTTAAAATGTCTGCAGCTACGAGTTTTGAGCGCCGAAGCTCTAAATGTGCGTTTACATAGAATTTTCATTAAAGGTGTTCTTTTGAATGTGCGTTGGCGATGTGAACGCAACAGAACAAGAGCAGAACAGGTATAGATAATCAAATTTGAACCTGCAACCCGTCCAGCAAAGGGCCATACTACTAAATTCCTCTACTTCCTTCCGGACCTTTACTTACTATGTGAGTTAGGGGTGAATGGAGACAGGTTTCTTATGTTTTGTCACTTAAGTGAGGAACTTTTGCTAATATAAATATTATTAGGTATTTGGTTTAATTTAAAGTCTAAAGAAGGTGGGACATTCCTACAATTTTGTGCTGAAAGATGACAACATGAATCCCCTCAATCCTTCAAAATGCTCCCCTTTGCACTTGTGGTAAGATGCTTCTTTTCTTTTCTCCTTTCTGAAAAAAAATTAAATATCAAGTTACAAACAATAAAAGACAGTTTTCACATTTTCACAAGTGATTTTTGAACTTGAACTTAAGTATTCAACCAAAGAAAATTTGTCAAAGGATAAAGGCATTTCCTGACATATTTTCCGTTTTCATACTTTCACACCTTTAGCTGTAATTAAACAAAGCAGCCAAAATAATGAATAAATGAATGAAATGACAGAAAGTTACACTGAACCCAGAGCCGTTACTGTAAATACAAAGTGGACAAACATGAACTAGAGCCGCCTGGCGCGCTGCAGAGTTACAGTGGAGCTCAGATGATTCAGCATGGATGGGTGTCACATTTAGAAGGTGTTGAAAGAGTGTTGGGAAGGGGGGGGGGGTTCTTTTTAGGAGAAATGTGGCCTCAACCTGCTCTTCACCCTCTTGCAATGTGTGATAATAAGTTACACAAGTTTCTTAATCACCTCATAGCAGCGAGTGCAGATTTGACACGTAGCAGTACCAAAATAAAGCCGTGATTGACACTCCAAACCTTTGTGTCTCAAGCAACAATCATGAGGAACGTGATCTCTGGCTGTTGCTGTGTACGCCGCCACTTTTCAAGGTTTTACTAGTTCCAGTGTACGCACCCAAAAATAAGCAATAAGCCACGAAGGATTGTTGTTTTTTTTCTGAGCACGTGGCTGCTCTGCGGGACGAATGATTGACAGTCGCTTGTGCTTGGTGTGGAAAAATACTTGTCCCTCAAAGTTGCAGCAAGAAATGCCAGTCCGGCTTGCAAACACGTGTGTCCTTCAGTACAAACCTGTTTCTAAATTCTGCATCCTTCCGTAAGCCAGAAAACAGGGGGAAAAAACTGCTTTTGTTGAGTAAGTTTTGTGGTGCATATATGCACAGTTAAGTAACTGTTTGCCAATATTGGATCATCTCAGATCTGTTGCTTCATCGAGGATTATGTAATTGTTTCTGCAAGGCAAAACACGCCATGCTTTGCAGGGTTTGTGTTTTCCCTTCATTTGTCTCACTTGCATGTCATAACACTTTCATGTAAGATATACAAGCGGCTAAAGGTGGCTTCATGCTGTTTACACCTGCAGGAGCGCTGCAGAGCGATGCTGCTGCCTGACACGTTTTTAGGTGGAAATGTCTGTAAGCCTGCCTATATTTTGATCGATTTTTCGCTCAGAAGATTTTTATTTATCAAAGTCGTTGTTTGACTTTAAGATATACAGATATGCCTGTCTGATAAATGTATTGATCGGGTTTTGTTTGATTACTAAACAGTTTTCTGTTTGTCTGCAGGGCTAGCTGTGGGTTTGGGCATTGGCGCGCTTGCAGAAGTTGCCAAAAAGTCAATTGGATTCAACGGTGCTTCAGGTAATACTAAAGGAATTCTATTTTTCTTCTTGTTTTCTGTTGAAAAAATGTCCCCATTCTGGACAGATGTTGGTTCCAGATCTGAACGGAGCGTCCGCACTCCTGCTGTTTACCCCCTTGCTTGTGCATGTTGCTTCACGTTGCACACATACCTCCTTAACCAGTTTTCTTCTTAACAAAGCATTCCTGTCCTGCTACAATGACCTACTAATCCTGAAACACAGAGAGCGTAGCTGTAAATGTGTAGCATTCGTGCGTCTGTTGGGAATCTGAATTTTTTTAAGCTTTATGTGTGCTTTAATCCCAGCAAGACTTTCTGGAACAGACTGGGTCAGTTTGGACCCGCTCTGTCTCTCATTGAAAGCCTCTCAAGCCAGCTGGGACCACATCAAAACAAACTGATGGCCTACTGACATGAATACAGGCCCGCCCCATAGCAGACTTTGATACAGTCAGCCTGTGTAAACTTTGGTCTTACCTTCCAATGTGAACCTTGAGGGTGTGATGGGTACTAATGGTAAAAAAAACGGCTGATAACGGGTAAATGCTTTACCTGTTTGTCAGGGTCTCCTACGCCTTAATTGACCTATAAAAGGCAGAGGAATGCTTGTCGTTAAAATAATCCCAGATTGAATTGTATGGTGTCAAAAAACTTAAATCTCAAGTCATTCATTTTTTTTCTTTTTCTTTTTTTTTAGGGGAAAATAAGAAATCAGTTCTGGACTCGAGCCCTTTCCTGTCCGAGGCCAATGCAGAGCGCATCGTCCGAACGCTGTGCAAAGTCAGGGGAGCAGCCCTGAAGCTTGGACAGATGCTCAGCATTCAAGGTGAGCCACCTGGTTTCCTCTGCTCTGAATCAGTTCACCTGTCTTGTATGTCATTTTGTACACATTAATTGAAATCTTTATAAACAGTTTCTTTAAAACCTTTTATTAGTTGCGATTAAATGTGCCGTTTTTCCAGACCATAAGTCTCAGTACCGATGAATGGGTCTATTTTCATATATAGGTTCCTGTTCTGCTGCAGAACAGGAACTATGTACAGAACAGAAACTATAATGCATTAAGGTAGACAAAACTTTCAAATAATATGGCATGACTACACTACCCAGAATGCATAGAAGGGCCAAGAAGCAGGTGATTGGTCAGAGGGGTTGATGGAAAGTGTTCCAGCAAACCTTTGTAATTCCGGTTTTCCTCATCTTATCTGCAATAAGAAGCTTTTGCAAAAAGTGCAACACAACAGATAAGTCAAATGTTATTCACAATACTCTCAACATTGTTCAGTTGTTACATAAAATACAAAACACACACATTTTTCTTGCTGCATTCACTTTGTCAGTTCATAATGTTGAAGCACATTACGTATCACTCTGCCAGTTTTCTGACTACAATACCCATAATGCTATGGCAAAATGTCTTTGTAGTTTACCAAAGTCGTACTAAAACATGTTGTCAAACTTTTGCTAACAGTGTATTACAGAAAATTAATTAATGGTCAGTAAGAACAATGAGAAATCATGCATAAAACAAAGTAGATTTTTGAGAAAATTAAAGGATGTTTAAGTAAAATTTGTTCATCTTCATTCAGTCCACTGTTAGTAGGTCATGAATATTAGTCATTAATAAAAGTTAAGAAGTGTGTATTGAACTTGCAATGACAATATGTTTTTGGTGTGTTAGATTAGATTAGGTAAGAGTCAAAGGGAATAAAAACAAGCTGTGTATGGGTTTACTGCAGATATCACAGATAAGGCGAGCTCATGGCAGTAAACACCCGAGCCTGAAGGACATGAATGTGGCTCAGGTAGCCGCAGTAAACACATCATAACAGTTTTGTTTTTGCTGTGTTGCCCCACTCTCTGACCTTGCCTGGTGAGCATATTTAAAGCGGGATTCGTGTTCTAAACACATTGCAAACTCTTCATTGGAGCTTAGTGAAGTCAGAAAGCGCAGTAGTCAGGGAACTGCTATGCAGACCCTGCACA
This sequence comes from Oryzias latipes, assembly GCF_053564925.1. Taxonomy (NCBI): domain Eukaryota; kingdom Metazoa; phylum Chordata; class Actinopteri; order Beloniformes; family Adrianichthyidae; genus Oryzias; species Oryzias latipes. Next base: position 9,060,300 of record NC_136260.1, read on the forward strand.
TGTGGGGCTTCTCGGTGCAAAATGGCCCGGCTATCGTTTTACACGATGACAAGTTAATTCCTAAATCATGAGTAAAGAGGTCACAGCAGCTTCTGTGGACGCACTCTTCTTTATGCAGTTCCAGAAATGTTTGGACACGTGTTCATCTGGACGATAGAAAAGGAAACGTCCTCGGTGGCCTTTAATCCCCCTGTTGGAATTTATCTGCTATTGCATGGATGCAGGTTTTTAGCAGAGGATTGTTTATCCTCAGGTCTAAAATAGAGCTAACCTTGAGATGTCTAAACTGTCTTTAGCAGCGATTGTTGGTCTCGGCAGCTGTGACGAGCTCAGCCAACCTTAGCTGCTGCTAAGCTGCATTCCTTTTTGTTGTAATTAAAATAAAGCCTGGAGCCTTTTTTTTAACTCTGTCTGATTGTGTAAGGATTTTTTAGATAACAGATTACATAGAGCGACTTCTTTATAGTTTAAATCAGTGTTTTTCAACCAGTGTGCCGCGGCACACTAGTGTGCTGCGGGAGATGGTCAAGTGTGCCGTGGGAAATTACCCTCATTAATCATTCACTGATCTAAAAACATTTTCCATCTCCAGGAAATCAGCTCTTTGTTCATCCAAACAGGCACTGATAAAACACTGAGTAGTGAGGAATATAAAAGATCTTAAAATTACTTTTTCTTTGTGTTTATTTGATTCTATTAAAGACATTTTGATAAGAATGACGGTATTTACCTGCAGCTACAGCGGTTTGCGGAAAAGTCCCGCCCCTTTACCTGTCTCCACCAATCATTGTTGAAGGCTTAATCACATGTCAGCAGTCTGACCAATCAGAAGTGGTTAAAGTATTCACTTCCTTGTTCTTAATTCTGCTCATAAAGTCTCTCAGTTCCAACAAAAATACCAGCTAAAGCTCGTCTTTAGCGGTGTAGCTTTCCACAGAGTCCGGTGTCAGACCGTGAACAAAACAATGAAGCTCACAGACGCGAGTCTTTCTGCCCTTTTTCGGCAGTTTTCACACTACATCTCCCATGATGCATTGGCTTAAAGGGCCAGTGTCCAAGCGCACAATGAGTGTGCGTGAAATGTCTAGAAACCTCAATGGACAAACAGTTTCTAAATTTTCTAATTTAACTTTTATTTCATCTCTTAGAAAAAACAGCCGCAACTTCCTGCTTTTTTGGCCACAATTATCACAAAAAGCACGTGAGATTGCGGCGGGGGGGGGGGGGGCTGTCGATCAATAGAGACCATGAATTTCTGCTTATTTTTTTTATTTTTTGGATGCTGGTGTGCCGCGGGATTTTTGTCAAGGTTAAAGTGTGCCGTGGCTCAAAAAAGGTTGAAAAACACTGGTTTAAATAATGCTTTTAAATTTAAATCTACACTATTTCCATAACATTTATTGATTAATTCTAGAGCAGATTTAGTGTTTTTTTAGAGTGTTTGTTTGGGATTTGACTTAATAATTAATATTTTTTTCCAGATGATGCCTTCATTAATCCACACTTGGCCAAGATTTTCGAGCGCGTCCGACAGAGCGCCGACTTCATGCCAATCAAGCAAATGACAGTAAGACTTTTCTCCCCTGAGAAATGTAGAATTTGCCCATTTTAGATGCTGTGAAGAAAAATAGGATTGATGGATTTAAATTGATACAACATCATGTTTATTGTTGCTCTACAGAAAGCACTAAACAGTGACTTGGGTCCAAATTGGAGAGACAAGCTGGAGTTTTTCGAGGAACGTCCGTTTGCAGCAGCTTCCATTGGGCAGGTTCACCTGGCGAGGATGAAGGACGGCAGAGAGGTGGCCATGAAAATACAGGTTTGGATTAAATTACTAAATAAAACCCTCACACAGTAAAAAAAGAATTGGAAAAAATGGAGAATTATAAGAAATTATGTCAGATTAGACTAAACATGTAGTTGTGTTGATTATTTCCTAGCTACATTTGAACAGGACAGATTTGTAAAATATTTAAAAAACGATATTAAAATAATAGAATATTGTCTGGATGTGTCTCCACAGTATCCTGGTGTGGCTCAGAGTATCAACAGTGACGTTAACAACTTGATGACCGTGCTGAATATGAGCAATGCTCTGCCTGAAGGTGCAGAAAGAACCACAGTGATACTCTGCAAATACTAATGTCAAAAGTGCCTCACACGCCAGAGGAATTCACAAATACAACATATTGTGCTTGAATTTCTTCTGCTTTCTCTTCATTTTTTCTTTTTTACATGTACTGCTTGTCAGATAAATTGGGTTCTTTTTTCTGCTGTAATCATTAGTAAAAAGGGGAAAGAGTTTGTTTGCTGCTACATTTTTGGCTCTTCTGAACATATTTTGTCATTAAAGGGATTTTCTTATGTGTTCGTTTTTAGGTCTGTTTCCTGAACATTTGATTGATGTCATGAGAAAAGAGCTGGCGCTGGAGTGCGACTATATTCGAGAAGCCCAGTGTGCAAAGAAGTTCAGGTATTCTGAAACATTTTGTATCAGTCAGGAATTTCTTTATCTCCATTTGAATAAATATGTCAAACAAATAAAAAATGTAATTTATTCTTTATTTTTATCGCAGTTCTTTCATGGATTCTCCTTTTTTATGACAGATCTAACACTGTTATTCATTTATTTTAATTAAAAGTTGCTTTAATAACAGTGATGTGTATTTGCCACAGAGAGCTGCTGAAGGACGATCCCTTCTTCTTTGTACCGGAAGTAATCGATGAGCTGAGCAGCAAACTTGTCCTGACTACAGAGCTTGTTCCCGGGTTTCCCTTGGACAAGGCTGAGAGCCTCTCACAGGAACTGAAGAATGAGGTAAAGCTGACAAACCAAACCCAGGCCAACATTTAACCCAGAATAGAAACATTTCTAGTTTACATATATGTCACACTCACATGTCTCACATCAGCAAAACACTTCATATCACAATAAATACACCAGGAAATGCAAAATACTGTTAACTAAAAAAGGATGTTATTCGAAATCTGAATAATAATAATAATAATAATAAATTTTATTTCAAGCGCCTTTCAGGTCACCCAAGGTCGCTGTACAAGGTTAAAATAAGAAAAACAGAATAAAAACATCAATAAGAAATTATCAGAGTAAAATGGGAAAAAGGTTAGCAAAAATCCCATCTTCGGGAGCTGAGTTTGATTTTTTTTTAGCCACACCCCTAACTGAGCACTACCACAATTGTTCCCAAACAACAAAAACTTTTTAGCTGACAGAATAGAGTATTTTTTTTCTAAAGTTTAGTATCTCCAGTAAACCACAGTGAGAGCTAATATTATGTCAGATAAATTCATCTAGAATATAAAGCAAAACACAGTAAGAGACCAAACCAACAAGCAAGGTTTCTTGTGCACAAGGGAGAAAAACAAGTGTGACAGAGGATTACTAATATTAAAAGATGGAACAGTGGTGAACTCTCCCAGGAGTGACTGGCCAACCAAAAATAACCCCAGATGACTCAACTGCGAGCTCTGAAGTGAGCTGCTCCAATGTCCAAAGAACTGCAGGCATGCTTCTCCTCAGCCAAGGTCAAAGTTCATGGCTTCACCATAAGAAAGATGGAGGACAAAAATTGCCAGATGATCCACAAGGGGCTGCACGGTGGCGCAGTGGTTAGCGCTCTTGCCTCACAGCAAGAAGGCCCCCAGTTCAAGTCCCGGCTGGGGGACATGAAAAACACAACATCAATGGGGGACCTTTCTGTGTGGAGTTTGCATGTTCTCCCCGTGCATGCGTGGGTTTTCTCCGGGATCTCCGGCTTCCTCCCACCGTCCAAAAACATGCTACATAGGTTGATTGGCAACTCTAAATTGTCCATAGGTGTGAGTGAATGGATGTGTGATTGAGGATATTTCACCCTGCGACAGACTGGCGACCAGTCCAGGGTATCCCTTGCCTACGCCCAAGTGGCCGGGATAGGCTCCGGCAACCCCGTGACCCCGAAAGGGAATAAACGGTTAAGAAGATGAATGAATGAATCCACAAGACTTTGTCTGTGAACTGATAAGACAAAAGTCAAACAGTCTTTTTCCCCATTAAGTCTGGTTGATCACAGCCTTTTATAATACAGGAATCCCCCCACCGATGGTGGCGGTAGCATAATGGTTTGGTGCAAGTTTGTTGCATTGTGAACTAAAGGACTTGCTGCCATGAATGAATCCAGGATCTCCTTTCTGCCATCAAAGGATCATGTCTATCTTGCCTTTTAGCTGAAGCTCTGTGAAGTTCTTCAGCAGAACAATGATCCAAAATGCAGCAGCTGATCCACCTTTGAATTATTACGGAAGAACAAAAGTTAAACTTTAGTTGAAGCATTGAATTTGATTGAAATGTTGTGGTGGGACAATAATATGATATGCAGCTAAATTGCAACAATTCTGCAAAGAACGTGGACCAAAGTTCCTCTATAGTTGTAGTTCACATTTCAACATATCCCTTCAGGGGTCACTCCAGCGAATCAGCTTTCACTGATTCACACGGGTGGTTTGGCAGAGATTTTTACGCCGGATGCCCTTCCTGACACAACCCTGTATTTTATCCGGGCTGGGGAGTGGCGAAGAAGCTCGACTCAACAAAGCTGTAAAAAAATCACTGAAAACACTTGATTGCAGGTGTCACTGCTCACCATTCCCTTAAGGCCAAAAACAATATTTTTTTCACAAAGGGTCATGAATGGATCTTTTTTTTTAATGTAAAAACACTTAAAAACAGCCTTTTGGGCGTTTTCAGTGTGTTTTTTTGTCCAGTATTTTAAGTGGGATGAATATGCAAACGCATATTGAGGATGGCTGGCCGGTCTTACCTCAAATGTATTGTTTTTAGCAAATGCAGGCCACTATAAACCTTTCTGCTGGTTGTTTCTGCATCAGATCTGCCAGAACATCTTGCTGTTGTGCCTGAGAGAGCTCTTTGAGTTCAGATACATGCAGACCGACCCGAACTGGTCCAACTTCCTCTATGACCCTCAGACTCACCGGGTGAGTTAGTGACTGAATGAACACAAACCAAAAAAATCCAAGTTACGAAGCAAAAATGTGGTTCTGACATGAAAGATCCTGACATTTTGACTCTCTAGGTGGCACTGCTGGACTTCGGAGCCACAAGAGGTTTTGATCAAAGTTTCACCGACATCTACATCGAGGTAAATCCAGTCATCTTTAGCCCTTAGGAGATTTTAAAAGGTGTATTCATGACTATTAAAAGATCTGCCGGCTGTCCCATTCAACATGTTTTTAAAGTGGAGGCTTTAAACTATATACCAGATGTGGTTTTTCTTATGTTTTACCTTCAAGACTTATGAAGAATCCTTTATATTATTACTTTTTTTTTTTAATTGTTTACTGGGACTCAACACACTTGTGTTTCAGGATGTGGCTGAATGCCAACAGCACCTGCAAACCAAAAGTGTGCAATCAGCCTTTATTTTATTGAGTATGTATCAAACAGTAAATAGATGCCATCTGTTGCTGGCGTAAATTCTAGGCCGATTTTATGGGACGAACAGAGCAGCAACAGTAGCGGTGAAAAGTTTTCCCAGTGGAGACATTCAAGATATGTTTGGAGTGATCGATGAGATGGTTTGAGATGAGCAGAGCCAAGCAGGTGCAGCTTTGACACTCAAGTGGTGCAGATGGTATGTCAGCTTTTGTGACCAGCAGGACTCGCATACCTGAGCCCACAGTCACATATGCTAACAAGAACTGGAACAAAGACGGACTAAACTGCAAAAGCTGCCCTCATGTGGACAAAATCAGGAATAACACTTGTTCTTCCTGGACACAAACTTCTTTTTGGAATGGAACAAATCATCTTTGTTGGATCCTATTGTGAATATAAATAGTTGATGAAATATTTTTGCAGTTGCAGTTTTATGTTACAAGCTGTGTATAGCTTTGTTGTTTGCCACAATTCGAAGATATGTCTGTAATGGGGTCGTGTGTTGGGAGAGTCAAAAGTGTTTTGTGTCTCCATCTTATTTTGAAAGTCATTTTAGGAATAGTGATACAGAACACTTTGAGGCTGTCAGAATTCCCACCTTACTCCCTAGCTACTAAAAAACTATATGGTGAGGAACTATGTAGTGCCCTGGATTTTAAAAGCAATTTGGACACCACGCTCACTACTTTTTTTTTGCTGTATTTTTAAACGTCAAAAATGATGGCACAGAATTCACGCATATGAAAATCTAATTGATATGAGCGCTTCTTGATGACTATGAAGTTTTGATGATGAAAACGTTTATGGTTTATCAAAAAATACAATTAAATACATTGTTTTTGCAAAAATTGTTCAAACGCAATGCATTGTGGTCTATATTCGCCAATCTATCGAGCACTTCTGGGAAATTTCTGGGGCACCCGATTTTGAAATTGTAGATTCGGACAGCGCTACAAAATGGCAAACGCACTACAGTATATAGTACACTATGTAGGACACTATGTAGTGAGTAGGGAAGGATTTTGAACATAGCCTGAGACTATGGCTGTATTTCAAAGTAAAAGCTTGCATTTAATGTTGTCGTTCGCAAAATGTAGATATAGTTTTTCAAAGATACTCTATACATTCTCATTTAGGTTAAATAAAGTTAGTTTTTGTTCAATTTGAAATAAAAAAAGCTAAAGTCTCATGAGAGAGGTTGTGCTGAAAAAGCGTCACCCTGGACTCCTCTGGGTTAAAAAAAGAAACTCCTTAACAAACCATTACGGTAATTACTATAAAGGTCACAGTTTTTTATTGGATTTTTTTTCTTCAAAGCAGGGAAAAAGGTTGCTAGATTGTTTTTAACTTTTTTTTTTTTGCTGGAAAAAAAAACCTTATTTTAAGATAACCTCAGTGTAAAGGAGCTTGTACGTATTGACAAAAAGATTGATGCAAAGTGGAACACTGCATGAAAGTCACTGCGATGCTTGTTTGTGTTTGCAGATTATCCGTTGTGCTGCTCAGGGCAACAGAGAAGGAGTTCTGAAGAAATCTATTGAGATGAAATTCCTCACTGGATACGAGTCCAAGGTAAGAAGAGGTTTCTCTGCTCGCCGTCACAAACCACTGTTCAACAGTAACAGAGTTTCAGTCGTTTTTTGATGCTGATTTACTGACTTTTGTTAAAGTCATTACATTTTATGTAGATGTCAAAGAATGGACTTTATTTTTGTCATAATCAGTATAGTCAGACTTGATGTGAAATGTCGAAGCGGTGCAAATCTTTACTCCAGGCTCTTTTTTTTTCTCAGCTCTATTCTGATAGATAAAAGACTTGGTGTTGTTTAATTTCAGCTGTGCACAAACCGCATTAGTTGATGTCTCCTCCACAATCAATATTCAAACGGCTAGCACCTCAGTAAATTCAAACATCACTTCCAAATCCAAGTTTCTGATTGGACAAAGTTCCACCTGGTTTAACTTGCACAGCGCATTTATCGGCCGCGTGTTTTCTATGTAGAGCCCGACGATGATCATAAAAACATGCATAGTCTACATGTGACCACGAGAGTTTTGAGCACGAAACCCATGTTTTCTTGTGTTTGCAGTGGAAGTGGATTCTTGAACACGTAGCGTCAGAGCCCGATGAATCTATCGTTTCATTCTCGTGTTATGTTTATCCATTAGGAAAAATGAATAGATTACAGTTTACAGTCAAAATGATAATCAGCTGATTCCCCATTTCTATTCCCAGGCCATGACAAACGCCCATGTTGACGCCGTGATGATCCTCGGCGAGGCCTTTGCCTCCTACGAGGTCTTCGACTTTGGCTCTCAGTCCACCACTGAGCGGATCCACAACCTCATCCCAGTCATGCTCAGACACCGGCTCACGCCTCCTCCGGAGGAGACGTACTCGCTGCATCGCAAGATGGGCGGCTCCTTCCTCATCTGCTCCCGCTTGAATGCAAAGCTGAGCTGCAAGGATATGTTTGAAACTGCTTATCGAAATTACTGGGAAGGCCGCAGGCCCACCCCCTTCTGAAATCGAGCTAACCGGAAGCTTTGACGGACTATTAGTGGGGGAAGAGTGGAAGCCATGTTTGTCTGATTGAACACTGGTCTTTACTGTTATGGACAAAAAAGAGTGGGGTTTAGAGCATATAATATTCAGATTTTATATCTCTTTCTACAAAAACAAAAATCAAGAGGAAACCTGTCATCTGCATTGTATTCAGCTAAACGCACATGAAGACGTGGCTCCAGGAGAAAAACATGAATGTAAAGAGGTTGGAATTGTATTTCTTTTCTGATCATTTCAAAACGATGTGCATTTTTTTCTGTTCCTTTTCTGTTTGGATTGCTTTGTTTAACTCTTAAGCTAACTTGTCCAAGGTACTTTTTATTTCTTAGAAGTAAGAAATTAAGAGTTCGTTTTGCTTTAACAATTTGAGGGGAGTGCGAGTCTCAGTACAAACCAGGACCAACGTGTCTGAATCACATGGAGTCGATTGGATCGCTTCCTACTGAACAGAGGGGCTGATGGGAATTATTATTTTTGTCATGGATGTCAGTTTAAGCCCAACAAGGTCTGACTCCTAATGTGTAAATGTAGTAGATAGACATCTGCATTATTTGAGTGTACAGATTGATCAATAGCTGTTAATGAATTTTATCTCGATTTATTTTTACCATTTTTGTTTTAAACTGTTCTTTTAGTTTAACAAGTGTCTGTAAATTCTTAAAGATTTCTAGGTAAAGCATCAATTCACTCAGATTGTGTCACCTGATAACATCTAGTGATTTCCAATTTAGGGTTATGGAAAAAACCCTTTAAATGATCATGGACCACATCAAGAGTTCAGTTAAAGAAGAAGAGGAAGTCACAGGAATTCTGTGTTTTGTAGTTCTGAGTAAATATAGGACTGGGATCCATAGTGGTCCATGTCACATCAGCACATCATTTTACAGTAACGTCAGGGAATGAAAGAGCAGAACGCACAAGATGGGCTTGTGGATTTACTGACACGTCGTTTATCTGTCCATGCCTCCTCGGGTATAAGTTCACCGCCACAACCTGCCGCCTGGTTGGTGTTCTCTGCCTGCCATTGATCTTTTGGGAGAAGAAGCTAAAGAAAAAATGTGCCTGTTGTTTCCAGCTGAGAGTTTTAGATAGAAATGTTGACTTTCTATAAACTGAAAGTTGGAATAAAATATCTTTTGAATTAAGCTCGTGATTTGTGGTTACAATTTTGTGTTTTAAATATTTAAAAAGGGATATTTCCCTTTTCCAGAGATCATATTGTGATGTTGCTGCTCACCTTTTTGCCCAGCATGTGGCGCTGCTGCATTTGACCACAAATCAGGTAAGCTTCAGTTTTGCAAACTAGATAACATCCTAATAAAGGAACAATCAGCCCTGAAGCAACACAACTATGTGAAAGTTGGTTGTCTTCGTGATGCTTAATGAGGCCTTAGTGCTTCATTAGCAGCAGAGCTGGGACGCATCAGCCCGAAAGGTGATTGCACAAAGCAGCAAGGATCAAATTAGCTGCTCGGTGGAACTCGGGTAATAATGATCTCTGTGTGTTTGTTGCTGCCTCTTGAAGATCTGAGGCTCTCAGTTTTAATATGGACGCTAATAAAGCAACATCCTGCTGCATTTGCTTAGTGCCTTTGATCCAAAAAAAAAAGAGTACACTTTCTAATCTAAAACCAAAGTGTAGATTGATTTAATTCTGAAACAGAAGTTGAAATATCAAATGTCTTTGGAGTATTCATTTCCATAATTCCATTTAAAAGTTAAACTTTCATAGCATATAGATTCAAGGCCCACTGTTTATTTGATGTCAAGTATTTATTTCTACATAAAGTGGAATTCTAGCTCATAAAACTGAAAAAAACAAGATTTCCAAAAATTAGAATAGTTACTGCAGAGAGATCACTATTTAGCATTCAGTTTAAGCAAAAATAAGAATTTTTAAAATGTTATCTCCATCTCCAATAGTCTAACCAGGCGTCCGGTCCTGCTGGAAGATAAAATCTGCATTTCCATCCTCTTAACCTCCCAAATGAAAGGCTTGCTTTCCTTTCATCAGAAAACAGGAGCTTGGACCACTGGCCAACAGTCTCATAGTCCTTCTTCTTCTTCTAGGCCCCTTTGAGATGTTTCCTCCGTTGGTCCAGGCCCAGGAGTGTCTTGACCTGAGGAACCTGACAGTTGTAGCCCGTCTCCTGAATATGTCTGAATGTGGTGGTTTTTGAAACTGTTCCTCCACCTCATTTCACTCTTTCTGGATGTCTGCAGGTTCTTGAATCTTTTGATAATCTGCTGAAGTCCGCACTCATCTCTTTTGCTGGAGCATCTTCTCCTGCCACGTTTTGTCCTTCCATTAGACTTTCTGCTGATGCGATAGGACACAGCGCTCTGTGAACAGACAGCCTCCTTAGCTATAAACTTCTGTGGCTTACCCAGACTATGGAGGGAAGCAATGATGATCTTCTGGCTACTTGTAAAAACTTCACCATATTGAACCGAACTGCACAAATTTACTGACATGTGGGAAACCTGTGCAGCTGTTTAGAGTTTAGTAGATGATCAGTTGGTGAAACTCAGTTTAAATCCTGCAAGATATTACCATACTTTACTAATTTTTGTGTGTTTTTTTTGCCAAAAAATAAATAAATAAATACTTGAAATCACTTACACAGTGGGCCCTAAATTCCATGAAACTGTAACTTTTTGAATGGAATTATGGATTTGAAACATGACACATGTTTTATGATATTCTCATTTTTTGGTGAAGGTCTCTTTTGTGTTTGGGATAATGCAGAGGAAGTCTATTATTGCGCATTTTAAAAATAATAACTGATGTTTTCACCTCTGTTCATACTGTAACATTTGCTTTCTTGTATAATTTATTGAGCACGTTTAGTTCAACACATAGTGAAAGCTGATTGACTCTGGCGACCCCTGACGGTACACAAAAGGTACACGTAAAACCTATTTCCTGATAGTTAAAGATTGTACACAGAATTATTTAATAATAATACAATCATAGGTGAATATTTTAATTATTTTAATGGGTCAGTATTATTATTAAATATATATAAAATACTAAAATATTGTCAAAAGTCTGAAAAGAATGAATTTAAAAAACAAATTTTTAAGAAAAACCTATTCAGAACTGAAAAACTGTATTAATCAGCTTTTTAAAGTTATAATTGTGGCTCAGAAAACCACAACCTTTGATATCTAATCAAGTGAAAAATAATCATGATATTTGTAACCCACTGCAGTCTGGTGGAATAAATAACAGCTTTTTTCTAAAGTGTAAACGTGGGAATTTGACAACCTGATTTGTTAAGCTAATGTTTAATGAACAGAGCATTTCCTCATTTCTTACATTTTTCAATCAGTATTTTCCACTAGTTGTAAATAATTAATGTTTAAATTATTGAAATGCAACATACAACATACGCAGAGTAGTAGTGCTCAGCACACAGAGGGTTGAGACAGAATGTCTTAATGATGTGCTTGTGTTTTGACATTGCAACTTCTTCACTTGAGAACTTCCCAGAGCCGCTCCACTCAGCTCCACTCAGAATGTTTTTGCATGTCTGGCATGATGGTGAGAGGCTGGGAGGATGGAGCGTTGTCTGGTCAGAGTCCAGCAAGAAATAAAGTCCTTATATGGTGAAGTAGGACAGCCAGGAAAACTAAACACAATCATTTTAGGAAAGTTTAGAGTTTACCAGCTTCTCTTAGCTGTACTTTGTAATACTTTTTTGCTGAAGGCTTATTAAATTAACCCAATTTTTGCTAAATCTGCAAAAATGACACAAAACACACAATGTTTCAACCTTAAATCTAAGGGAAACGGTCATGACTGTCAACCTAGCAAAAAATATATATTTTTATTAATAATCAAAGAGTTCAAACTCCATTTAATCTCATAAAAATGTAAAGATACCATTTAAATGTAGAGAAATACCACCCATATAGATGATGCATGCATAAGATTGACTTCCATGAATAGGAGATTAGCTTAAAACAAATCACTTTTCCATCTTTTTGATGATTTTATTAATTACTTTTAGGAGTCTTAAAGCATAAAACCACTGCACTGTTTATTTTATTACAATAAAAATCACATAACATTACAGACATATTAATTTTCCTTCTCAAACATTATACAGGCTCCACACAGAAACAGTAAAAACAAGATTTTTACTGAAGTTTACAAGAGAAGTATTACTGAAAATGAACTCCAATAAAAATAAGAGCACGGCTGAGTAACACCAACAGCACCACAGAAGATGAAGAAGAATAAAAGTTAAGGTGACATCACTGACGGACGTATTTACAAGTGATTTCATTAAAGGCACAGACATTTTTCTCATGAATGATTAACCTTTATATTCACACGCTTGGATCTCAGTTTTGCAGCCAAGAAGATCAAAAAATGAGCTTTTACCTGCTAAGTTACACGCACTGCCTAAATAAAGTATGTTTATGAAAGCTCTACTACATTTACTTCAGCTGTAAAGTTGTACCTTGATGCATACCAGCGGGCAGAAGAACAAACACGTTTATTGTAAATTGTTCATATTTGCTTCCAGCCTTTGTGATTGAAGTCTGTAAAATCTTTCTTCTTTTTTTTAAGATTTATGATCTTTACTAGAGGATAGACGTCAATGCATTGTGAACGAGAAACCAGGATTGGGAATCATGGGAAAGCCCTTCAAGTAGATGTTTGCATTTCTCCCCATTTCAGCCCAACACTAACGTATTTAAATACTGTTTAGCCCTCAGTCGTCCTGATGAGTTCATCTGTATCCACACATATAATGAGAGTTAGATTTTTAAATACCAAAATGCTCTTTTTAATTCAAGCCGCAGTTCAAACTTCAGTTGAAGACTTGAGTAACTCATCCATGTCTACGCTTTTTATCTGCAGTCTGACAGACAGGGTTGTGACCGCTCTGCCAAGCCGAGCGAGATGATATTTTTAGACCCGTTAATTAGATTTGAAACTCCAAAACTGTGTGATATCTTTTTAGCTCCTTTTTACACAGATTTTCTTTTTTTTTTTATAATTGAAAAACTTTCTGCTGGCGTGAGTCATTGTTTTAGGAAGAATTTATTATTGTTATTGCATTGTTGTTCAATGCAAATCTTCATATGAAACACTGTTTGATATTTAAGCTTTTATAGCAACTTATATAAGAACTTTCAGCAGTAAAAACACAAGATACTTTAAGAGAAGTACCATGGAGTCAGTAAAACAAATATAAAAGGAAATGTCACAATATGACAGATGACGCTCATGTCATTTTAATACTGCACTGTTAGACTGGATGAAGGCAAGCATCTACAGTGATGATAATGGCTTCTAGCACATTTAGGTTTAATAATAGTAAAAAATACTGTTTTAGTCGCAAAACTGGGGGGGAAAACACCTGCAAAAGAAAAACTTTTTTATTAAAATGCGAACTTGTTCAAATACTTTGATAAATAATATTGAAGGTTTGCCACAAATCCATGCAAAAAATAAAAATGAAATATTTACAGCTCAAGAGAAATATTGGAAGGTTTTAGAAGGAGTAACAACAACAAAAAAATCCATGTTTGTTGTTACTTTACTTCTCCGCTCAATGTTTTTTGGGTTCTAAATATACAAAGGAGAATGTAGCAGCCTGAACATTTTCTTAAAGTGCAGCCATGTGATTCTTGTTTTTCAATTGCTTCTGTCATATAGCTGTGTAATGATAAAGTAAAAGTTTCAATCGGGTATTCGTGTGACTAAACAGATTAAACAGTTCATTGGATCCATCGGTGAACAGCAGAAGGACTTCTCTCAGACGTCTTGAGGAGCGCCCTGATCTCTGCACCCTAAGGAGGGACCAAAGAAAGGAAAGAGGTTCATCACTTCATGGCTGGTTGAGGGAAAGGTCATGCAGAACTCTTCCTTTACTCTGCCCAGCCCAATCACCAGTTTCCAGAACTAAAGTTGGCTGTAGTAAACTCCAGTTGTTTTGGGACTGCAGGTTTCATTTTTGCCATTTAGAACCCTGAGGGTGACAGCAGAGATGATTGAATTTCTAATATTTTTAATTAATTACATAGAATTTACAAGAATTTTAGAAAAATTCAAGCCTTTGTTTGGTTCATTTTTGCCTACTCGTTGCTTATTTTAGAGCAAATCAAACTTCCTTTAGTAAATTTAGATGTTGGAAGCGTGATCATATAATAGCAAATTGACATAAAAAATGTAAACAAAAGAAAATGTCAGTCTCCATCTAAATCTATATTGTGATGTATTACAGAGAGCAAACTTGAAGACATGGGTTTCAAACGTATTTACCTTTCAAAAGTTCTTGGTAATCATAGGACCGATGGTGACTAGACTGATGCAATATTTAGCTGCCGTCCTGTTTGATTATAGGACTTGCTTGTGGGGCGTTTCATTCCACATATGCAGATGTAAAACTACATAATTCAGATAAACATGGACCCATAAGGAAAGGTTTACAGGCGTTATTACATATCTCATTTTTAATGTAGATTATATTATATCTAATGAAGCTTAAGAAAATAAGTACTTAGCACATAAAATATCATTTCTGAGTGTTGTGAATAAGGAAGGCGGGCTCACTGCTCAGCTTAAATAGAGAGCTCTCAGCAGGAAGGAGGGGAAAGGGGGCGAGGTTGCTCCACCCACAACTCATAGGTGACTTTCTAATGAACTCCAGAAGCTAGGTCCAATTTGATTTTGGCTATAAGTAGCATAATCATGATTAAGAGACCACTGGGAATCGGAGTGGGTCTTTAATAAATGCAGGTCTTCGACCAAAACAAATTTGCAGCTGAGCGAGATGCACTATTGGCTGCATCTAAACTCCTCTCAAAACTTTGTTTGGCCATGCATAATAACTGTAAAATGAATAAGAAGGTGTGGTGAAAAACAAATGGAGTCACATTTGAGTCATGATAAGTAACAACAAGTCTAGAGTCTTAAGCAGCCTGTATTTGAATGTCAAATGCAACAACAGAAACAACAACAGAAACAACAACAGAAACAACAACAGAAAAACAAAAATGGGTGCATTTGATGCCTGACGGAGTCAGATAAAATAGTTTTCTACGTTTATATAAATTAAACCAAGTACTTACCATCTGAAACTTCGGTGTAGAGGAGCAGAGAGGGGAGGAAGAGATGAGATAAAAGTTAATTTAAACACAATTTTAGGAGTTGATCGCATAGAGGTAAACAAGGCGGAGGTTTGATTTGATTATTGAGGCAGTTTGATACAGATGCATTACATGATCGAATCAACACAACGATGGTAAGACTACAGCTCCTCTTTTGGATCAATGAGAAAGGAGCAGGAGACAGGAAGGAGGGAAGATGATACAAGCAAGAGCAACCCAGAAGGTGACTGCCTTGATTTCTTTCCAAGCGAGCGGGGAGTAGGAGGAATGATATAAGAATGGCGAGATCAAACGGTGACAATCATTAGCTGGAGAAAGAGACAAGGAGGTTGAACTGCTGGAGGGAGATGTTTACCACCATCATTATGGGAGAAAGAGAAGAGGGACAGATCTGATTGTGCTAATCAAGTTGTGGATGGAAACACACCCATCGGAGTGGAAGGCCAATGAAGATTTTTGTAGTGTTTCACAATAGGCACAGAGGAAGAAAGAGGGAACAGCTGCCAAGTAGCGTCACGTCCCAAAGCCATGCTGATGAATAATGATCATAGCTGCATACAGGCAGTTTGAAAATCAATCAACAGGGAGGTTTAAAAATATATTCATCATGTTGTTGCAGCAAATACAACTAGATTTCAGCAGCTGAATAAGACAGGAGTCTAGAAGCTTGGGGGGAAACGGCGGGGGGACACATACACGACAAATGGGTACTGCGTTGCAGGCGGTTATGAGTTGACACACTTTGGTTGCACACTGGCAGGAATGTTTTTTTTTTTTTTACTTTTCCTCACATACGCACATTAATCATATTCACAAAGGAGACGGGCGGGGGTAACTCAGAGAGATTCCTGGCAAATTGGGAGAATGGTGTCTTTGCCGGTGGTTTCTGTTCCTCGTCCCCAGAGAATAAACTCTGCTGGTAAAATTAGCTCAACTTACCGGCATATTTACATTTTGTGTTTTGCCGTTGGTTGTTTTCTTTCTTTGGAGAAATCATTTTTTGGTCAAGTAAAAGTGTTTAGATATTTAAATATTAAAAAAGAATGCATTTCATCTTTTTTTTGCCAAACTGAGCTTGAAAATCTAAGGTTTCATTCAAGTATCATTCATTCATTAATTCATTCCAAATCATGTACAAGTTATTAACACACAAAAGGGCCGGCTCACAGAGGATACAACTGACTCTTTTTTTTTTTATTTGCAAAATTGTATTTAGGAGAATTTGTTTCTGTGATATGATATTTATCTGGTGGATAAGACACTGCAAGGCACACAGTGTGGTGTGGAAAACTGATTTACAGAAGGAAATAACTACTAACTGAGTTAACAAAATCGTAACACAAATAATAACAGTAATTAGCCTGTAGAAACTGCATTTTGCATGAGAAAAAATTAAACAAATGTTTGGAAAAGCTAGAAATGAAGTGAAGGAAAGTGTTACTGACTTGCCAAGATGACCATGTCCATGCCCCAGAAGATGCTCATGATCCAGCCCACCATGATAACAGCCGTCACTATCTGGATGAGGGCTGCAGCCACGTTGAGCCAGAACACACAGCAAACCCCTCGCTCGGAGATCAGCTCACTGCGAGCCCCACACAGCACTGTAAACGCAGAGAGGAAAGTACCTGCCGGATAAAAAGAACAAATTATCATGCCAGCAAACGCCATGTTTACCCGAAATGGAATGTAAACTGCCAGTCTTTATCTCGCTGTTTAGCTTGGTTTTATAATGTTTAGAGTTCAGCAGCGATAAGAAGGTAGCTTCAACCCAAAATAACCAGAATAGTGAAATAAACAGTAGATGTTTTTGTTTGAAAACGATTTGTAAAATAATATTCTCATCAGGGGATGGTGTTCAAAGAAAATATTATTAAAACATCACAAGAAAATAGTTACGTGAATTTGGTTTTTCTGAACATTTTGACCAAAATGTTTAATTTGGTTAAGTCACTTTTATGTTAATCTTTTAGTTATATAATATTATCTTGAAAGTAATGGAAATGCCTAACATTACCATTGACACTTCTGTTATATAATAAATAAAAACACATGCCAATAGATGCAGTTTTTCTGTTTTTTTATTATCAGCTTTTTATTCTTACCTACAAACTTACTCAAAGTTCTTATAACTTCTTGTTTGAAGCACATCCCAAAACAAAAGTAACTGTGAAAAGATCACTTCACCACATAACCACTAGGGGCGTGTTACATTTTCCACTGTGGTTTAGAAAACTTGATTTTTCATGTATGTGAATTGATTTAATGTCTATAACAACTCTATAGGGGTACATGTTTGATGCACACAGGACTGCACACAGATGGAGACAATCTTATGCATCACAGATCACCATAAAATCATCATCAATAAAATAAAAAAAACTTTGTTTAACATTCCAGGAGTAACATTTTGTATTATTTATTTAAAAAAAAAGAAGAAGAAAAAAGGAAAACTTCTTTACTTTGTCAACATATGTCCAATCCTGACAACCAACAGTTTAAAGTTAATAATTCACTGATGCTAACATTGTTCAATAACTTATTGGCCCTGTGTTAGAGTGTCTGCCCTGAGACCGGAAGGTTGTAAGTTTAAATTCACAGTTGAGTCAGACCAAAAAGTTGAGTCATACCAAAAACTCCAGGCAGAAGAAGTTGGATTGGGGTGGGGGGGGTTAAACCACCAAATGGTTCATGAGTGTGGCTGTGTCTGCTAAACAGTTTCTAGGCTTTTACTCTGCTACAAAGGGAATTAAGCTTAAAATTGCATTTTGAGTTTTTTTTTATTCAAATCATTCTGAATCATGAACAGACAAAAAAAGCAAATGGAAAGATATTGTATTTGTTTTAAAAGCTACTGGGCAGGCCACAAGCTCCCTGCTCCATTCTGATGCCTTCACTTGCAGATCCATGTATTCCATGGCATCCACATTTGAAGGCTGCTTATTTAGTCAGTCTCAGCTGATCCTCCTGAAAACCTAAACAAACAGTGTCTGTAATTAGCACCCACAAATTCTGAGCTCTTTGGATGAAATCTTGGTCAAACCCTGAGAGTACATAAATATTAAGTGATCTCAAGGTAGCATTACATTGTCATAAGCAATAGTCCATGGATCATTTTAAAAAGGTTTTAAAATCTAAAACAACAATTTATTACTACTAAATATTTATCACTAAGTGTACAGAAAAGTGCTTTTCTCATTCTAATCCGTAAATCACCACTGATCTGAAAAAGCTGATGAACACATTAAGAAAGAGGCAGTACGGAGTGCTCATTACTGTATGGAAAATCCTCGGGGTAAAAACAGCTTCTGGAAAAATTTCTGTCATCCACCGATGACAGTTTTTATTATCATCTGAACAAAATCCGCTTTTTCACTGCACACAAAAAGATTAAAACCATCACATCCCAAACAACACTGATTGTTTTCAACATAAATAACTTGAAGCAAAAACAGACACGACCTATTGGGAAAAGCTTCTAGATAAAAAGTGCCTCCTGAATTTATTTATACCCCTGAGGCATGAATAATTTCAGGAAGCTCTGCAGTTTAAAACTGAAGGGAAAACTGTCCAAAGTCAGCTCAACCCAACGAGAGAAGACTGTTGACAGAACAGCTACTTGAGATCATGGCTTCAACATCCATCAGTAAGTGCATCAGCGCTCCTTGGGTTACCTGGAGGCTTTCCTTGCCACTTGAACAATACATTGTCTGTGAATGTATTAGACATGCGTTACAGTGAAAAGAGCCCATTAGAGTCTCAATGGCATTGAATGCTTCTCCAGGAGGACTCACGGTTGTTGCTGTCCTTGAGAAAGCTCCATCTCTTCTGAGTTGTACGTCAGGCTTAATATGAAGTTACTTACTCCATGAAATCATGTTTTTGGTGTTTATTACATATTATTGTGACATTTTCCCATGAGGGAGTGCATATTATAAATTGAGATTGTTTAGCTGACCTCAGAAAGGTGTGCGTCAGTCAGAAGGAGAAAAGGTTTTTGAATGCTGGTGCAGGAAAGTAAGTAATAGAAGTCAAATCCATTTTCAATAATGTAAATAATAAAAGTACAAATTAATTGCAAAGTTGATTAAAGTGAAAGACTTATTTTCTTTGTCGTACAGGGAAACGATAGCCAACTTAGCACGTCAGCCAGGTCAAGCGTCACACATCTCACTTCCTCAAAGTGTTAGAATTTGCTAAACAGATCCTAGGCTTTTAGCTCCTACAAAGAAAATTAAGCTTAAAATTTGCATTTTTGAGTATTTTTTATTTTTATTTCAATCACTGTGAATCAGGAGCAGACAAAAAAAATAGAGTTGGAAAAAAAACAGCGGGCAGGCCACAAGCTCCCCGCTCCGCTCCATTCTGATGCATTCACTTGCAGACAAGTAGATCCATGTACTTCTTTGCTTGTTAGTTTTCTCCTTTTGAAGCATATACAGGAGGTACTACGATGGATATGGATGTGACTATAAAAAGTCACTTTAATAACTAGTTCATTTTTAATAGAAAAATAATTTGCTAAATGTTTTGTCCCAATTCTTGTATGTACCACCATTACAGCTCCAGGGAGCAATTGAGGTTTTATTGCATCACTTTGTTGCTTTGACAGCTTGACAGAATGTGCTTTCAACACTTGTAAGTGGTTTAATTTCCATTGAGTTTCACTTTCCCCACATTCTTTTTCACTGCAGAGTAAAACTTGACCCAAAGACTGTATAGAAGGTTTTTTTTTATTTTTGGCTTTCTTGGCCTAATATTTGTCACCATGACATTACATGACCAGGCTGAATACACATTTAATATTCAGCTCCTAATGGTGATGTGTTGTTCTGGCCTGACAGACAACATTTTGGTTTTTGAATCTGATTCAAATCTGGAGTCAAAAAGTTATACTTGGACAAAACTACAATTAATACACTTGAGATTTATGTGGTTAAAACATCAGGAAAACCACCCTTTTTATTAAGAAATATGCAGAAATTTAAGCTCAAGTGTCATGCATATCATATGCACCAACCAATAGTTTCAGCCAAGACTTCATATTTTCTTGTTTAAAAAGTTTTACACAACATAATGACAAACCACCAAAGTTGCAGAAAAATGGAAACTTATGAAGCAAAACATGTCTTCTAATCCTTAAAGTCCAACTCTGATTATCTTTTGATCTATTGTAAAAGCATTCCCAGTGGTATTATAATTATGATTATTATTTTGGTTGTTTTTATCCAAAAAAAAAACAAAAAAAACAACAACTGTTTCGTTTTGTAGGACATAGTTTCTGCAGAGCAGCAGTAGTTCATTAGAAATTCTCCAAAAATTAAAAAACAAAGAAAAGCAGTTTCACTTAAGTAACACAATTTAGAATCCCCCCCCCAAAAAATATGATCAAGACAAAGGAATCAGACATTCACAAGTTGTGAGCAGAACTGTTGTGTGCGTGTTGTGTGTCCAGACCCCTTCCTCTCTTCATTGCTAAGAACTTCTTTTTCTGCTCCTAATTTACACTGATTTGATTTAAAGAAATACTCAGAAATACAATTTTGAGCTTGATCTTTTTGATATATGTCCATCATCATCGGAAAAATACCACAAGAACATGTTCAAAATGCCAAAAATAAAATTTTCATTGGAGTGGGTCTTTCACATTTCTGTGACCAACAAGTTTTAATATTTTGGGAACAAAGAGGCCTAAAGGGGTTTCCATTCTATCTTAGATTAAGTTACAATATAAACAGCTGAAGGATCAAACCTGATTTACCTTATTTGATTTTTTCCTTCTGATCTTATTGGAGAAATGTTCTCATTTCAACAAATTCTGTGATTATCCCTGCAGTCAGTCCTGTCAGGTTGATGTTCTCTCTGCAGGCTTTTTGTTCCCTGTAGAAAATACAAAGCTGAATAGTGTGAGTGAGGACTGACTGCGACATGTGAAATGCCTGGTGGGCGTTGAGTGCATCATAACCTTGGCCTTTCCCTTTCTGTTAGCTACATTTCTTGTCACATTGGAGAAATTCAGACAAAAAAAACATAGCAGGCTGAGCAGGTGGACGGAAAGAGGAGCTGGAACAACCAGACTGCAAGCTGCAGCTTCTGTTTTAGGAGGAAGAAAAGGCCAAAACCAACTCATGTGCAGTTTTCTACCCAAATACTTTAACTTAATGAACTATTAAGGACAAATAAATACGCAGAGCAAATATTTCCCAGATGCTCACCTTAAAAAGTTTTACCAAAAAAGACCATCAAAGGTCCAAACGTCAATTTTGACATGATTCCATAAGAGTGAGATGCTTTCAGGTCACGGAGGCCACTCCCACCAGCAGATGCTCTGGCTTCTGGTGGAGCCACCCACCTCCAGACATGAGCCTTGAATGACAGCAAACTAAATGGTAACACATAACCTCTATCAGAGTTTTGGCAGCCAGCACAGGATTTTTGCTGTCTATTTCGTTTTTCTTCCGGTGTATGATTATTATTTTTTGGCTTCACTGAGCATTTGATGGAGCAGTCGGTGCCTATTAGCACACACAGCATACACTTGCACATAAGGGGCAGCCAGCCATCCAATTTTACTGTTTGGTTAACGTGCAGCACATGGAATTGAACAGTTCGACAAATATTCTCCATTCTCTAGTCTGGGAATTAAACTTTTAGTGTTCTTGAGAGTATTTTATAAGTGAATTTTATTTATTTTATTTTTATAATTTCTGATTTTTGGAAAATACTTTGTTGTCTTTGATAGATTTTTATTTTATTTATGGCTTACATGTAAAACAAATAAAACCCTTACTACTACATGTTCTAGAAAGCCCACTTTTGGAAAAAAAAAATTTTTAACTTTTGATATTTTTTAGGAGATTGCCATACGAATATGAAATATTTACATACTGTATTTTGCCACTTTCTGATTAAAATCGACAGCAATAAAACTGCATCTCTAAGTAGAGTTTAATAATTATTTTTTCTTCTGGAATGTAGAAATACTATATATAAATACCAAAATATTTGACATTTTTACACATCAGGTTGTCCTGTTTAAATATATTTTAATTAAAACTGTACATTTTTACAAAACCAACTGTCTTCCAAACAAAAATCCTCCAACATGCTCATGCAAGAGAAAAGCTTTTGTGTCTTGTCGTGTGTGGGACATGGTGAATGTCGGCACTTGTGTGTGTGTGTCGTGTGTTTATATGTGTGCACCTAGATATTAGCCAGACTTATTACTATAATTACACAGAAGGCTCCAACAAGGCACCCACTGTCAGCGTGGGAGGTTAACCACGGAGTGTAAAAGTGTCAAAGACAAGAAAGAGGAAGAGGACTGGAAGACAAAAGAGCAGAGGATGAAAGGACTCTGAGGAGGCATTGTGTAAGTTTCTCACAAAGGTACAGCTGTTCTAAAGCCAGCAATCTCTCGTGCTTGGTACAGTCTTGGTACAGTCTTTCTTCAGTCGGTGTCTTAAAACACCCACCAAACTGCGCTACACTTGCAGAATTTAAGTCGGTGCAGTCAAAGCCACCTTTCTGGTTTGCATCAGTTGTGCAAGCAGCTGACAGGCCTTCAATTTTTGTGCATCTTTAACCTCAAGAGGACCACGCAAGAAGGGGAAAATCGTGTTCTTCCTGGTCATATTTTGCGGAGTTTTTGTCATTTTCCCTTATTTTTGGTCTTGATTTAGTTTAAACTTTGAGAGTAGACAGATTTTATTTCTAATCCAGTCTTTCCTGATGGGCCTTGAGTTTTACCACCTGACCTGTCAGCCTCTATGTTTGTGCTTTATGCAGACCTGTCTCTCCCCCTCCTTTTAGCAGTATAACTGTTCTCCAGTCCTGTCATGCATCCTCTGTTTTCCAAGCTTGCAAAGGAAGAACATGGAGTTGACAATATGCCCTTCTGATTATCTGGAGCTTGGGTTTATTTATGTGAAATGTTGTTTAAATCCCAATAACATGGAGGTGCTATATCTATCACCTACAGTGAAACAGAAATATGTAAATATTTGTCCACTAAGACTTCCCCAGCTGTTTTAGGATAGGCTAGTTATATCCAGCAAATAAAACAATGTCAAAATGTTTTTGTACAAAATCAATTTGCTGATGAAGCAACATTTTAAGGAAAAATAGCTGTTAAATATGCAAAGAGCACCAACTTAGCCAACAAAAAGCTTTCAACCTGCTGGAATATAAACAAAACAATATTTATTTTCCTCTATTTTTTCCCCTGTTTTTAGGATTAAATTTATTGCTTCTCCACATGAAATATCTTTAGATTGTTCGTCTGAGCTTAAAAAGACTTTAAGTCTCACTTTTGTAGAAATATTCTAAAGATTTTCAACAAGTGCAAAAGTCAGCAGAACTTTTGACAGAAGATGGCGCTCTCATTCCAGCGTGACATTCACTCTCCAATTAAAGCGTTGCAGCAAGAGACCCAGAAATCACTTTGTGCTAATAAAAGGTCATGAAAGATTTAGGACAGTTTCAAAAATGCTTGCAGATGTCAACGAGGGGTCACCATAAACCAAATGAAGGCAACACATCCAGTGTCACAAGCCGTACTTTTCATGACGTGGGACTTCTGACTATGACAGCATCTCTTGAAGCTAAATCAGACACTTTGCTCTTTTGCAAATTATGAAAACTTTATATTTTCAACTGACTTGCATAATTGATTTATGAGCATCTGCTCTGGTTCTGCTTTTAACCCTTGTGCTATCCTAGGCACTTTAACATTTGGAGTGGGGTCATCTAGACCCACTAGACAATGCGCTGAACCTTTTTTCTTCAATGACTTGTGATCTTCGCTGGTTTCCATGGATTACATGAAATGCCCTCACCTTTATCCACCTGTGTCATGGTAGGAATAATACGTCAATGGTCATCTTGACCCCATAGGATAGCACAAGGGTTAAACAGCTTATGTGCTTTATTAATTTTCGAGACAATTTTTTGCCACATTTCATGGATGTCCCTGCAATCATATGACCCTGTTTTGAAATGGTCACGTCTGACAAATATATTTCCAAAAAACACGTTTTGCTCACGGCAGCAGCTTGGTCTTCTGGTTCCTAACATGCGTTAGACCCTGTCTGCTCTCTTGCTGATCTGTTCCATCCGTGCATTAATTTTTTGGGTCCAAATTCAATTATAATTTTTTTATCTTTAGCTCCAGGTTGAAAATAAACAACAAGCTGTTTTCAGTCTCAGTCAATAACAACCAAATGGCTGTGACACTCACAGGCACACACATTTCTGCCATCGTAGTCATGACAACCGGCCACAGCTATTCAATAAAATGTCAGGGCATCCAGGCAATGCTTAACGCGCTCAGACACTCCGAGGTGATGTGTTGCCTTGATGTCTTCGCGTTGGGGGACACATTCTGTGGAAACACCTGAAACCAGTATTCCTGTCAGAAACTGGAGAAAAAAGGTATTTGCTAATCCTTCTTTATGGTCTTTGACATCTTTATGCTCCCAGCGATCCAATGTTTAATGTACAGATGCCCGGGTAAACAAAAAGTAAAGTGAGTGACAGAGAAAAAGAAGAATGGAAACAATGTGAAGAATGAGAAAAAGAGAACCACTCATGTGGGACTTTTACAAAAATAGCCCTGCAGAGGAAAAAAAAATGTTTGTTTAGTGGAAGAGTCGGTCAGAAGTGAATGTTGCAAAGGCAAGATTTCACATTTTATGGGAATCAACAAAAATCCATTTCTTTGTGCATGTAAAAAAAAGTAAAACGTGTTAATTATTTTGGTCCTCCAGCTTTTATGCAAAGAATAAGGGAAAAGTAAAGACAGAAATTGTTGCAGGCTGATGTTTGATGAGGAGTCTGCACCAGATGTCAGTGTGACACACATACTCAGACATCTGTGAGAATGCAGAATCAAATACGAGGAAGCTGAAGTGAAAAATGGAACAGAAGGCATTGCAAAATACACAAGTAAATGTGTCAGTAATAAATAACTAAATGAATAAATGCAATTTCCCCAGAAGCCTTACCGACACTTGAAATGGCATCTATCCCCCACTCTAGAATAACTGACAGCTGTTGTGGGTGTACGGGTCTTCAGATGGCCACCTTAAGTGTTTTGTTCAGTTAGATCCATGATGCAGAAAATGTCAAAGGGAGTGTTCTCAGGTCCCAGAACTGTAAACAGCCTTCATCTGGTTGATGTCTTCTCTAAAAACATTCATTTTAGAAAGTCTGCCACTAATAAGGATTGGGTTGATGATAATAAATTAACCACATTCATCAATTTTGTTTTCTTGAACATAGCATTTTAATGTTTAACCCTTTTTACTGTTAAAATAGAATGGTGTTCACCATCCGGCATTCCCCTTCAGGCGTCGCCACAGAATGTTTGTCAGAGATTTTTTTCTGTGGATGCCCTTCCTGACACAACCCTTTATTTCACCCAGGCTAGGGACCGGCACAGGGAGACCCAGACTTGGGCCCCCTTGTGGCTACATCATTAGTCAGTAACGCAGAGAGTCCTTGTGAAGGACCTACTGCTGTTAAAATGAAATAAAATCAACTGTAACTGCCAAATCTGGGGTGATATTTAGAAAACTATTAAAACATTTTATATCTGCCTATTGTACTTGTTAGTTTTTACTTGACCCATTTCAATGAAAATTCAGTTTTTGGTGTTTTTAACATGTTCTTGTGGCATTCTTCTAATGATGGAGGACATATATATAAAGAAAAATAAGCTTTAATTTGCATTTCTTAGTGTTTCTTTAATCAAGTCATTGTAAATCAGGAGCAGACGCAAAAAGGTCATTTGAAAAAAAAAGAGATTATTTGTGACATAGAAGATAAGCTGGGTGGGCCACAAGCTCCCTGCACCACTCCATTCTGATGCATCCACTTGTAGAACAACACATCAATGTACGTCTCTGTTTTCATCGTCTGAGCTGGAATCTGGCTCAAAACTGTACGGCTGGACATCTCTGATATTGCTTTCCATTTGTGTATCACTGGTTATGTTGGGTTGGGGTTGTGAGGGGCTATAATTTAGCAGGAGACCTTGTGAATAGATGGATGGTGGAAAATGGGGCTGCTCTCAACACACAACCATCGACTGACAATAAGTTGTGACAAAACCAATGCCAAACAAAGATCAGAATCCAAATCACACCAATAAAATGAAGAGAAATAAATTAAAACCCACTGGTAACTAGCTGGGCAGTTAGCGAATAATATAAACTACCTAATACCTTGTAATGGAAAAAAAAACTGGGAACGGGAAATAAATGATGAATTATTACAAACAATATGCAAAATAAAAAAAAGTCACAATTTTTATATTCATTAAAACTATAACAAGCACTGCCCCTCTATCTTAAAGAGGCATGCATGATCTAACCGGATATTTCCTCTGTAAAACAATAAGAATGTGAAACTGCACATTATTCAATGAAAAACCTTAGGGCTAAGAAGTTAGAAGAGTGCTTTCCGGTATGGTATTGGAAAGACTGTGTTCCCATAATGATTTCTAATCTGAAGATCAGTTTCTCTCAGTTTTCTTGGAGCAACCTGATACTCAGCTGATACCAGCATGCTGTGAAAAGGGTTTGCCTTAAATCATGAAAGTAACTGATGCCTACTTGAAGTAATGAAGGCGCTGTCTTCTATCCTCACTCTGATGATACATGTTCATTCTGCCTTGTGCTGCAAAAAAAGACTTATTTCCAAGGTTATTTTATCCTGTGATATATTTTTGGGGAATTATTGGATCTCTGTATATCATATATTCAATTGAAATTTGTTTCTAGGGCGGTAATGATATATTCACTTTAATATGAGGTTTATATTCTGGATTAGAATGAGAAATTGCATATAAAATAGAGGAAAACACTTGTATGATTAAAACTTAGCCAAGTACGGAGGTTGAATATTACAGTGAGCATCCTACTTCAAGGTCATTTGGACAGTTTAAATAAAAAAATGTTTACGTATTCCTCCAAAACTGTAACAAAACTAGATCAATTTCATTTGATCACAAACAAACTGCACTGATCTCAAAACTGAAATTACACAAGATAATCAGGTAAAATCACTAAATTTGAGAAGAAATACATTTCAAATCTCATCTTACCAAGTCCAGGTATGAAGGTGTTTAGGAAAAGACAGATGACAGCCAGAGGAAAAGGCATTGTTGGTATTGCAGCCCTTAAAGATCCTTTCTTCTCCCTGACCTCCACCACCACTCCTCCCCCAGCTGTAGGGCACCCAGCCATGGCTTTTGCCCCCAAATTGTCTTTAGATTTCACATTTCCCAGCATCGTTAGTCCTTCTGTCTGCGCCA
Organism: Oryzias latipes; assembly: GCF_053564925.1. NCBI lineage: Eukaryota > Metazoa > Chordata > Actinopteri > Beloniformes > Adrianichthyidae > Oryzias > Oryzias latipes. The sequence continues at coordinate 9,087,771 of NC_136260.1, forward strand.
TCTGCTCTTTCTCTTGTTTTTCTGTCACCTGTGCCTTAAAAATAAAGACAGCTGCTGAGAAGCAGGTGAACTAATTTGGAAAACAGAGTCAGTGGAGGGGAAAAAATGTGTCAACAGTGATTCCTTGCATTCAGACAAAATTAACTAAGACTTTAGAGCAGTTGTGTAAGCATGCTCACAGGTCCTGGTATGGTTTATATGTAGAAAAAAAAAAGTTACCTTGGAAATTGTTCACGTGTTAAGCAGAGGTGATGAAAAATCTGAAGTTCAGGAGGAAAAGAAAAAAGCAAAAAAAAGAAAGGAAAAGCATTAAGATAAGTGGGAGAGAAGTCCAGTCACACAAGTCCCATTAAGTCCTTGGACGTAAACACAAAGCTTCCTCATCAGAGGTCAGGAGATTCTGCCTGTTGATTCCACATCCAACATATTGAAATCAGTTGCCCCTAAAAAACAGAAAATCTGAAAAATCCTAAAAATTCTCTCCTTACTTCAAGGATTTCACTTAAACTGTTTCTGTGTCCATAAAAGCTTGGCTTACTCCAGACATACAGAGAGGAGAGCAAGAGCAGCTACAATCCCCCTTCCTCTACTACATCTTCATCCCTCCCTCTCCTCTCCTCTCCCTCTCCTAGTTTCCATTTAAAGGAACAGCACCTCGGTGTAATGTTACACTTCAGCGAGGTGACATTCAACACGCTGCTATTTGGAGCATACTAAAACAAACAGAGACATTTTACTAAGTTAATGCACCAACCATATGTTTGCTGCAACTAAAAAACGGTGCATTAAAGTCTCTTTAATACACTCCAACACAAACTTTTTTTTAAATGCTAATAATGGAAATGCACACATAATTTTTCTAATGGATGAAAAAATGAATGAGACAAAGGAAGTGAAAGAATGTGGGCTGATCGAGGCCAATATAAGATGTGGAGAGAATAGAAAAGATCCCTCCTGTATCAATATCTCGCTAATTATTCATGCACTCTCTCTTGTCCTTTTATTCCTCAATTCCCCGCTCTCTGTCCTTTTTAAAAAAAACAAAAAACAAAGTAGCAAAGCGGCAGGCAGCCCAAACCCTGAAACTAATCTCATCTTCTCTGTGTCCGTTTCATCTTCTTGGGCTCTTTCTCATCTTTGTTTGGTTTCTTAGCAACCCCGGAAGCAGTAGGTAATTATACGGAAGATATTGATCTTTGTTTTAAGCTTTTTCTCTCTTTTCCTTCTATCCTCTCTGCCATATCTTCTCATTATTTCCACTTTGGTCCCTTCTTTTAATTTCCTGTCATTTCTGAAATACAGCTGACAGTGTGGACAATTCCATCTTCATTGGACTCATGAACAGAACGTTAAGCATCATCCCGCTACCATGGCAACATGTTGTGGAGAGGAATACACCAAGTTAGACTGGTTTGGAGGAGTTATACAAGGAATGTGGGAATGTGCTTGGTTCTATAATGATTAGTAACTGCTCTTAGAGCAGTTATTTACAGTCTAATTACTCAGTAAGTGTGATACGGTAATTGTGAATCCCTATCTGTGTGTGTATGTGTGTGTGTGTGTGATCTACCTAAACATAGTTTAGTTTAGGTAGATCCCATCTGCTAGTGAAAGCTGACATCCCACACTGCATATTTGTGCATTTGTGTGTCCTCGAGTGTGTTCTGCGTGTGCTCCTGTTGTGCACCAGATCACCACGGTGACCAAAGCTGTAACAGACTCTTTCCTTCCTTCTAATCTCCATCTTTTGATTGATTCCCGCTGCCTTTCATCCGTTGCTTCTTTTTCTTCACGTACATTACAGCAGATTGATTTTCATTCAGCTTTATATGGGCAAACACTTCCATTGTGCGGCAGGAACTTTTATGAAAGATTCCCTTTGTGTTTGTAATCATCAGCCCTGCTGCTTTGTCTCCTCTCCAAGGTCTTCGACTCCATTTATCAATATGAGTTTAAACCTCTATTGAAATGTTATTTTAGCAAGTACAGACAAAGTAGCCCATTATTTTGGGCAGAAAATTTCCAAAGACACAGCTTGCAGTGGTTTGGAGTTGTTATAAGCAGAACACAAATTGGAACACGGGCAGCAAAAGGCTACAGACAAAACAAGAACTATACAACTCTACAACTAAACTCAATAGTTGTCACACATGTGAGGACTAGATCCATTTAACTGGAACGTCTAACTTTTTGTATTTGATCAACTCAGGCAGACAGTCCTGTTTGAAAGCCCTTGGCATCAATTTTTAAAAACCCATAAGTGTGAGATGCATTTGTGTCTGTTCGCCAAACTTTTCCATTAGTGGGTCTAAATGACCCATTTAAAAAAAATAATTTTATATTTATGCTACCCTTACTAACATACTGCATCTCTGTGTGGTTTTCAAGCTGCACCATGGCACACAAGAAGGTTCTACAGAGGGTCATAAAACACTGCCCAAAAGGTCATCGGCTACCCTCTTCCCTCACTGAAGGACCTCTACAGCACCCGCTGTCTTGGGAGGGCAAGCAACATCATGAAAGACTGCACACACCCAGGACACTGGGTGTTTAAATGGTTGCCCTCTGGAAAAAGACTAAGGGTGACGGACAAAAATTTACATTTCTGAAATTATTAAATGTTTTTGTGGTACTTGGGTCAAAATGACCCCATGTCCTATGAAGACACAGTATTCATAATTAACACTTTAGATTTATTGAATTTTCTTGTTGAAAGTTTATTTTACTACTTGTTTTCTTTACTTGAAAAAAAAAAAGGTCAATTTGTCTCAAACCCCTAAACAACAATCAGGAATGACAACATCAGCAATGCCCGTTTAAAAACGTTATTTTATGCTAAGATTTTACATGCTCAACATTCTGTTTGAAACCAATATTATATATGTATTTATGACTCATACTACTTTTAATAAAAGTTCCTAGAATTCAGCTCACAAATTGATTATTTTTCACAGTAACACATCTTAGGAGTTGAGAGTTTCCATAAAATTATCCAAAAAAGTATTAAGTATTTTTCAATAACTATAATCTTAAGCATTTTCGAGGTAGTTATGCTGCATTTATTAAAAAAAAGACGTTTTTGAAAAAAGTCTATGAAGACTCTCATTCATCCAGGTTGGTTCCATTGTAGTAGGTTTAGGGGCTGTCATCTGGACTTGGTTTTTAAAGTTAGAAGACGTTTCGCCTCTTATCCAAGAGGCTTTGTCAATTCTGAATTACCGGTAGCTGGTCTAAGAGCTGGTATATATATGCGTCCATGGGGGAGGAGTCAGACCTGAAACTGGAGGTATTGTCCACTTAGCCTACATGGTTTCGGGTCGTTAATAGTCCTTTGTCCTCAGCTGGGGGTTGGAGAGCCAGTGACTCGCTCTCCACATTGGTCCTCTCTTTCAGCGGTTAACGACTCAGGTGGAACTGAAAAAAGCTAAAATTTAAAGGGAAACCTGGAGGGATTGTAACACACTTTTTGAACAAATTTATTTAATGTAAAATGATAATAACTGTTTACTAGGAGGATTTGGTTTAGAAAACTATCTCACCAGATCATTCTTGACCTACATTTGGATCTAAGGGTCAAAGCATTTGCACAGAATAAATGTATTTTCAGTAACAATATTTCACTTAGTGTTCCATTTTAATTGTCTTAAATGTCCTTAAACCTCAAAACTTAATTATTAAGCTTAGTCTTCTTCAAAATAAAGTTCATAATTTTTTGTGTGATTTTTATTTTATTTCAGTTTGATGGTTTTAGTTAAAGTGAATTCCACAGAATCAGCGTTATTTTGAACATTTATAAAGTTCAAACATTTAGAATCGGATAGTTGTGTTAGGTCAATGGTTTGAATTATTTGTTTTGAACAATTTTTTGCTTATTTTGCTTGTGGTACTTCATTTAAAACAAAGGCTGCAAAGCAAAATGAGTGCTTTAAACAACCATGAGGTCTTTTCTTTTGCGTCTTTCAGTTTTTTCTCTAAGTTTACGTCAGTGGCAACATTGTCTGAAGGAGGTGCACCCACCAATGACTCACAAGAATGATCTGCCTACACAGCCTGACAGTTATCACACCTCACAATAACTCATGCACACTGCCAGAACATTCTGAAAGCAACAAGATCACTCATCCACTTTTCTGTCAGAAACGCAGATGAAGCCAAGATGCACCTGTCTGCTTCAAAATAACAGTCCCTGCTACATTTTTGGCATTTCTCTGGAAGGACACACTCAGTCTTAAAGAGTGACGCTCTTCCAGCTCCTTCTGTGACTGACGCCTTTGTGATTTCAGGAAACACAGTGTACAAGAAGTGTGCAAAATGTGCTTTTAAAGTTAAAGTTTTCTTCTATTTTAAGGGTTGTTAAATGCTGTCATCTGCCCTTGAGTTCCGTTGTTATTGTGGATATTATTCTGCACCATGCACAAATTCTGCAGATGCACGAACAATATCTTGATCTTGATCTTGTGGTGAACAAAAAAACTGTCTTGATAGATTGAAGGAGATATGACACATTAACGCATGAGGTGTGCAAAGTAAAAAAAGAAAATGTTCTGTCGTTTCAACTACAACGATATAATTACAGATTTAAAAAGGGATAAGAAGCATGTAGGGAGCATTGTTTTTATGTAACTTCTGTTCGGAAAGAAACTCGTTTAGACCAAAAAAAAACAAAAAAACAATTTTATTTGATTTTTCTGTATCAACAAGATTAAAGTTGTCTTTAGGCCCATTTTCATTTCTGCCATGAATTTTAAATTGAAAAAAATTGAAATCTGAAAAACTGAGGCCCTGGAGTTTTTATTCATCAAGTTCCAGGTACTTGATTAGAGTGTTTTTTTTATTTTGTTTTGACAGACTATTAAATCGTGTCACATGGGTCAAGTACTGGCTCAATTAGCAACAATGTAATTAAATGCTTCTACATGAGTGTTAATGTTTTTTTTCTGATAATATGGTCGTTCTTTTAGTTATAGTATTAAAAAGAAAACAAAAGAGCGCTTTGCACCAGTGTTGCTAATCATTTTATGCAGCATACATTTTCAATCAAATACTCTGAACTCCCCACAGGTTGTGCTGTGTGCATTCCAGTAATTTTAATAGGTGAATTTGTTCTAGTCGGTGAGTTTTTCCACCACAGGATGACAAAAACGTGATGATATGCAGCTTGTTTTTTGCATCCTCAGTTTGCAAACACTAAGGCTCTCAGTCCTCTACAGCTCTGTCCTTGGTTCACACTAATTAGATGATATGCAGCAGGTCCTCCACAGTCTAATCCCAGCTTCCTCTCCGGCCACATGCAATAGAACGCCTCTTTTATGAGTTTATCTGAAGATTGCAAACTCATAACCGTGTATGATGGGAAGGACTTCATCACAAAATGCTGGTCAAATTATATTTTATGTGCAGTGCAGTGGAAGTGATGCTGAAGAAGTGCCAGGAGATTTTCAGGTCAGTTTATTTTGACTTGTCAAAGGCAGCATTAAAGTAGCCCACCTACTTTAAGGCTTTCAGTGGACTGATGTGTCTCTTATGACCCGAACTGTTGCTGAACTGAATGTGTTACTAAGATGAAACACTTTTTATTTAAATCCATTTTAAAAAAATTTCTGGAGTGAGAACACAGTGACATCTGGTGGTTTTATTCTTTATTGCATACAAAAAACAATTCATGTTACGATGAAACCAAATGAAAAAGCAAATTTTCTTTATTTGTCAAGAATTACAAAAAGTTTTCATTTTGTCATTTCTAACGTTTAGCATTTAATCAACTAAAATCCACAGCAGCTTTGATTTTTTTGTTGTTCAAAATGATGACCAGACCAGAAAACATTTTCAAGAATCTACCAAATGGAAAATACATCATTTTCATTTTTTATTTTTCTATATTTGCAAGTTTAATGAACTTTTATGCCTTGGCAAATTCATGATGAAGTAGACTGTGTCTAAGCAGCAGAGAATATTTTGTAACACAGGCAACATTTGATGAACATTGTCTTTAGCTGTGAAATAAAAGCAGCCCTTAAAATGTCAAGCTGTTGCTTATCTGCTTATCCTTAAAAGCTTATAACCCCAGTCATTAAGGAATGATGGATCAAAGTGGAGTGGCGCCTTATAAGAAGTTCTTAATGAGTTTCTTCACCCACTCCATGGACGGGTCAGCACAGTACTCTTGCTTATTTTTCAGCGTCAAACTGATAGAATAAGAGAAAATGATGATCAATTTCATTCAATGTACTTCATTTGTATAATATACTTAAGAATATTGGTAAAAATAGTTTTTATAATTTACTTTTTTAAATTCCATCACTTTTTGTGTTTTGGAATGCATTTTATAATGAATTATAACACTGTAATAAAGAGAATTTGATGAATTCTTGATTATACTGCAGGATCATTTGGAAGGAAGAGACAGAATAAATACTTACAGAACAGCTTTCTTGGCACAGTGTGTGCTGGTGTGTTTGATATTCTCCACCACATTTGCATGCAACTTCTTTGGGAAGAACTTATAGCAGCACACACTTGGATGGTAGGAATCTGGAAGGTTGCAGCCAAACTCATCAGAATATTCTATTCAAATGTTCTGGTAGAAATGTGAATGAAGTTAGACTCACTCGTAGATGTTCGGCCGGCGGTGCCAGGTCCTAAAGTGAAAATACATCATTTTTATTTTTGGATATTTGCAAGTTTGATTAATTATTTATGCCTTGGCAAATTCATGATGAAGTGGACTGTGTCTAAGCAGCAGAGAATATTTTGTAATATAGGCAAGCTTTGATGAACGTTGTCTTTAACTGTAAGATAAAAGCAGCCCTTAAAGCGCAACCTGTTGCTATCTGCTTATCTTTAAAAGCTTGTAAACCAGTTACGTGCGGTGAGGTTGATGACTGGTGAGGCACTGAATCCTCTGGAGTCAGATTTACAATTACTAAAACTGAATATTTCACCATTCATCCAACAGCAAGTAACAGCAAGATACACACAAGAACATATTTGTGAGTATCCGAAGAGATTTTTCCTGAGGCAGAGCGAGAAGCACTATGAGTACGCAAAACGTGGCAACACACATGAGCATGAGATTTGACCAAGCTATGCACCATAGGAGGAACAACGAACTGGCGTCGAGTGAAGGTCCAGAAGCTCCTTAAGAAGGCTGCAGGGATGATGAGGTGAGTAGGAACAGCTGGTCGTGTCCAGAGCAGAGCAGGCGGGGGAGGGGAGAGTGACTGAGAGAGGCAACCATGACAGTGTGCATCCTTCCCCACTGTCATCCGTTCATCTTGTTTTCTCGTTCTGGGTAGTTCCTTCCTGGGCTCCCCTGTTCCCATTGTTCTGGTTTTAACGCTGTTTGTTTCACGTCTTCGGTCTCCCTCCGCTTGTTCTTTGTGGCTCCACCCTCCTTTGATTTGGGGGAGAGGAAGATGTATGAAGACTTATTTATGAAATGTACGGCAGCTTGAAAATTTTGGTCGCTAACCTAAATGTACAGCTCTAATAGTTCATCAACGGCTCATGTGGTTCTGAGAAAATTCAGCCGTGGAGATTATTACAAAGGTTATTTCAAGAGTGCGATAATAACTAGTAATGTGACATAATTTAACATGGTTTAGTGTTTAAAAAACTTGTATTACGAGCCAATTTCCTGGCTGTAGAATTTATCACTGATACTCTCTAGCTTCATTTTCAAGAGTTAAAAACTTTTTGCCACAAACCGATCCTCAGTCTGCCCTGCTTTCAAACATACGACACTCGACTAAGAGTATCTCCTCTTTGAGACTTTTGGCATCCGCTTCTAAATGCATGAGGTTCAGCCATTTTAAATACTATCAGAACCTATGAGATCCCTTCAATCTAAAAAACTTTTTTAATTTCTTTTGCAGTTCCAGACGCCCCTGGCTAATTAAAATTTCAGTAGTTTGTGCTTTGTTATCCACCTATTTGAGAACCACTAACATCAAATACAAGAATCAAATCCAGCCGAGCTGTAATCCATTGCTACGTGGGATGTTGACCTTCCTTAACTACAATTTTCCTTGGTCCTTGGTTACCTTGCTCCTCGATGACCTTCTGAAGCCTGCGAACCCCTACTCCCCGGTCTGCTTCTCCGTTTACGGCGAATGATGTCACCCCTGCATACCTTGATCTGGAGCTGCAACGATGACTGCTCAACGGACCTATTGCTGCACTGAAAGTGAAGGGGCGGTGGATCTCATCTGCATTCTAATGACACTTCTGACTTGAATCAATCAATACGTCAGCAGCAGAATGAATGTAAATTCTTGGATTATAGATGTTAAAAGAAAATTATTAGCCTGGTGGACGCCTCAAAAAATTTAGGATGTTCTGAGTTTGTATTAGTATGCGATGGAGCTCAAATTTTTGTTTTTTAAGCTCATTTATGTATGTAGCATGCCAATGAAGCATAGTAATTATGGCCGTTGGGCTCGTTCTAATATTTAGATGAAATTTCGACAAAATGGGGTTTCTTGAGCGCGTTATAATTGGTATGCCAAATGGAAGAAAACTCATGGCCGTTAAGCTCATTGCAGAACTGTCGTTGGAAGCTTCGAAATAACGGATGTTACTAAGCTCGCATAAATAGTATGCCAAATGGAAAGTTTATGGCCGTTAAGCCCGTTCATATTATTTGATGGAAGCTTTGAAAATGGATGTTAAGCATTTCATAGGATGCCATCAGAAGCATTGGATTGGATGTTAAGTTAGTGTCATCATACGGGTTGATCATGGCGGTTCAAATAATAGATAATTACAGCGTTTGCAGACGTAAGCTTACGTTCTGAAAAATCAGGTTTGAGTAATTCTTTTGTTGGCTCCCCTCATTTCTTTTTCTCTCTCTTTCAGATAATATGTTCCCCTAGTTGTTTCAACTAACGGGAGCGGCCCTACGGTCAATGGTGCCGGGTCACACATAGCAGATCCACTAGATAGCATGTTCCCTTCGGGGCGCTGTACTCGAACAGGGGCGGCCCAACGGTCAATGTTGCTGGGTCACACATAGCAGATCCACTAGATAGCATGTTCCCTTCATGGCGCTGTACTCGAATGGGGGCGGCTCAATGGTCAATTCTCGCTTCAAAAAAATCAAAGCATGGTGGCAGAAGAGGAAGGACATTTTTCAGGTCTCTCCCGCATCAAACCGGAGATCATTAAAACCAGCGATGGTAGGATATTTGTGGAAGACGAACTCATAAACTTTGTTGCTGTGAAAATGAGAACGCCGAGTGATGACGAAATTGTTTTAGTTGTAACAAACAATTTCAGCTCTGAGCGCATTGAATCATCAAAGAATGTTTTGTTTGAGGTCTGCTCTAGTACCTCTCAATGCTGCATCTCTCACAAAGGCACGCAAAAGGATATTAACAACGTAAAGATTTGTTTGAAAGTGCTAAATGAGTGTGGGGACAATATTCCAAGGTTGGTCTTGCACTATTTGGATGAACTGCCTCCTGTTTCATTCAACCATGTTGATGTCTCAGCGCTACTGTCACGGATGAAGCAAATAAACAACGATATGCGCTGCATGAAACTCACTCTGGAGTCTCAAACCACTGCTTGTGAAAATCTTCATGCTGTAACGGCATCGATGGACAACCGGATCACTGTGATGGAGCAGCAGCGCGGTGACGCTGAAGCACTCAGCGGTTCTGAGTCTACAAAAGCCGAGGAACCAGCATGCAGTAAGGCCAAACAGCCTGCAGGACAAGCTCCGACGCCACTGTGGAGTGTTGTTGTGCGGGAAGGACGCCGGCAGAAAGGAATGGATGTAAAACCTGCTTCAGTTTCAAAGCCGCAAGTTAATCGCGCAGCTGGTTGTTCGCGCAAAACTCCCGACATTATTGGAACTGCCTCTGTTTCTAATATTCACGCAGTGAAGACGAAGATGGTGAGTGTTTTTGCAACCAAATTTGTCCCCAGTTTGGACGCTTTTACACTTAGCAAGTACCTGGAAGGCAAGATGGGACGGGAAGTTAAATGCAGGAAAATTGAGATGACTGTTCACGGAAGATTCAGCTCCTTTCACATAACTGCTGAATGTAATGCTGTAGCAGACATGTATGCGCCTGCGCTCTGGCCGGATGGTGTTTATGTGAGGCTCTACTATGAACCCCGCCGGAAAGAACAAATTTCTGCAGCCGGAGGTTCTCTGGCCCCAGAAATCACTCGGAGTGTGAATAAGGCCTCAGTTCCTGTGGGGGATGGCGGTGAAACCAGCGCCTAACCTCCTGTGTCATCCTACTTGACAACAAAACATCATATGGATTGTATCATATAATAAGCGTGGCTTGCGTACTGGACACAGTGTTGCTGATAAATCCAGTCGCTTTGACGTTGATAAGCTTTTGAATGAGTGTGATGTATTATGTTTGCAAGAAACTTGGCTTGCCAAACAGGACTTGGACAATCTGAACTCATTATATGTGGATTTTCATGGTGCTGGTGAATCCACCACTGATCTGAGCATCTGAGAATCGTTCGAAGTAGAATTCCTGGGGGCGTGGCTATCCTCTGGGATGTTAGGTATGATGCTGCTTTTAATGTTGTGAGACTTAATGTTGATTGGGCTGTTGGCTTGGAAATTAACATTGATGAAAAGAAATTTACAATTCTAAATGTTTACTTGCCCTATGAGTCTTATCTATTGGAGGACGAATTCTTGCACAAATTATCATTCATAAAAGCATATATTGAGGATAGCAGCTCCACTTTTGTGTTTGTTATGGGAGATTTTAATGCTGATCTCTCAGATGACTCATCAATATTTGGTAATCATTTAACTTCTTACTGTGAAGAAAATAATCTCACCTTATCAAGTAAAATACTACTCCCAGAGACAAGCTTTACTTATATCAGTGATGCCTGGCATTCCACCTCATGGCTGGACCACTGTATCTGATGCTCATGCTTCTCTGATAAACATAGAAATCCTGTATAATTTGGCTACCTCAGATCATATACCAGTAGTCTTCTCCTTAAATGTGGCAAATATACCATCTCTTGTGACGAAAGAAAATAACGATCTTACAGATAAACTTGATTGATCCAAAGTTACAAATGAGGACATCAATAAATACACAGCAACCACCGATGCTCAGCTGCAGGCTGTAAGATTACCCAGGGATGCACTGGCATGCTGTGATCCAAACTGCAAAACTCCTACTCATTGCGATGAATTGTGTAAACTCTATGAAAATATAGTCAAAGCTGTAAAAGATAGTAGTTTTTGCCTACGAAGCAGGTGTCATACAAGCTAGACTGTCACGCCAGGCTGGAATGACTTTGTAGCTGAACATCATGCTGCAGCCAGGGATGCTTTCAGACTCTGGCATGAAGCTGGGAAACCTCGACAAGGTGCTTTGTTTGAGAGCAAGAAAATGACTACTGCTAGATTCAAATATTCACTTTGCATTATCAAAAAGAAAGAAAACATGATGAGAGCAGACTCTCTGGCCAGAGGTCTACAAAATAATGATTACCATAAATTTTGGAAGGAGGTTAAAGCTATGAAAAATCGTAAAACTTCATTGCCATCCAACATTGAAGGTGTTTGTGGTGCTGATAACATTGCTGATTGATGGCGTAAGCATTATTCTGACCTGCTTAATTCGGTAAAAAGTCATGCAGTTTCTATTGACAATGTGGATTTTACCGACACAATGGTTATTCGTGCAAGTGAGATTCAAGATGCAATTTCAAAGATAAAAGAAGGCAAAGCATGTGGTCTAGATGACATTACAGTCGAGCATTTAAAATATTCAAGTTTTAAATTACTGCCCGTTGGCCATGTGTTTCACTGGAGTCCTGCCTGATTCAATTCTCTCAGTTGTATTGGTTCCCGTCATCAAAGACAAGACTGCCAGTTTAAATAGTCTGTTGAATTACCGACCGATTGCCCTTTCCAGCAACATTTCAAATATTTTAGAATATGTTTTATTGACTAGACTCGAAGTGCATCTTTTAACAAGTGAGAATCAATTTGGTTTTTAAAAAAAGCCTCGGCACTGATGTGTGTATCTACGCGTCACAGGAAATAGTTGGGAGATACCTGCATCTGAAAACACCTGTATTTCTGCGTTTTATTGATGCCACTAAGGCCTTTGACAGGGTCAACCACCTCAAATCTATTTCAGAAGCTAATTAATCAAGGAGTGCCGAAATATCTTGTACGATTCCTGGCTTTCTGGTACGGTAATCAAACAATGGTAGTCAAATGGGGCAATGTCTTTTCAGGGCCTTTTTATGTAAGCAATGGTGTTCAACAGGGGGGGATCCTCTCTCCATTTCTATTCAATGTGTAAATTCATGATCTATCCACTAATCTGAATCTGTGCAAAACTGGTTGTGTTGTTGGATGTCAAACCTTTATTCATCTTATGTATGCTGATGACCTTGATATTTTTAGCCCCTACAGTGCTGGGTTACAAACACTTTTAAAAGTTTGTTCTGACTATGGCAGAGACTTTGATATAAAATACAATCCCTCCAAAAGCAAAGTAATGATTGTAAGGACAAAGATGACAGAAATGTAAACTTTCATGTTTTTAAGCTTTGTGGAACACCTCTGGAACAAACCTCATCTATCAAATATCTTGGACATTTCATTACTGACGATTGGAGGGATGATAGAGACATTCAGAGACAGTACTGTAAACTCTATGCTCAGGCAAATATGCTGATGAGAAAATTCATTGCATGTTCTCTTCAAGTGAAGTGTTCGCTGTTCAGAGGTTACTGCACTCTTCTGTATACGGCCCCTCTTTGGTGGAACTATGGACGTGGGACATTCCGCAAATTCTTAGTGGCCTATAATGATGTTTTTAGGCTTCTGCTACAGGTGCCCAGGTGGTGCAGAGCCAGTCAGCTGTTTGTGGATGCTCACATCCCCACCTGTGCAGCTCTACTGTGCAAGCTTACATACAGCCTCATGGAACGCCTAGACAAATGTAAGAACTTAATCATCATATCTCTGACTGATCCCAAAAGAAGCTCATGTCGCTACACTTCTGCCCTGACAAAAAACTGGATACAGCGATTATAATTATAATTAATTTAAATTTTTTTACTTTTTATAATGTATACTGTATTTGTATCTTTTTTCTGTGGACCACATCTGAGTCTGAAATAAAAGTGTGTTAATGGTGCCGGGTCACACATAGCAGATCCACTAGATAGCATGTTCCCTTTGTGGCGCTGTACTCGAACGGGGGCGGCCCAACGGTCAATGGTGCCGGGTCACACATAGCAGTCATACTGGGAAATGAAATGAAATGAAAATGGAATGCCGCCAAAAACACGCCTCATCTTATTACACACTGATTATACATTCACATTTTCTTCTTCTGGATGATCTTGGTGTTGGGGGTTTTGTTACCCGAAAGTTTTATGGAAATTATCTCATGGAATTGAACAGAGCCTTATGCCACAGAAAAAGATGTGAATGCCAACTCAAAGAATGTGGAAAATTAAGTATGTGAAATAAATATTTTTTACTGCAAGAGTTGTCTGACTGAAATAAAAAACCTTAAAAGAGGTTAAGTCTCTGTGCCTCAGTGTGGGAAAGGGACACTACATTATTGTATAGCTCTTTCAAAATTACATTTAAAAATATGTGGAGTTTATGGCTCTCTTGGCCAAAAAGGTTCCCGACCCCTGCTTTAGTTTAATGAGTTTCTCCCTCTTAATGGAGACGTCTCATCTTTGTGTTCTGTTTCTACGGCATCAGTGTAGCTACAAAGCAGCTGTCAGCTCATGTCTGCCCCCTGCTGGTGAGGCATGCCTTTTCTGGGGGCCTACAGCAGGGCTTCCACCGCACATAGTGGCCTGCTGTCAGACACGAGGCACAGAGCTCCAGAGCCTCATCCGGAGTTTCCGCTCCGTCTGTGATCGCGCAACACTCAAATTTGGCAATTTAAACCTCAGAAACTGTGAAAAACCTGTTGAGTTGACTGAAAATGTATGTTTAACACAGATCAGTGGAAAATAATATTTACTTATTTTACCCTTTTCAATTATTTTTCATTTAATTCAACCTTTATTTAACCAGGACAATCCCAAAAACCTCTTTCCACTCGTAGTGCAGCCGTAGATTGGTGCAGCGGTTTATCACGATTATGACCTGTTATAAACCCAGTCATTAAGGAACTATGGAACACAATGGTAAATGGCGTATACTTATATAGCGCTTTTCTACTTTTTTTCGAAGGCCCAAAGCGCTTTACAGTTCAGTCCCATTCACCCACGCACAAACATTCGTACAATTGTGGCGGCTCCACTGCCAAACACTGGCGCAAAACTCCCACCAGAGGGAAGGTAGGATTGAGTGTCTTGCCCAAGAACACTTCAACACATGGGAAGCAAGGCGGGAATCGAACCTGCAATCTTACGATCATGGATCGACTGCACCACCACGCGTGGTGCAGCGGTTGGTGCAGCGGTAGGTGCAGCGGTTGGTGCAGCGGTAGGTGCAGCGGTAGGTGCAGCGGTTGGTGCAGCGGTAGGTGCAGCGGTTGGTGCAGCGGTAGGTGCAGCGGTAGGTGGCGCGACGTACCGCTGGCACGTAGGCTGCTCCTCGTGGAGCCTACGTGAAGAGGCGCTGTCTGGGGAGTTCTTAATGAGTTTCTTCACCCACTCCTTGGACAGGTCAGCACAGTACTCTTGCTTATTTTCCAGCATCAAACTGATAGAATAAAAGAAAATGATGGTCAATTTCATTCAATGTACTTCATTTGTATAATATACTTAAGAATATTGGTAAAAAGAGTTTTTATTTTTTACTTTTTCAAAGTCCATCACTTTTTGTGTTTTGGAATGTATTTTATAAAGAATTTTAACATTGTGATAAAGAGAATTTGATGAATTCTTGATTATGCTGCAGTTATATTTGGAAGGAAGGGACAGAATAAATACTTACAGAACAGCTTTCTTGGCACAGTGTGTGCTGGTGTGTTTGATATTCATCACCTCATTTGCATGCAACTCATCCGGTAAGAAGTTGAAGCAGCACACATCTGGCTGGTAATCTGGAAGGTTGCAGCCAAACTCATCAGAATTTTCCTTCAGTCAGACAACTCATGCAGTAAAATAATTTATTTTCAAATTCTTTTCGTTTGGCAGAAGGTTCTGTACAATTCCATGAGACAAGATTTCTTTAAAACTTTTGGGTAATAACTACCCCTAACGGAGCTCACATGTGGAAGCCGGGGAAGAGGGTGGGGCGACGACCACAGTGCTTGTGCTAAAGAAAGAGAGAGAACAACTGCACACCTGGATTTAAATAGGATGCTGAACAGGTGTGTTGATTGACTGACTCCCTAGGGCGAGTAACCAAGTAAAACACTGCTAGAGTAGTCTGCCTGAAAGGCAACCAAGGTTACTCATGTTCGGACATTCTGGGAGAAATGTGAATGAACTTAGACTCACTCTGAGATGCCAGGATGGTGACAGGTGAGAGGAGTAGGAAGAAGGTCACCAAGGCGACAGAAGCTTTCATCATCATCATCATCTGTTTCAAAGTTGATTCTTTGAGCTGCTTGCTTGTCTGATGGGGTGTCAGTGATGGCTCTGCCTGCTGATCTCTCAACCTTTTATTGTGCTGTAACCCCTATGTGTTAAAAAAATGGTTTCAAGACAAGCTAACAGCAAACCTCAAACCAGCATGAAAAAACTCACCAGTGGAAAAATGGGTTTAAAGGGGAAGGGCCACTGTTTATCTCAATTACCCTTTGAGTGCACTGGTAAAAACTGCATTGTGCAGATGCATTGTGGCTAGGGGTTTTCAGAGTATGTGTGTGTGAGTGTAGGCGTGTGTGTGTGCATGTGTGTGTGAGTGTAGGTGTGTTTTTTAGATTTGGTTGCTGATGAAGTGTGAAAACGGTTCCCAGGAACTCTAAAATTATATATTTTTAAAAAGCTGCAAATATGCATGGCTTAAATAAAATGCATCATTATTAAGGTGTACTGCTCTACATTTTAAAAATCAAACTTTTAAAACATTTTATAGTCTTTAAAATCTAACAGCAAGTAAAAATCCATTTGGGTTGTTCTCAGAAATTTCTTAGACCCTTATGTTGAGTTGATGATGTTTGAGTGAAGATGTTTTGAAAGGTATGAAGACTGGCATGCTCACACTTTACAAGATCTTTTTAAAGAAAAGGTAAAGGTTACTAAACATCAGCTGTCTGAGAAGTCCCTTTTTTACTCCAACGTATAGCTTTTATTCCCTAGAAAGATGGAAAAAAGTTGAATTTTTAATTTATACAAACAAAGACTAAGTTAAAAGTGAAAAATCTAATTTAAGACCCACTTCATTCATTTTTTAGCTATTTTAAAAGTGTTCTCAGTGGTCTTTTATTATGATTATCGCAAAATCAAAAATCATGTGTCGTCCTGGAGTATTGGAGCTGTGCAGTTGTACACTGATGATCTAGAAGTCAGCTCAGATAAGGAAGACAAAGATCTGCTTGTCTACTTGTTGATGCATCAGAGTCGAGCAGCAGGGCTCTTGTGACCTGCGCTTATTGTTTTATTAGCAAATAAGCGCTTTTTCCAACAGCCTTTTTGTCTGCTTACTATTAGAATCTACAACAATTAGAATCAAAAAACACTCAGAAATGCAATTTTAAGTTGCATTTTCTTCCTAAATGTCCTCCATCAGACAAATGCCACAAGGAAATGTTTAAAACACCAAATTCATAGGAGTGTGTAATTAAAGCTAAAGGCTATTTCATAATTAGAACACAAGACGGACCCAGATGCTGAAACCCGGAAGGAGGAGACAGGTAAGTGGTAGGTAAGTTGAAAGTTTTATTTTTGCTGGTCCAGGAAATGTTGTGGGTAAGCGTGGCTGGAGGTCTTGACGAGAGGCGTGGCTGGAGATCTTGAGGAGCACGGAGGCTGTGGGTCTTGAAGGGAGGCGTCAGCGTGAGTGGAAATGAAGCGGCTGCTCGAGGTGGTGTCAGATTCAGGTGACTCTCGTGGCATTAGATAAACCTGAGGCACAAAGGGGAAGGCTAAAAGTAATGAATGTTAAACTATTACAAAACTATACTTTATATGTTTTATGACAGAAATATTTCACACATTTTTTTGGTGGACTTTTGTTTTCTTTAAGAAGCAACACAAACTTTTTAACTTTCACGAATCATCTTTGTTGTGGAGAAGATGCAGGACCAGCAGCCTTTTGAAGAACTTGTGAAGAACCTGTTCTCTTTTAGATGTTGAAGGTGGTGGAACTCTTTCTCTGACACAATGCCAGGGATGGGCAAACTATACAGCCTGGAGGCCTAATTATTATAGTTTCAAAGCCCCTGAAACTATTTATTCTGACCCTCCTAAATGGAATAAATTATATTGACAATCCTTATTTCTCCAAGTTTGCATTTTTCCCTGATGGACATCAAGCCATTGATCCAACTAGCACTAAAATGAGAATAAAATCCACAATTCTGAAATACTTTAAACATTGTTACAAAGTATATATTAATTTTCTAGCATGTTTTCATCCAGATGTTAGTTCTGTCTTTTGTGAGGTGGATCGGCAAAAAAGAACAGGTAGTACATGCCAAGTCCCTTTAATTAAGAAAACGAAAGTACACCATTGACCATGTAGATGTAGCGTAGTAAGTATACAAACGGAATACTTCTTCAGACTAAATTTGAACATTACAATATGAAGATGGTTTTTACTGTTGAGCTGTGCAAGTTCTGGCTTTGGGGGTCATTGACACCACAAAAGAAAACTCTAATTTCAGTCATACAACTCTTGCAGTAAGAAATATTTATTTGACATACTTAATTTTCCACATTCTTTGAGTTGGCATTCACATCTTTTCGTTTGGCATAAGGCTCCGTTCAATTCCATGAGAAATTTCTATGAAACTTTCGGGTAACAAAACCCCCAACACCAAAATCATCCAGAAGAAGAAAAATGTGAATGTATAATCAGTGTGTAATAAAATGGGGTGTGTTATCGGCGGCATTCCATTTTCATTTGATTTCCCAGTATGACTGCTATGTGTGACCCGGCACCATTGACCGTTGGGCCGCCCCCGTTCGAGTACAGCGCCACGAAGGGAACATGCCATCTAGTGGATCTGCTATGTGGGACCCGGCACCATTGACCGTAGGGTCCCTTCCGTTCGTGGAAACCACTAGTGGAACATACTATCTGAAAGAGAGAGGGAAAGAAATAAAAGGGGAGCCAACATAAAAATTACTCATACCTGAACTTAGAACGTAAGCTCACGTCCGCAAAACGCTGTGCGCAACTATAATTTAAACCGCCAAACAACCCGTATGAGACACTAACTTAAAATCCAATCCAAAGCTTCCGATGGCGTATGACATGCTTAACAGCCATTATTCAAACTCCTATTAAACTAAGAAAACAAGCTTGATGGCCATAAACTTCTTTTTTTTGGCAATTATATATACACGAGCTTAAGTAACATCCATTATTTCGAAGCTCCCAATGACAGTACAATGAACGAGCTTTATAGCCATAATTTTCTCCATTTGGCATACCAATTATAAGCGCTCAAGGAACATCCATTTAATTGAGGTTCCATCCAAATATTAGAACGAGTTCAACGCCCATAATTACTATGCTTCATTGGCATACTACAAAAAAAATGAGCTTAAGAACCAAATTTGAGCTCCAGCGCATACTATGATACAACTTAGAGTATCCTAAATTTTGAGGCTTCCACCTGGCAATAATTTTCTTTTAACATCTATAATCGAAGAATTTACATTCATTCTGCAGTGGACATTGATTGATTAATTAATTCAGTCAGAAGTGTCATTGGAATGCAGAGGATGTCCACCGCCCCTTCAATTTCAGTGCAGCAATAGGTACGTCGAGCAGTCATCGTTGCAGCACCAGATCAAGGAATGCAGGGGTGACATCATTTTCTGGAAACGGAGAAGCTGATCAGGGCGTAGGGGTTCGCAGGCTCAGGATGCGATGCATAGATAAAAACAAAGCAGTATTAGTCTTGACAAGAATATATAAATAACCCAGAAACTGAACAGTTTCAATATGCTTGAGATAAATGAAACAGTGCTTTTAAAGAACAAATCTGTGAAAGGGAAATTTAGTAGATAGTTAAGGTAAAGACCCATTGTGGAGTTATCGCACCATAGAAACCCCCATAATTACAAATTCCAACAGTGAAATGATAGTGAAACATAACCACGAAATCTTAACACCAATTTTTATATACTCCAATGATAAGAAAAGTAACCTTTGACAGTTTCAGAAGGACGCACCTTCAGGAGGCCATCGAGGAGCAGGTGATGGGAAGAGTAGCCAAGGAGATTTGTAGATGATGAAGGTCAACATCCCACGTAGCAAAGGATTACAGCTCGGCTGGATTTGATGCTTTGTATATGATATTAGTGGTTCTCAAATTGGTGGACAACAAAGTACAGACTACTGAAATTTAATTAGCCAAGGTTGTCTGGATACTGCAAAAGAGACCTTGAGAGCCTTGAGGGATCATAGGTTTTGATTGTATTTTTGCTAGTCTGAACCTTAAGCATTTAGAGGCGGCATATAAGAAGCCTCTAAATGGGGATGCATCTAGCAGAGTGTCATCTGCTTAAGCAAGGCAGATAGAAGACTGACTTGTGGACACAAGATTTAACTCTTGAACTAAGCTTGAGAGCGCAAGTGATATATTTCCTATGGTCAGGGTAGAAATTGCTCAAGGTGTTATTTAAACATTAACCAAGTCAACCGATGACACAATACTATCATTCACTATTGAAACAGCCTTAATATAATCTCCAAGGATAAAATAACCGGACGACCCCTTAAAAACCAGAGCTGTGGATTCTAATCTTTTTCCCCCAAACCAGAAGGTGCAGACTCAGAAGAACCAGTGGGGGGAGCCTGAAAACACGACAGACATAACAAAACCACTCCAAGCATAGAGAGGGAAAGATCAAACGCAAAACACGAAAAATCAGAACAGGAACACGGGGCCCAGGATCGAACTACCCAGAAGAAAAACACAAGATGAACGGCTGACCACAGGACCAAAGCCACAGCAAATGTCAGGTGGCCAAATCATTGACAAATCATATTCAACCAAAAATTGAATAAACGACATGCTGCACAAAAGCTAGAGATTACATAATGGGAAGAGACAAGCATCAATGAACCACCCAGATCCATTGAAAAAAATAAATCCAAACGGGTGGAGGACCATACAGTATAGACAACGTGGAAACCCAGATTTGAAAATAAAGTTTTTTTCCACAGAGATTCAAAAGACCAGGGATACAGAGGAAATTTGGCCACCAAGAAATCCTCAACTCGCAAAATGACCCATCGCCTACAAATGTCCAGTTCAGGGCTTCTGATAAGTCGATATTATGAGGACTGCCACGACAGCTGAAAGGTAAACCGGCAAACACTTTGAGCGCCAACTGAATGCCAAGAGACGCCACTGAGAGGCATAGAGGCAGAACAGGGAGAACATCAGCAATAACGGTCATCCTCAGCCTTATATCATGTTCGGAGGAAAATCGTGGAGACAGCATGGGCAGCTGAAGAAAATGTATACTAATCCTGAAGGCGCATGGGGAACCAGGCCACTGATGCCCAGAAGATGCACTGCGAGGCGCTAACAGGTCCAGATCAAGTCACGTCAACCTGAACACTTCCAAGGGGCCACCCTCAGTGGTGGCTTTGAAAACGATGCCCCGGAAGAATCCTTCACATAGCCCCCACAAACCTCCAAACCAAACCAGAGAGAGAACAACAAATTAACTTTCCAGCCGAGAAAACAAGGCCGCGACACACTCTAATGCGGCCGACTCTAGTCTCCGAAAACAGGGCAGGACCCACTGGGGTACACAGAGCAGGGAAGAACAGGCTGAGCAGAACCAGATGCAGAACGTGCGGGGGCAACGAACGAGGATCGCCGAGTGAATAAAATGAGCCATAGACGCTGCATAAGAGAGACCAATCATAGGGAAAATGTCCATGGAGCAGAGACGGGTCCAAGAGAAACTGATTCACATTCTGACTAACCAGCAGTTTCGACGAAGAAAATAAACAGAAGAACTGCCATAATAATAAAGCCAGCATCGAATTAAAGATAGTCAAGATTCACACTCAGCTCCTAAAAAACAAAACAGCAACAGAAAAAAAATGCTAAAAGCCACAACAAATTCAGCCAGCATGAGAAACCTGTCCAGACGAGGACCACTAGCCCTCACAACCACAGAAAAGACCCCACGACCCCTGAAACACTAACCAGATGACGCAGAACTACGCAGCAGAAAAGGAATCAGAAGTGCATCATGAAGTGGACCACGAGCCAAACTACAATTCCCAGGATCCTTAGGGGCGTGAAGTCACCGAAGTAAACAGGAAGCAAGAGCGTAGCCCTAGAAAAACACGGGAAAAGAACCACATGCCGCTCACCGTAGAAATTCGGCTGACGAGAAGCCCCCGACTGCTCCTGATCGGGGGCCACGGACAACCCGAACATCGCGGAAAGCACACCCCCTGCAGATGCACGCGACCGCGGCGAATCGAACGCGCTGGGTGCCATCAGCTGCCCGCTGATCGCCGCAAAAGGAGAGCAGACGCGGCGAAACGAAAACCCCACATCAGAAAAATGGGGATCATCCATCCGAAGGACTGGGGGAACACAGCAAGACGCCGAAAGAGAAGGAGACCCGCGGGCACGGAGACTGGCGAAGAATGAGCGCTGAAGGTAAGAAAGAGAATGAACAGCTGCGCACCTGGGCTTAAATACGACGCTGAGCAGGTGAGTTGATTGACTGAACCGCCCTAGGGTGTTACCTGTAAAACACTGCAGCGAGTATCTGACCGAAATACGACAAGTCTCCTTTCAATGTCATCATTTCAATGTCGTCTCTCTGGCTGCTCTGCGTCTCTGTCAAGCAGGAGCAAGAATCTGCGAAAAATGAATAAAAAATCTAAATGTCCACTAGGACAATGGAAGGACACTGAATTTAAACTGAAACAGCAGTTAGTAACTGAAGATTGAAAACACAAATTCATGATGTAAAACCAGCATAATGCTCAGTCTTGAAAAACTTTTTAAGTGAAAATTTGTGGTAATGTTTGGCAAAAGTGGTTTTTGCCAAGTTATAGTCTTATCCCAAACAATAAAACACTAAATTAAATTGTAGTTAAAGATAAACGTATACCTGTAACCGTGTCAGTCTGTTTTCTGTCTTCCTCATTCTTGTGTTTCTCTGTGCAGGTTGGCTGTGGCTCTCCTGGAGGACTCCGCCCTCTTCCTGGTGGCCCTCCATGGAGTGGCACACAGCTGCCTGCACTTTAGGTTAATTTGTTTGAGCTGTATTTAGGTGACTCTGTGTCTGCACTCTGTGTTGGAGTGTAGCTTGTCCTATTCTAGCTCTTGTGAGGATTTTGCAGTATGAGTTTTGTTATTAAATACTTTAGTTCTCTCTATGACGTGTCGTCTTGTCCTGCATCTGGGTCATCCTGGTGCCCCCGTAACATTACACTCCAACCATGTCTGACCCAGCAGGACAGAGTAAACCCAGTGACTTTTTTTCTCCAGCAGAGGAGAGGAACTCTGCCTTTATCCAGGACATGCGCAGCTGTTTGTCTGGAATGCAGCAGCTTCGAGATCGTCTCTCTAGGCTGGAGCACGCACCCCCAGTTCCACCCAGACAAATTCGACTGGGCCATCCTGAGCCATTTGATGGGACTGCTGAGGACTGCCGGACGTTCCTTACCCCCTGTCGCCTCCATTTCGACTTCAATCCAAGTGAGTTCCCCTCTGAACGGAGTAAAGTGGCTTTCGCTTTGAGTTTTTTGACTGGTCGAGCCAAGCGATGGGGGTTGGCAGAGTGGGACCGCGGAGCTAAACTGTGTCACTCTTTTGGGGCATTTTCCAACCAACTTTTGACTGTGTTTGATCCAACCACTCCTCATCGGGCTGCGGCTTCTGAGCTTCTCCGTCTCCAACAAGGAGCCCGCAGCGTTTCTGATTACGCAGTGGATTTCCGGACTCTGGCTGCCAACACCCGCTGGTCGGACGACGCGCTAGTTGACGTTTTTCTTCAAGGCCTCTCCAACGTACTCAAAGACGAGCTGGCGGCGAGGGAGGTTCCGGAGGATCTGGAGGGGCTGATCGATCTGGCCGTGCGCATCGATCGGAGGATGAGAGAGCGGGGTCAAGAGCAACGCAGCATCGCAAGCCTTGGGATGCCGCTTCCTGTGGGTGTTCCTCCACTCCATTCCAACACCTGTAATCCACGTCAGGATTTTCCTCCCTCCCCAGAGCCCAGGCAGCAGGGATCAGGACGTCTAACCACTGCAGAGCGACAGAGACGTATGAGTGGTGGCCTGTGCATTTATTGTGGGCAGCCAGGTCACTACATCAGATTTTGCCAAAAGAGACCTCAGTCACGAGCAGCGGGGCAGCTGGTGAGTCGTACTTCACTTTTTTCGTTGCCCACTCGCCCTTCCAACAAACTCTTGGTGACTCATGCTCAGCAGAGGGGTGAGTTTGAGACTCTTATAGATTCTGGATCTGATGGAGACCTCATCTCTCAGGAGGTTGTGAACAGACTAGAGATTCCAGTTGAGCCTATAGTTCCTGCATTACAGATAAATGCTATAAATGGCTCCTTGATTCACAAGGTCTCGGCAAAGACAGTACCAGTTACTGTAACTGTATCTGGTAATCATACTGAACTTATGTCATTTTTTGTGGTAGAGGCAATGAGACCTCCTGTTATCTTAGGTTTTCCTTGGCTTTGTAGACACTCTCCCCACATTGACTGGTCCTCAGGGAGAGTGTTGTCCTGGAGTCCTTTTTGTTTGATGAACTGTTTAATTGCCGCTCCTGTTCGTTCTTCAGTTACCCCTCCTCCGCATCTTCCTCTGGACCTGAGCAGGGTTCCTCCTGAGTATCACGATCTTGGAGAGGTGTTTAGCAAGGCTCGTGCAAAATCTCTTCCCCCCCATCGGCCGTACGACTGTTCCATAGACCTACTCCCAGGGACGCAGCCACCTAGAGGACATATTTACCCTTTGTCCTCACCTGAGCAAAACGCTATGGAGGAGTACCTACTGGAGGGTCTCCAAGCCGGCATCATTCGACCCTCCTCTTCTCCTGCTGGGGCAGGGTTCTTCTTTGTTGGGAAGCGGGATGGAGGGTTACGTCCCTGCATTGACTACAGGGGTTTGAACAGTATTACAGTGCGCAACACCTACCCCCTTCCACTGATTAATACTGCTTTTGATTTACTGAGGGGTGCTAACATTTTTTCTAAGCTGGACCTCCGTAGTGCATATCATTTGGTGCGCATTCGAGAGGGAGACGAGTGGAAGACAGCCTTCAATACCCCTACTGGACACTTTGAGTACCTAGTAATGCCTTTTGGGTTAACAAACGCTCCTGCAATTTTTCAGTGTCTAATCAATGACGTGCTTAAAGATATGATCAATAAGTTTGTTTTGTTTATCTAGACGACATTTTGATCTTTTCTCCAGACCCTGTTTCCCATGTGCAGCACGTCAGAGCCGTCTTACAACGCCTTTTGGAGAACCAGCTATTTTGTAAGGCTGAGAAATGTGAGTTCCATACCACTCAGACTAAGTTTCTTGGGCATGTGGTTACTCCAGGCGCCATTCGAATGGATGATTCAAAGGTTCAGGCAGTTTTGGAGTGGCCTGTTCCTACTGGCAGAAAGCAACTACAACGCTTTCTGGGTTTCGCCAATTTCTACAGGCGTTTTATCCGGGGCTTTAGTGGCGTGGCTGCACCTCTCCATAGGCTGTCTTCTGAAAAGGTACGTTTTGTCTGGAATGAGGAGGCCAGCAAAGCGTTTTCTGAACTTAGGAGACGTTTCTCTACAGCTCCCATTCTGGTTCAACCAGACGCCTCAAAACAGTTCATTGTGGAGGTGGATGCATCTGACACAGGAGTGGGAGCTGTGTTGTCACAGAGAGCGTCTGATAACAAAATCCATCCCTGCGCGTACTTCTCCCGCAAGCTCACTCCTGCGGAGAGAAACTACGACATAGGGAACAGAGAATTACTGGCGGTGAAATTGGCCCTCGAGGAGTGGCGACACTTGCTGGAGGGGGCTGAACACCCCTTCCTAGTTTGGACTGACCACAAGAACTTGGAATACATCCGTACCGCCAAGAGACTCAACCCCCGGCAGGCGAGATGGTCCCTGTTTTTTGACAGATTTAGGTTCACCTTATCTTACAGACCTGGCAGTAAGAACCATAAGCCAGACGCACTCTCTCGCTTGTACCAGAAGGAGGAGGTGGTGGATGGAGTGAGTGACCCCATTGTTCCACACTCTATAGTGTTGGGTACCACACGCTGGGGTCTAGAACGTAAAGTTAAGGCATCGGTTAACGATCTCTCTGCTGTTCCTGCTGGATGTCCTGCAGGCTGTCTTTTTGTCCCCTCCACTCTTCGTCCCCAGGTGCTGAAATGGGGACACTCATCTCGTCTGGCATGTCACCCAGGTGTTACACGGACTGCTTTTATGATTGCACAGCGATTTTGGTGGCCTTCTATGTCTTCCGACATAAGAACCTTCGTTTCCTCATGTCCTGTATGTGCCAGTGTGAAGGTTCCATGTAGACCGCCAGCAGGTCTTCTAAGGCCCCTACCTGTGCCCTCTCGACCTTGGTCACACATTGCAATGGACTTCATCACTGGTCTGCCTAACTCCAGGGGTAAGACTGTCATCCTGACTATTGTGGATCGGTTTTCCAAGTTGGTCCATGCTGTTCCCCTGCAGAGACTCCCTTCAGCTAAGGAGCTAGCTGTTGTGGTATCCAGACACATCTTCCGCCTGCATGGTCTACCTGAAGACATAGTGTCAGACAGAGGTCCTCAGTTTGTGTCTGGTTTCTGGAAGGAATTTTGCAAGTTGTTGGGGAAGATGCACTGCGAGGCGCTAACAGGTCCAGATCAAGTCACGTCAACCTGAACACTTCCAAGGGGCCACCCTCAGTGGTGGCTTTGAAAACGATGCCCCGGAAGAATCCTTCACATAGCCCCCACAAACCTCCAAACCAAACCAGAGAGAGAACAACAAATTAACTTTCCAGCCGAGAAAACAAGGCCGCGACACACTCTAATGCGGCCGACTCTAGTCTCCGAAAACAGGGCAGGACCCACTGGGGTACACAGAGCAGGGAAGAACAGGCTGAGCAGAACCAGATGCAGAACGTGCGGGGGCAACGAACGAGGATCGCCGAGTGAATAAAATGAGCCATAGACGCTGCATAAGAGAGACCAATCATAGGGAAAATGTCCATGGAGCAGAGACGGGTCCAAGAGAAACTGATTCACATTCTGACTAACCAGCAGTTTCGACGAAGAAAATAAACAGAAGAACTGCCATAATAATAAAGCCAGCATCGAATTAAAGATAGTCAAGATTCACACTCAGCTCCTAAAAAACAAAACAGCAACAGAAAAAAAATGCTAAAAGCCACAACAAATTCAGCCAGCATGAGAAACCTGTCCAGACGAGGACCACTAGCCCTCACAACCACAGAAAAGACCCCACGACCCCTGAAACACTAACCAGATGACGCAGAACTACGCAGCAGAAAAGGAATCAGAAGTGCATCATGAAGTGGACCACGAGCCAAACTACAATTCCCAGGATCCTTAGGGGCGTGAAGTCACCGAAGTAAACAGGAAGCAAGAGCGTAGCCCTAGAAAAACACGGGAAAAGAACCACATGCCGCTCACCGTAGAAATTCGGCTGACGAGAAGACCCCGACTGCTCCTGATCGGGGGCCACGGACAACCCGAACATCGCGGAAAGCACACCCCCTGCAGATGCACGCGACCGCGGCGAATCGAACGCGCTGGGTGCCATCAGCTGCCCGCTGATCGCCGCAAAAGGAGAGCAGACGCGGCGAAACGAAAACCCCACATCAGAAAAATGGGGATCATCCATCCGAAGGACTGGGGGAACACAGCAAGACGCCGAAAGAGAAGGAGAGAGTAAACCCAGTGACTTTTTTTCTCCAGCAGAGGAGAGGAACTCTGCCTTTATCCAGGACATGCGCAGCTGTTTGTCTGGAATGCAGCAGCTTCGAGATCGTCTCTCTAGGCTGGAGCACGCACCCCCAGTTCCACCCAGACAAATTCGACTGGGCCATCCTGAGCCATTTGATGGGACTGCTGAGGACTGCCGGACGTTCCTTACCCCCTGTCGCCTCCATTTCGACTTCAATCCAAGTGAGTTCCCCTCTGAACGGAGTAAAGTGGCTTTCGCTTTGAGTTTTTTGACTGGTCGAGCCAAGCGATGGGGGTTGGCAGAGTGGGACCGCGGAGCTAAACTGTGTCACTCTTTTGGGGCATTTTCCAACCAACTTTTGACTGTGTTTGATCCAACCACTCCTCATCGGGCTGCGGCTTCTGAGCTTCTCCGTCTCCAACAAGGAGCCCGCAGCGTTTCTGATTACGCAGTGGATTTCCGGACTCTGGCTGCCAACACCCGCTGGTCGGACGACGCGCTAGTTGACGTTTTTCTTCAAGGCCTCTCCAACGTACTCAAAGACGAGCTGGCGGCGAGGGAGGTTCCGGAGGATCTGGAGGGGCTGATCGATCTGGCCGTGCGCATCGATCGGAGGATGAGAGAGCGGGGTCAAGAGCAACGCAGCATCGCAAGCCTTGGGATGCCGCTTCCTGTGGGTGTTCCTCCACTCCATTCCAACACCTGTAATCCACGTCAGGATTTTCCTCCCTCCCCAGAGCCCAGGCAGCAGGGATCAGGACGTCTAACCACTGCAGAGCGACAGAGACGTATGAGTGGTGGCCTGTGCATTTATTGTGGGCAGCCAGGTCACTACATCAGATTTTGCCAAAAGAGACCTCAGTCACGAGCAGCGGGGCAGCTGGTGAGTCGTACTTCACTTTTTTCGTTGCCCACTCGCCCTTCCAACAAACTCTTGGTGACTCATGCTCAGCAGAGGGGTGAGTTTGAGACTCTTATAGATTCTGGATCTGATGGAGACCTCATCTCTCAGGAGGTTGTGAACAGACTAGAGATTCCAGTTGAGCCTATAGTTCCTGCATTACAGATAAATGCTATAAATGGCTCCTTGATTCACAAGGTCTCGGCAAAGACAGTACCAGTTACTGTAACTGTATCTGGTAATCATACTGAACTTATGTCATTTTTTGTGGTAGAGGCAATGAGACCTCCTGTTATCTTAGGTTTTCCTTGGCTTTGTAGACACTCTCCCCACATTGACTGGTCCTCAGGGAGAGTGTTGTCCTGGAGTCCTTTTTGTTTGATGAACTGTTTAATTGCCGCTCCTGTTCGTTCTTCAGTTACCCCTCCTCCGCATCTTCCTCTGGACCTGAGCAGGGTTCCTCCTGAGTATCACGATCTTGGAGAGGTGTTTAGCAAGGCTCGTGCAAAATCTCTTCCCCCCCATCGGCCGTACGACTGTTCCATAGACCTACTCCCAGGGACGCAGCCACCTAGAGGACATATTTACCCTTTGTCCTCACCTGAGCAAAACGCTATGGAGGAGTACCTACTGGAGGGTCTCCAAGCCGGCATCATTCGACCCTCCTCTTCTCCTGCTGGGGCAGGGTTCTTCTTTGTTGGGAAGCGGGATGGAGGGTTACGTCCCTGCATTGACTACAGGGGTTTGAACAGTATTACAGTGCGCAACACCTACCCCCTTCCACTGATTAATACTGCTTTTGATTTACTGAGGGGTGCTAACATTTTTTCTAAGCTGGACCTCCGTAGTGCATATCATTTGGTGCGCATTCGAGAGGGAGACGAGTGGAAGACAGCCTTCAATACCCCTACTGGACACTTTGAGTACCTAGTAATGCCTTTTGGGTTAACAAACGCTCCTGCAATTTTTCAGTGTCTAATCAATGACGTGCTTAAAGATATGATCAATAAGTTTGTTTTGTTTATCTAGACGACATTTTGATCTTTTCTCCAGACCCTGTTTCCCATGTGCAGCACGTCAGAGCCGTCTTACAACGCCTTTTGGAGAACCAGCTATTTTGTAAGGCTGAGAAATGTGAGTTCCATACCACTCAGACTAAGTTTCTTGGGCATGTGGTTACTCCAGGCGCCATTCGAATGGATGATTCAAAGGTTCAGGCAGTTTTGGAGTGGCCTGTTCCTACTGGCAGAAAGCAACTACAACGCTTTCTGGGTTTCGCCAATTTCTACAGGCGTTTTATCCGGGGCTTTAGTGGCGTGGCTGCACCTCTCCATAGGCTGTCTTCTGAAAAGGTACGTTTTGTCTGGAATGAGGAGGCCAGCAAAGCGTTTTCTGAACTTAGGAGACGTTTCTCTACAGCTCCCATTCTGGTTCAACCAGACGCCTCAAAACAGTTCATTGTGGAGGTGGATGCATCTGACACAGGAGTGGGAGCTGTGTTGTCACAGAGAGCGTCTGATAACAAAATCCATCCCTGCGCGTACTTCTCCCGCAAGCTCACTCCTGCGGAGAGAAACTACGACATAGGGAACAGAGAATTACTGGCGGTGAAATTGGCCCTCGAGGAGTGGCGACACTTGCTGGAGGGGGCTGAACACCCCTTCCTAGTTTGGACTGACCACAAGAACTTGGAATACATCCGTACCGCCAAGAGACTCAACCCCCGGCAGGCGAGATGGTCCCTGTTTTTTGACAGATTTAGGTTCACCTTATCTTACAGACCTGGCAGTAAGAACCATAAGCCAGACGCACTCTCTCGCTTGTACCAGAAGGAGGAGGTGGTGGATGGAGTGAGTGACCCCATTGTTCCACACTCTATAGTGTTGGGTACCACACGCTGGGGTCTAGAACGTAAAGTTAAGGCATCGGTTAACGATCTCTCTGCTGTTCCTGCTGGATGTCCTGCAGGCTGTCTTTTTGTCCCCTCCACTCTTCGTCCCCAGGTGCTGAAATGGGGACACTCATCTCGTCTGGCATGTCACCCAGGTGTTACACGGACTGCTTTTATGATTGCACAGCGATTTTGGTGGCCTTCTATGTCTTCCGACATAAGAACCTTCGTTTCCTCATGTCCTGTATGTGCCAGTGTGAAGGTTCCATGTAGACCGCCAGCAGGTCTTCTAAGGCCCCTACCTGTGCCCTCTCGACCTTGGTCACACATTGCAATGGACTTCATCACTGGTCTGCCTAACTCCAGGGGTAAGACTGTCATCCTGACTATTGTGGATCGGTTTTCCAAGTTGGTCCATGCTGTTCCCCTGCAGAGACTCCCTTCAGCTAAGGAGCTAGCTGTTGTGGTATCCAGACACATCTTCCGCCTGCATGGTCTACCTGAAGACATAGTGTCAGACAGAGGTCCTCAGTTTGTGTCTGGTTTCTGGAAGGAATTTTGCAAGTTGTTGGGGATCACAGTTAGTCTGAGCTCTGGGTTCCACCCTCAGACAAATGGCCAGGTGGAGCGCTGTAACCAGGATCTGGAAACCACTCTTCGAGCCATGTGCTCTAGGAATCCCAGTGCATGGTCTAACCAACTAACTTGGGCCGAATATGCCCATAACTCCTTGGTTAATTCTTCTGGGTTTTCACCTTTCCAAGCGGCTTACGGATACCAGCCTCCCCTCTTCCCCCATCAGGAGCAGCTGGCATCCACAACTGGTCCAGCGGCTTTCGTACGCCGGTGTCAACGCACCTGGAAGACTTTCAGAACACTGCTGTTGAAAAACCAGGAGAGGCTGGCTGCTGTTGCCAATCGTCGACGGACCCCTGCTCCTGAGTATAAGGTGGGGGACAGGGTCTGGCTCAACTCCATGGACATCCCCCTCAAGGGTGGCTCCAGGAAGCTGCATCCTCGCTTCATCGGTCCCTTCTCCATCAGCAAGATCATCAACCCTGTGGCCGTGAAGTTGGACTTACCGCGCACCCTGAGAGTTCATCCAGTGTTCCATGTCTGCAAACTGAAGCCTGAGATAGTGAGTACCCTCCACTCTGCTCCTACGGGTCCTCCTCCTCCCCGTCTCATTGATGGTGACCCCGTATACACGATCAACAAGCTCCTTGCTTCGCGGAGAGTGGGCCGTGGTGTTCAGTACCTGGTGGACTGGAAGGGTTATGGTCCGGCTGATCGACAATGGGTCCCTGGACGTCACATCCTGGACAAGAACTTGGTTTCCCGGTTCCACTGGGATCATCCGGATCAACCGTGTCGTCCGTCTGGTAGCCGGACGTAAGGGGGGGGGGGGTTCTGTAACCGTGTCAGTCTGTTTTCTGTCTTCCTCATTCTTGTGTTTCTCTGTGCAGGTTGGCTGTGGCTCTCCTGGAGGACTCCGCCCTCTTCCTGGTGGCCCTCCATGGAGTGGCACACAGCTGCCTGCACTTTAGGTTAATTTGTTTGAGCTGTATTTAGGTGACTCTGTGTCTGCACTCTGTGTTGGAGTGTAGCTTGTCCTATTCTAGCTCTTGTGAGGATTTTGCAGTATGAGTTTTGTTATTAAATACTTTAGTTCTCTCTATGACGTGTCGTCTTGTCCTGCATCTGGGTCATCCTGGTGCCCCCGTAACATTACCAAAGAATAATCTGCTGTTACTAGATCAAAATCAAAAGTCCAGACACTGAAGTTAAAAAAATAACCTTTAAACTAAAATTCATAACCTCATGTTAGATTAGACAACCGCAAAACAAAATCAAATAAAGTGATGTGATGTATAATTTAGAGTGTTCATGTAGCAGTTCTATAAAAATGAGAAATTATCTGCCAAACCAAAATAACCATTTCTTGCTCAAAACATGATGTTACTAGTAAAATGAGACACAAATATTGCTAATTCTTTTTATTTTGAAAAGATCCCAGAGGTTTGAAGTGGATAGGTAAATGTATCTTTACTTTCACTCTATACAGTAACATGTGAGCAACCGAACTGTCATAAAAAACATTTAAAAAAAACAATCAAACTGGATCTAGAGATATTTACCATGTTAAAACCTTTTTTAAAATAATTTTGTTAAAATTAACAGTGTCACATTAAAGGTGACGAAAAATTCACGTTTATACAAAATTTGCAACGTAGCAAACACGCTCGGTGGGCCTGGTCTGCTCCATTCCGATGGAACCGCTTGCAGAGAAATAGATTCACACACGTCTTTGTTTTCCTCATCTCAGCTGGAAACCCGGATCAAAGCTGTACGTCTGGATAGCTCTAATGTTGCTCATCATTTTTGTTGCATTGTCAATGTTGGGTTGGGGGTGTGAGGGGCAGTAAGCTAGCAGAAGGCTGACAACTCGGAGGTGATTTTTCTAATGAACTACTGCCGCTCTGCAAAAGCAATGCAGGTCATTTCAGGAAAAAACAGGTTTTACCTACTTATTTATATAACTTTATAGCTAGGTTTATAATGATAGTGAAATAAAAATAAAATGCGTTTGAAAGTAGCATGAGAACAGAAATAAAAACAAAATGCCACATTTAGACAAAAAGAAATAACCCATCGAAAATGATTCACCAATGATTCGCGCGCCAATTCTGAGCTAAACATGTGGGTTTGTACTTAGAGGTTAGATGTAATCTGATTGAGCAAGAGGTCCTTGAGTAAAAGATTAAACATTATCCAGCTAAATGCATTTTAATGATGAATCTATTATTTTACAGAATAAAAGATACTTATTTTAGTAAAAAAAAAAACTGAAAAAATAATAAGGAACTGAAACTTTCTTAAGTGGCAGTTTATTAAAGTAATTATAGCTTAAAATGCAATGATAAAATGTAAAAGTTCCCTGCATGCTGTAACTTCTACAAAGCTTGGATTAGAAAGTGTAAAGGGAAATGGTTTTTTTGTTTGTTAGAGTTAAAAGGCCAAGATGAGGCTGGAACAGTCTGATAAGCAGTTGAAGAACACAAATGAAGTCATCATTACCGCTTACTTTTGTTTTTGGCAGTTCTCAGAAGTAGATGGAAAGTTATGTGTTATGTTATCCTAAATAACTCAACCTTGGCTCTTTCAGGTTCTTTCTTAAATAATCGTATTTTCTTTGTACAGCTACATCAGGTAAATGATTCAGAACCAGGTTTTTACACCACTTGTCCCCATCCTTTATTACCTTTTCCCCATTATCAGTCATTTTACTTTTTTTTTTTTCAAATTTCACTCATTCCATCTGCATTTTTAATCTTCAAAATGTAACTTTTAACACTTTGCCACCTCAGTATTTAGAAGTTATCTAAGCACGTTTATCAATGTGCAACTTTTGCAAAAGTTAAATTAAGCTTTTAAATGTTTTTTTTTTCTTTTTAGCTAATATAACACTAAGCAAGTTCTTTAAAACATTTTAGAATTTTTTATCTGCTAATTTGTGTTTTTCCCATATCGTCCTTCAGCGTCTCCAAAATTGTCGGTATCCACACAGGCCGGTTTGGAAAAGGATGCCGTTTTTTTAGTTGGCATGATTCAGTCCAATGTGAAAAACCAGAACATTATAATGTCAGGCTGAGGAAGAGGAGAAAAGAATCGGCCTAATCTAAAAAAGTACCGGTCGGAATCCAAACTATGATGAAAAAGTATTTAATAAGAAGAATTAATTTGCAAACTTGTACAATCATTGATTTATCTCAAATTTTACTAAATACTTTTCTAATTTTACAAATGTTTTTTTTTGGGACAGAGGCAAAAGAATGGGAAATAATATGTAGACTTCAGAAAAAGAGAAAGATTGAAGGTTAAGTAGCAGTATGCAGCTTTGATTTTTTTGTTGTTCAAAATGAAGACCAGACCAGAAAACATCACCAAGAATCAACTAACAGGAAAATACATCATTTTTATTTTTGTATATTTGCAAGTTTAATGAACTTTTATGCCTTGGCAAATTCATGATGAAGTAGACTGTGTCTAAGCAGCAGAGAATATTTTGTAACACAGGCAACATTTGATGAACGTTGTCTTTAGCTGTAAAATAAAAGCAGCCCTTAAAATGTCAAGCTGTTGCTTATCTGCTTATCCTTAAAAGCTTATAACCCCAGTCATTAAGGAAGGATGGATCAAAGTGGAGTGGCGCCTTATAAGAAGTTCTTAATGAGTTTCTTCACCCACTCCATGGACGGGTCAGCACAGTACTCTTGCTTATTTTTCAGCGTCAAACTGATAGAATAAAAGAAAATGATGATCAATTTCATTCAATGTACTTCCTTTGTATAATATACTTAAGAATATTGGTAAAAAGAGTTTTATTTTTTACTTTTTTAAATTCCATCACTTTTTGTGTTTTGGAATGTATTTTATCATGAATTATAACATTGTAATAAAGAGAATTTGATGAATTCTTGAAGAAGGAAGGGACAGAATAAATACTTACAGAACAGCTTTCTTGGCACAGTGTGTGCTGGTGTGTTTGATGCTCTCCACCACATTTGCATGCAACTTCTTCGGGAAGAACTTAAAGCAGCACACATCTGGCTGGTAGGAATCTGGAAGGTTGCAGCCAAACTCATCAGAATTTCCTATCCGGATGTTCTGGGAGAAATGTGAATGAAGTTAGACTCACTCTGAGATGCCAGGATGGTGACAGGTGAGAGGAGTAGGAAGAAGGTCACCAAGGCGACAGAAGCTTTCATCATCATCATCATCATCTGTGTCAAGGTTGATTCTTTGAGCTGCTTGCTTGTCTGATGGGGTGTCAGTGATGGCTCTGCCTGCTGATCTCACAACCTTTTATTGTGCTGTAACCCCTATGTGTTTAAAAAAACAGAAAGTTTCATGACAAGCTAACAGCAAACCTCAAACCAGCATGAAAAAACTCACCAGTGGAAAAAGGGTTAAAAGGGGAAGGGCCACTTTTTATCTCAATTACCACTTGAGTGCGTGAGTGAAAGCTGCATTGTGCAGATGCATTGTGGCTAGGGGTTTTCTGAGTATTAGTGCGTGTGTTTTTTTTTTGTTTTTTTTATAGGTTTGGTTGCAGCTGAAGTGAGTAAACGGTTCCCAGGAACTCTACATTTCAAATATCAAACATTTAAAACGTTTTACAGTCTTTAAAATCTAACAGCAAGTACAAATCCATTTGAGGTTGTTCTCAGAAATTTCTTAGACCCTTATGTTGAGTTGATGTTAGAGTGAAGATGTTTTGAAAGGTATAAAGACTGGCATGCTCACACTTTACAAGATATTTTTAAAGAAAAGGTAAAGGTTACTAAACATCAGCTGTCTGAGAAGTCCATTTTATACTCCAACTTATAGCTTTTATTCCTTAGAAAGATGGAAAAAAGTTTAATTTTTAATTTATACGAACAAAGACTAAATTTAAAGTGAAAAACTTAATTTGACACCCACTTCATTCATTTTTCATCTATTATAACACTTGTGTAATCCAATGACCCCACCCTTGCATTGACGTGTTCTCCCCACCTTGACAAAGGTGGATAAAGGTGGAGAGGATTTCATGTCATCCATGGACACCAGTGAAGATCACAAATCATTGAAGAAAAAAGGTTCAGCGCACTGTCTAGTGGGTCTAGATGACCCAACTCCCAATGTTAAAGTGCCTAGGATAGCACAAGGGTTGAAAGTGTTCTCAGTGGTCTTTATTATGATTATGGCAAAATCATAAACCTGTGTCGTCCTGGAGTATTTGTGCTATGCAGCTGTAAACCAATGATCTTGATAAGGAAGACAAAGATCTGCTCGTCTACATGTTGATGCATCAGAGTCGAGCAGCAGCGAGCTTGTGACCTGCGCTTATTTTCTTTGTAGCAAATAAGCGCTTTTTCCAACAGCATTTTTGTCTACTATTAGAATCTACAACAGTTAGAATCAAGAAATACTCAGAAATGCACTTATATGTTGAATTTTCTTCCTAAATGTCCTCCATCATCAGAAAAATGCCACAAGAACATATTAAAAACACCAAATTCATAGGAGTGTGCAATTAAAGCTAAAGGCTAAACGTAATGAATGTTAAACTATTACAAAAGTATACTTAATATGTTTTATGACTGAGAAATCTTTCACATAAGTTTTTTGGTGGACTTTTTTTGTTTGTTTTAAGAAGCAACACGTATTAACTTTCATGAATCATCTTTGTCGTGGTAAAGAACCTGTTCTCTGTTAGATGTTGTTGAAGGTGGTGGAACTCTTCCTCTGACACTATGCCAGGGATGGGCAAACTATAGGGCCTGGAGGCCTATTTATTATAGTTTCAAAACCCCTGAAACTAATTATTCTGGAATAAATTATATTGATAATCCTTATTTCTCTAAATTTGCATTTTTCCCTTATGGACATCAATCTATTGATGCTATTGGCACTAAAATGAAAACAAAATCCACAATTCTGATATGAAAAACTTTAAAAATTGTTGTTTAAAAAAAAAAATCTATGTACATATCAATCTATATATAGATATATATCTAAATACATATCTATATATAGATATATAGATATAGATATATCTATATATCTATATATATATAAATATTTTGATTTTCAAGCAGGTTTTCATCCAGATTACATCTTAGTTCTTTCTCTTGTGAGGTGGATCACCAAAAAACTCCACACGTCTGCTCCTGGTCCAGCCCTTTGTGGCCCACGAGTCAAAACGTTTTCCCACACCCGTGCAATACTGTACCCTCAGTAACGACGTGTTTACCAGCTGTGCTGAAGAGTGGACTCTCTGAGCTGAGTGATGGTCTCTCGTCCTTTGTTTGGTGAACTACTGTAAAACCTTCCATGAGACCCTTAGCAAAGGTAGTACACGCCTAGTTCCTTTTATTAAGAAAACTTAAGAATAACAAGGTCACCATAGACCATGTACATGTTGAGGAAGTATACTAATGGAATACTTCTTCAGACTAAATTTGAACATTACAATATGAAGATGATTGTTTCTCTCAAGTTGTGTAGGTTCTGACTTTGGGAGTCATTGACACCACAATAAAACCTCTAATTTCAATGTCCTCCCTCTGGCTGCCCTGCGTCTCTGTCAGGAGGTGCAAGCAGGAGCAAGAATCTGCAAAAGATGAATATAAACTCTCCCAAAACATCTAAATGTAAACAAAGACAAACCTGAAACTAGAAGCTTGTATGTTGACTAACCAGCAAAACCACAAACTTAAGTGGAGCGACAATGAATTTAAACTGAAACAGCAGTGAGTAACTGAAGACTGAAAACTGAGCTAAAGAGTCAAAAAACACAGATTCATGATGTAAAACCAGCATAATGCTCAGTCTTAAAAAACTTTTTTAAGTGAAAATTTGTGTAATGTTTGGCTACAGAGGTTTTTCCAAGTTATAGTCTTATCCCAAAACACTCAATTAAATTGTAGTTAAAGATAAACTTATACCAAAGAATAATTTGCTGTTACTAGATCAAAATTCTACGGTAAACTAATTAAGTCCAGACACTGAAGTTGAACCGTCTGGGGAAAAAAATAACCTTTAAACTAAAATTCATAACCTCACATTAGATTAGACAACCGAAAGTCAAAATCAGATAATGTGATGTGATGTGTAGTTTAGAGTGTTGCCATTGCATGTAGCAGTTCTGTAACAATGAGAAATTATCTGCGAAACCAAAATAACCATTTCTTGCTCAAAACATGATGTTATTAGTAAAATGAGACACAAATGTTGCTAATTCTTCCTTTTACTTTGAAAAGATCCAAGTGGTTTGCAGTGGATTCTAGGTTAATGTATCTTTTTTTTCACTCTATACAGAAATATGTGAGCAACCGAACTGTCATAAAAAAACATTTAAAAAACACAATCAAACTGGATCTAGAGATATTTACCATGTTAAAACCTTTTTTAAAATCATTTTGTCAAAATGAACAGATTTGCGACGTAGCAAACACGCTGGGTGGGCCTGCTCTGCTCCATTCTGATGCAACCGCTTGCAGAGAAATAGATCCTCATACGTATTTGTTTTCCCTAAACTGAGCTGGAATCTGGATCAAAGATGTATGGCTGGATAGCTCCAATGATGCTCACCCTTTTTGTTGCATTGTCAAGCAGAAGGCTGACAACTCAGTGGGGATTTTTCAAATGCAGTGCATTGCAGTCAGTGACACCAACAGACTGAACAAGCTCATCAGGAAGGCAGGTTCTGTCATTGGCTGCAAACAGGAAACCTTTGAAGCAGTGATGAGAGGAGGTCACTGAACAGACTCCTTTCAATCATGGACAACCAGACCATCCTCTCCACCCTGTTCTGGACAAACAGTGCAGCTCCTTCTCTAGGAGGCTCAGACAGCTCAGCTCCAAAACTGCCCGGTACCAAAATCATTCATACCCAATGCAATAACCCTGTTTTTTCTATTTTGCACATGTCGTTTGCACATCTTTTTACCTGCACTGTTCTGTAAATAGCTTTTTAAATTATGCTACCTTGATGTTTGCATTTATGCTACATTTTCTTTGTTCTTGTTTTTTTTTTTATATCATTCTAATTCTTTTTTTCCCCCTCTGCTGTCAGTTGCTATGGTGACAAACAAATTTCCCACGTGTGGGATCAATAAAGTATAAGTATTTCTGATTCTGATTCTGATTCTGACAATGAACTACTGCCGCTCAGCAAAAGCAATGCAGGTCATTTCAGGAAAAGACACAGCTTTTACCTACTTATATATATAACTTTATAGCTAGGTTTATAATGATAGTGAAATAAAAATAAAATGTGTTTGAAAGTAGCATGAGAACAGAAATAAAAACAAAATGACACATTTAGACAAAAGAAAGAAAAACCCAGAGAAAATGATTCACCGCGCGCCAATTCTGAGCTAAACATGTGGGTTTGTACTTAGAGGTTAGATGTAATCTGATTGAGCAAGAGGTCCTTGAGTAAAAGATTAAACATTATTCAGCTAAATGTATTTTAATGATCATAGAGTAACTTATAAACTCTTTTGCTTGAATCGATAAAATGTAAAAGTTTCCCTCATGCTGTAACTTTTACAAAACTTGGATTAGAGTGTAAAGTATAAAGGGAAATGTTTTTTTTTGCGTGTTAGAAGAGTTAAAAGGCCAAGATGAGGCTGGAACATTCTGATAAGCAGATAAATAAAGTCATCATGACCGCTTACTTTTGTTTTTGGCAGGTCTCAGAAGTAAATGGAAATTGTTGATTTCAATCAATGAAATGTCCCATCTGTTTAAAACACTGACTCATCGGATCTGAAGGTCATACATTGATGAACAGACTTTCCTTTATCGGCACAATTTGAATTTGGGGTTTTTGTGTGTAAATGCCAGAGTAGCAGTTTGAGTTTGATTTACTTTTTGGATAATCTTATCAGGGCTTTCAACTACAACTACTCAACTTCCAATGTTAAATAACTCAACTTTGGCTCTTTCAGGGTTTTCTTTAACAATCCTATTGTTTTTGTACAGCTACATCAGGTAAATGATTCAGAACCGGGTTTTTACTCCACTTGTCCCCATCCTTTATTTCCCCATTATCAGTCATTTTACTTTTTTTTTTTTCACATTTCATTCATTCCATCTGCATTTTTAATCATCAAAATGTAACTTTTAACACTTTGCCACCTTAGTAATTTAGAAGTTATCTAAGCCCATTTAGCAATTTGCAACATTTGCAAGAGTTAAATTAAGCTTTTAAATGTTTTTTTTTTTTTTTTTTTTTTTTTACTTTTTAGCTAATATATAACACTAAGCAAGTTCTTTCAAACATTTTAGCATTTTTTTAATCAGCTCATTTTTGTTTTTCCCATAACGTCCTTCAGCATCAACAAAATTGTCGGTATCCACACAGGCCGGTTTGGGGAAGGATGCCGTTTTTTTCGTTGGCATGATTTAGTCCAATGTGAAAAACCAGAACATTATAATGTCAGGCTGAGGAAGAGGAGAAAAGACTTGGCATAATCTTCAAAAGTACCGGTCAGAATCCAAACTATGATGAAAAAGTATTTAATAAGAAGAATTTAAAAACTTGTGAAATAATTGATTTATCTCAAATTTCACTAAATACTTTTCTAATTTTACAAATATTTATTTTTTTGGCACAGAGGCAAAAGAATGTGAAATAATATGTAAACTTAAGAAAAAATATTAAGAGAAAGAGAAAGATTGAAGGTGAAGTAGCAGTATGGATGACACTTAATGACAGCACTTATCTATTTCTATGTCAAACTGTTTTTTAGGAAGGATTGTGCCTGTGAGTTTGGGTTTGTCAGTTACTTTTGTTGGTTTTATTGTGTTCTGCTTTGAGTTGTCCCCCAGTCAGTCACACCAGGTTAAAGTAGAAAATCATACCACATCTGTCTTGATTTGTAATTTATTTAGCATTCAGTTCTCCATGCCTCTGTTTGGTGCAGTGTGATTCATTTGTTGTCCCTCTTTCCCCCTCCCCTCAGGGGAAGTGGGAGTGATTCCAGATTCCAGATTCCATCCAAGCTCCTGTACTTGGCTGTGGGCCTCACCTCTGGCTTGTCTCTGCTCCGTCTCTGCTCCTGCTCCTACACCTGGTTGGGGACCCTGTCTCTGGCTCGTCTCACACCCCCAGCCGTCGCCTGTCCGTCCTGGGGGAGGATCCCTTCTTCGTGTGGAAATCCCTGAGGTTTCTTCTTTTAGGCCGGAATCCGTTTTTTTTAGGAGTTTTTCCTTACCGAGAACGAGGGTCTAAGGGCAGAGGTTTTAGTTTAGCTGATACCTATTGAATTCTAGGATTTCATGTTCATTAGGACTTCATGTGTACTATACAGTTACCATGTATGAAGCCCATTGAGATGACTATTGTTGTAATATGGGGCTATATAAAATAAAATTGAATTGAATGAAGTGTCTTGTTTTCAGTTCTTCCAGTGTTTTGTCATGTTTACGTTTATTCAAGTTCATTTACATTTTTGCCACAGATCCTGGTCTCCTGTATGATGAGTATAATTGTCTTCTGCATAATTGTCATTGTCACACCTTACTTCATTTACCTGCTTTTATACATCCTTAAAAAAGTCTTCAACATAAGAATTTTAAATATTAGTAATAATAAAAATCACCTGGAATTTTTGACCATTGTAAACAAAGCAAAGACAGTCTCCTTGTGTCCTTTCTTCTTACTTAAATTTCAGCAAAACTTATCGTTTTCCTTTTTTTTCTCTCAAAATTATTATGGTTTTTTGTTTTTATTTATTTATTCATTTTTTTTAACAGGGACAATCTTGGAATTTAAACAAATGAGGGAAATTAGGTTAAATAATCCAAGTAGAGGTGCAGCACAAAGAACACAACTGTTTCTAAATTTATTTGTCTTATTCTTTGTTTAGAAAAGAAAACGTCATTTTATGGGATTTTTCCCCACTGAATTGTCCTGTTTAAAGTTAAATAAAGAAATGCAAAAGTTCATGCTGACAGATTTAATGTTTGTCCATCCAAACATTCTAGTTCTTCTCATGTCTGTTTACTTCTTCAGTCATTCAGCATTCCACTTTTAGTCGGGTTATCTCTGAGACAACAAGCTCCCCTAAAAGAAAAATGTCCCCAGGTTTTACAATGTGGCACTGTAACCCATTAAATTTAGCTCTTTAAGACTGTTACCCTTGTGCTATCCTATCCACTGAACCTTTTTTGTTCAAAGATTTGGGATCTTCACTGGTGTCCATGGATTACATGAAATCTTTCCACCTTTGTCATGGTAGGGAGAACACGTCAATGTAAGGATGGGGTCATCTAAGATAGCACAAGGGTTACTGCAAAAAAGAAACCACCAGAGGACATTTATGCTCAAAAAGAAACAGACATTTGCTTGAGTTAAAAAAAAAGGTTAGTTGTAGTATTTCCTGTTGCCAGGAGGTGGCAGTAGGTTCTACATGCATTCCCTCTTCCTCCTCCATGTGATTCCTGTTTTGGGTCATTTTTCTACACTTTTAGGAGAAATTGTTTAGACTTGTCCATATGTATCCCTTGTGCTATCCACCCATACATTGGTACTTACAGGTTATACAGGTAACAAGTGTGGACGAGAAGCCTCTCAAAGAAAAAATTACACATCTGTGAGAACCAGAAATGATTGTTTGTAGGTTACCAAATACTTATTTATCAAAGGAATTAACCAATTTATTTATTTAAAAAAAATGTATTTCCTGGATACCTTCTACTATTTCTTTTTAATAATTGAAGTATAGTTGAAATGAAAATTAGCTCTCTCATCTTTTTAACTTGCACAATTAGTGGCTGATTAAATATTTTTTTGCCCCATTGTACATTTATTTAAAGCAAAATTAGAATATTTTCTTTCTTTATGTTTTTCTAAAAAACGTTTTTGCATGTTTGTATGTTTTGTTTTTTACTTCCTCTTTTGGAACAGAACCTCTGACATTTTTTGGGTTCCAAACATAACCAGATAGGTCAAAATATAAGGAGGGGAGGTCCGCATATTTTCCATTTCCTCCATCTGACCTTTTTAGGTTTGAAGTGAAAGAAACCATTTTCTCGTTGGAACTAAAAACTAAACACATCAGGATAATGTAAGTAAAAATGTCAAAGTCAGAAACTTGTCATTAGTATAATAAATTTGTTTAAAATGTAAATGTTTCTGTGAATCAAATTTTTAAACCATGCATCAAAGACAAATGCTTTTTTTTTAATAACCTGCATTTATTTTAAGATCGTCACTGCTTCAACTTTGACCCCGGTTTATTCTTAAATGAACTTAAAAAAAAAAAACGTTCAAGGTTTTCCCAGAACGTCACGACAGGTCAAAAGGCCAACCTAAAAATATCAAATCCTGTTGGTTGTTTTGACAGTTTTTCTTCTTTAACAATGAAATATTCACTCTAGTGGGAATATTTTTATCAACACTTTCATAGAGGACTTCTTGTTCATGCATGTGGACAGAATCACATCGATGACTGGTTTCTGTCCACACCTGGATTAATTGTCCTGAGCTGAGCCGGTCTGGTGCCTGTTCTGTGTAAAAACACAATGTTCTCTGATAAGCTGGGAGAACGTTTCTCATCCTGACATTTCTTATGTAACTGAAGACCACTTTGCCTCCTGAACTGCAATCATGCATGCACAACTCACACGAAGATCCAAAATGACACGACTGATGTTGCAGTCATCATTTTTTGTCTATCTGTGCAGCTAGAGCAAGCTCTGGAAACGAGTTATGAAGTCGCTGTGAAAAAAAAGAAAAAGGAAGAGGAAAAACAGGCTTACTTTATCATTAATAATACATGAAAACTGTTTTTTTTAATCCAAGATTTTCCAAGAGGAATTTCCTGGAAGTTATTAATCAAATTAAGATCATTCTGAGCACCGATAAATGATATCCTATTAGGACAAAAGAAAAAAATGTGTTATTGTTGTTTTTTTCCCAGCAGAAGCAAATCAAATCTGGTTTTACTGACTTCATTTGAGGAGAAGCAGCAAGTTGCTTGATGGACGCCTAAATGTTTTAATAAATAAACTGAAATGTGAGCAGAACAAACCTGTGCAATGGGACCTGACAGAGAAAAAAATGAATTTAAACTAGTTCCTTTTTTCCTCTAAAAATATATATATTTCATGTATTCTACTGTATACTTTATTATCATCTGCAAACTTTTCCTATTTCATTTTATTCTAAAATATTTTAAAAATGTTTAATGGGTGATTTTAAAACTGTAAATATCTTGCATACGTATGTTCCTATGATGTTAAATAAAACAATTTTATGAACTCATTGAATTTTTAGATTCCAGTAAATAGACTTCTTTAATGATGTGTTATTGTTTGGACATTAGCCATATTGAGGCATATTCTATGAAAAAAGTGGGAGGATTCTGCTGTGCTTCTTTGCTCCACTAAAAGTGTGTTTCAGGGGAAAGATCATGGCTGATGTTTGTGCTGCAGCACAAGAAGCCTCTAATGGTTGATTAGGGAGCTCAAGTGTGGGTGTGGATGCAGAGGGAAAGTGTGAATTTTCCATACAGTTTCACATGGAAACAAATCTTCTGATGGAAAGAAGATGGAAAAAACAGAAACCAGCTGACAGAGCCATGTTCCATGAAGGATGATTTCTAGTTACCAGCTGATCTCCATGTGTCATTTTAAAATCAGGAAAAGAGTTCATGCCTCAACCTTTTCATGCACTTCAAACCTGCTTGCTAAACTGCAGGAGAACTACGTTTCAGGACAACATATCCGTGCCAAAGAAGACGTACTGCATCAGATTTAGAGCAGGAAACAGGCTGCCAAAGGTGCAAGGTTGATCCAGCCAATCTTATTTATTGAATGTCTTTCAGAAGGATTTACAAGGTGAAGTCACTCATGAAAGATTTGACCTCTGGGCAGCTTTCCCCCTGTCTCCCCCTCTGTTTTTGATTAAACTGGTTGCAGGATGTGATTTACCAACATTAGTTTGGCGCGTATACCTCTGATATTATATCACTGACTATAGCACAAGTCGTTTACTGCCTGGGAACATTATTGAAGCCAACTTTTAAATCTATGGAACTGTGAAGATCAGGAGAGTTTGTGTATACGAAGAGACCATTTATATCTACAACTTATTGTCATGTCAACCAGTCTGGACAACCAGAACTGGACATAGGAAGTAGGTCTCCTCTTTGCAGAGCGCAGATTTTTATGAAGTGCAGATTAAAACCACATGTTCCTTTCTGGAAACATCTCCAGGACAGCTTTAGCCAGGTTGAGTTCTCACCCATCAAGGCAGAAATCTTAAAACCACTTGGCCGGGGGATGCTTCTGTTCTCTGCCCTCTTCTTATCAGCCAACACAACCACCATTCACTAAGCCTACACCTACTCTGTGTTACCATTTCTTTACTGATGACACAAATCCTCCTGTTTTGTTTTTGTTTTTTACAAAACGATACAATGGTTTTAAAGTGCTTTTCTGTGTGTGTTACAGAAAAGTGTTAC
Source organism: Oryzias latipes (assembly GCF_053564925.1). NCBI lineage: Eukaryota > Metazoa > Chordata > Actinopteri > Beloniformes > Adrianichthyidae > Oryzias > Oryzias latipes. Next base: position 9,132,625 of record NC_136260.1, read on the forward strand.
AGACCTGCCTGAGATGGAAAAAAACACTTAAATTAATCACTCTAAGACACAAGTCTTTGTCTTTTATGTCATAATTTCTGGTTTGTCACAAGTTCACCACCAAAAAGAGATTTTCAGCAACTTTTAAAACTATCTCCAATAAACTCATGGATAACTGAAACAGCTTTCACTCTTTAAAAATTATTAGAAATCTTTAAAAAAAAAATTTTTTTTGCGTATTGTCTCCCTAAGTCTAAAGAAAAGTTTGAAAGTAACATGAAAACAAAAAATAAATAAATCTGGTTCATACCTTCACAATTTTACAGTCAAAGTCACTCATGTTGCCATAAGTTTCACATTCGGAGTTTGTTGTAAGCACTTTTTGCAAACATCTAGGTTCCCTTCAACTTTTGCATGATCCTCCTGTTTGTACAGCGGCAAAGTGCAGACACGACAAGGCCACCAACTGAGCCTGCGATGAAAAATGAATAGTTTTTTAAAGAAGCTGGTTTGATGTATGTATTAAAACATATTTTGAGTGGATTTATAGATGTAAACAATAAAGATAAAAACTCCTTGTGGTGTCTGAGGCCTTCTCCACTTTTTTTATTTTTTTACTCCCAGTAGCTTCCACTAAAAGCAGAGTTTTTTGTAATTGGATGTTGTTTTGGTCCTTGAGGCCACCATAGAAAATATCAGTAGTCATCACTCATTACTTTGTTGAATTACATAACATATTCATTGAGATGGACTCTCCAGCAGGTCAATAGATAGAACACGTTTACTTAAGGCTGTTTTTTTTTTTTTTTTATCACAATCAGTCGTGAGTGTGTTGTGTGTCTATAAATTCCACCACTATCAGACTGAACGGCTTCCTCATGGGCGATTCTGCACCAAACATCAATCAAACCAAAAAAACCACACCCGCCCAACCTCATCCACATGTTCTCTTGACAGATGCCTCACACATTTATTACAAATCCCAAATATGTGTGTTTTCCGACTGGCAAAGATGGAATATGTTCATCTGTCACTGATTTGACATAGTTTCTTATCACGGACCGGTTGTCTCTTCTATATATTTCCAGGAAGTGTAAAAATGCCTTCTGTATTGAAGGAGTTATTTCTTGGACACTTAATTTTAGCTTTGTTATCAATATCCTGAAAAGTGCAAAAACACAATAGCTGTGTGTGTAAATGAATTTCATGTGCAAACAGTTGTCACTCCCAGTATATTTAAGTTGATGTCATGCTATGACAGAGGATGCGTGAGCTTTCATGAGAGACACACAGAGGGGTCAAGGTGGGGACCGCCAGGAAACAGCGGGCAAGTACAGAACGTCCTCTGTGAAAGAAGGGACCTCTGCATCTTCCCTCCATGTGGCCTGCATGTGTGTGTGTGTGTGTGTGTTTGTGTTTTGTTGGCTCTGTAGGTCTCAGTAGAGAGGGAGGCATTAACTTCCTGCACACAGACACACACACCAAGGTCCCTTGACGATATAGAAATGCATGCGGCTCCGGGGAGAGATCCCATCCTGTCTTTCCTGTTGTCTGCACTCGTGTTATGTTTGGTGCAAGAAATGCTTTACATGAAAACATACGTGTAATGTACTCAGAACATGGCAGTTTTATCATCCCTTGTTGTGACAGAAAGAAAACCTCCCTAAGCTGAAGCCAAGATAAGAAGGAGCCCCTTAAGAATAACATCTAGGAATTCCATTTTCCATACCATGCAGTGTCTTGCACTCCTTCTTTCATTACTTATTTATGCTCGTGGACAAACTGTTACACAAGAGGCGGGGTTGACTAAAGTCCAGTTCTGGGAGCGCTGACAGCTGTTTTAGACTCATTTCTATGCCTCCTTTCTGATTTTTAAACAGTGGTCATTGCTTCTTTGGGATGGAGTATTTGACTGTAAAAGAGAACTGGACTGAGTGAGTGTGACTTCACCCATAGAAAAAGGTTTATTTCCGGCTCAGAAGGAATAAAGTCAGTTCAGTCGCCATTTTTTGCGATACAGACGCCGCCATGATGGAGCTAGACGACGTCAGTAAGCAGTGATTATTTTGAATTGGTCTGAGTGATCGTTTCCATGGCAACCCCTCTCTCTAATCAGTGGTGAGCTTGTTGGAAGGCCACACCCCTACCACTTGAAAGCAGGATCAGGAAAATCTGTCTTGGTCAGTTTATAACTTGAATAACTTGCCATACAGTACATTGACTGTATATGAGAAGTGGACTGGGTGACTCCTCCCCCTTGGGATCCACAAAGAAAGTACCGGCAAATCCCAAAATCCCATAGAAAAATAAACAGCTATTATTCAGTCATTATATTTGTCAGAATGACCAATGTTTTTCTTGCTAATCCTAATTTTTTTACCGAGCTTTTTTTTTCTGTAGCGCAAATTATTTAAGTTATAAACTGGCCAATCAGATGCTTCAATAAAAGTTCATGGTCTCACTTTGAACATCCAAAACATATGATTGACAGATTCTCTCGAACACATTTTCAGTGGTAGGGGTGTGCCCTCAACAAGCTCATTCCTGTCAGCGAGAAAGTTTGCGACATAAATGTTGTAAACTCCTTACTGATGCCGTTTGGCTCCAGCTGGCTGCAGCAAAAAAGGAAAATAAGGGTGACTGATTTGACTAAATTTCATCTGATCTGGAAATAAAGTGGCGTCTCACTCAGTCAGTCCAGTTCTCATATACGGTAAATGACACAGTCAATGGTCCCTTCTCATATCACATTAAAATAAGACACATTGGTTTGCATAAATCTGCTTCCATCTGTTTTCATTTTTTGACTTTTTTTAAACATAACTATAAAAATGTTTCACCTGTACAGTTATGAATATTGAAAATCTGTTTTTAAACTAAAATTGGTTAATGCAACATGCCACTAGTAATCAGTTAGGGAACTATGGTGAGTTTAGATCAGAGTTTGAAGTGGCCTAAATGTTTCAGGCCAGCAAAAGAACTGGCTTTAGACGTTAGCACACCTGCAAGTGATCACTTTCAGGGAGCCAGTACCCCACCCTTTCAAGCAAGCAAGTGCCTTTTGATATTTTTCTCTTTTTAGCTTTTTTGCACTAAATAGATATCACTTTGATTGAAAAGGTTTATTTTTTATCCTGCTAAACACACTATTTTTTTTAAATTTTGTCAAAATTCTCTAATTGCTCAAAGGGCTTGGGAGTGGGAAAATCTTGATACGATTAAACATTTCTTTAGGCGCAATAAAAGCAACAATTAGGAGCAGAATATATGGGTTTTATTACACTTCTAAGCATTTTATGATGACACAAAAGCAAGTGATGCAATATTATTTAGAGACATTAAACACAGAATGTTTGCTGCTACGTTTGTGTTGCAACCAGTGTGGAAACATCTTACAGATTCTGCAAACTACATCCAACAGCCATCTGCTTCACATTTTAATTGCTTGACACATTAAATTAAAGGGGGGAAAAAAGGTTAGGTGATGTGTGCAGCACAGAGGAACATGTGTATGATTCCTAAATCTAATGTTCATTAGATTTACAGTCGCAGTACAGAAACATGACCTAAAGAACAACCTTAAACAGCATTTTGAAATATCTCATCTACTGTATTCCACTGACACATACGAGCCTTAATAAAGTGTTGCACAGTGTTGCACAAGTCAACGCAAATAAACAAACTGTTGATTCAGTCTTAGGACTTTCATGTTAGTTTATTCCAGATTCTTCCTTCAGGAAATCAAAGAAAAAACTCTAAAATTAATACATATGCGACGCTTACAAGTTATTACATTTGGGTTACAAGAAATTACATTAATAGTTGTGTTTGAATGAATACATACATGACGACAGACACATTCATCATCTTTGTTCAATAATCACAGTATCCATAGAGGTTCATGACATTTTTAAAGGCTGAGTTTTCATCCAGATGTTGCAGTTTCAAAACGTGTTTTTTTTCAGTTACTGGTGCAAATGTCTGTAATGATTTTGTTTCTCCCTCTTTATGTTTGTTCTTTCTTCATGACATCTTTGTTGCTTAATGTTTCATAACTAAACAGCTCAAATAAAAACACCTGAAAGTAGAATGACCAATAAATACAGCAGTTTAATCTGGATCGACATTAGAAAAGGAACTGAACTCTTCTGCTAATGTCAACAAGCTCTGCTTTTGCTCCAATTTCTCTATATCCCAGTGTTTGTGTTTACTCTTTATAACAAGCGTGAAGTTTATTCTGCAATAACGTGTTTATAAAGGAATTACAAACTAATGACTAATTTACTTTTTTTTTTAAACTCTCCCTTTAAAGATCCAACCCTTTTTCCTGCTATTGCAGGTCAAATTATAAAATAAAAAAAAATCTAACTTTTTGCTAATATTTTTTTCGACTGAGTAATTTCCAGCCAATGTGCTGACGTTGCTCTGTACTTTCCATTTTTTATTCAAAGATATTTTTCTGCATACATGCCTGAAGAAAGACCACAAATAATAAGATGACAGACGCAGCAGGACTAATGGATTTGTCAGTTTTTGCTTTACCGTAAGCTGTTACAGCAGAAACTCTACTGATGATGTAGCGCAATTTAAAGTACAGATGGTCATGGAATAGTTTTTACTCTTAATCTGCTATCTTCCTTTTAGAAGGGGGCACTAGGTGTGCGGGCAGCTCTGACGGCAGTTCATGTCCCTCCAGTTTCACCTTTATGAGGTGGTTGGCCAAGGCAAACTCTTCATCATCGAGCATGCCGTCCTTATCGATGTCGGCCAGCTTCCAGATCTTTCCCAGCACTGTGTTGGGCAGTTTTGACTTCACCATCTCCCTCTTGGCGTTGGCGCCGGTCACCTTCCCGTTAACGGGGGACAGCGTGTAGAAAATCTCATCGTAAGCAGGCTTGTCCCGGGCCACGACCCACTCTGCTTCATCGATGCCTTCACCCGCCCCTTCCCCGTAACCATGTCCAAACGGGCCGTTCAGAGTGCCGTCGAAGGCACCACCTTTCACCGCTGAATTGGGCCGCTGGCTTTCCTCTTGGCGCACCAGAACCATTAAACTGGCGATGTCACTGGCTAACATGTCGTCTACGGCCTCCAGGAGTTTGGGCTTCAGCGCCTGGAACCTGGTGAGATCTTGATCCTGCAGCAGGTCCTGAAAGACAAAACACTCAAAACTGTCCCACAGTTTTAAAGCAATCTGCGCATTAGAAGGTCTTCCTCACTTACCTGCATTTTCTTCAGATTGGGAAAATCCCCAGGTGAAATCTGATGCTCCCTTTCAATCCGTTTATAAATATCCCCCAGACTAGCAATCAGCTCTTTCTTCTTGTTTTCTTTCCCAAAAACAGAAGGCATTTCCTTCTTCAGTGCGCTGATGATGTAAGCGTGGACCTGTGCATGAAGATAGAAACTTCAAATCATGGCCAACCTTAAATTTGAACAAACCGGTTTGTGTGTTTCTGTTTACACTGCAGAGTATGACTAAAAGTTTTTAAACTTTAAAAGTGTTTAAAACTGTATTTTTAAACTGAAAAAGAGATTTGGGGGTTTAATGAAAATCAGGATTGAATGAATCCCGGATCAGTTTGAAGTGAATGAGAAACCAGACTGTAAATTGAAAAATTCAAAAGCTCAAAAGGTACATAATGTAAAATTGAAAGTATTGAAACATTTGAAAAGTTTGGTAGACATAGAATTTTTTTTTATTCAGGTTTTCTGTTTTAAAAAAATATATATATTCATTCATCTTCTACCGTTTTGTCCCTTTTTTTTATTTATTTTTACAGACATATATATATATATATATATATATATATATATATATATATATATATATATATATATATATATATATATATATATATATATATATATATATATATATATATATAAAGTCAATCAACAAAAGTGTTAATTTAGCATTAAAATGGTCTCATATTGAGATAATGGTGTTACAGACATATATATATATATATATATATATATATATATATATATATATATATATATATATATATATATATATATATATATATATATATATATATATATATATATATATATATATAAAGTCAATCAACAAAAGTGTTAATTTAGCATTAAAATGGTCTCATATTGAGATAATGGTTTTGTAATGAGGAATTTATAACAAGAATGTTTGTAATGTCTACAGTTTATCACACTTTCGTAAGTATAAAGCAGATACGTTTTTCCTTTCCTGAAATTGTGAAGCTATTTTTTTTTGGAAAAACGACAATTTTAAAAAAAAAGTTTTCTTTTATCATCCAGTTTATGTCCTTGAATCATTCACGAAGTCTGTCAGCTGTGGAAAAGGAAAACGTCACTCAACTAAATAAATGTGTGTGTGCGTTATGTGTACTTCCTCCTTGTTTCCTCATCAACACCAGTGTCACCTCTTTTACCTGACTTCCTGTCCATAAAAGGAAGTGGGAAATGATTTTCCCAGAGGTGAATAATGACAATCGTCCGGTACAGTTTGGTATGTGACGGCGATAAGACTTTACTGTCAAGGCCAACTGCTAGTTTTTTAACATGGAACCAAATGTTAGTCTTATAATTTGGATAGAAAGTTTCTTTGCAGACCAATAAATCAATAACACAGAGCATTTTTTGGTTCCTGGATAAAATTAACGTCACTTGAATGCATCTGTGTGCTTCACCTTGGCTAGTCTTGCTCTTTTAATCAGATCGTTGAGTTTTCTCAGCGCTGCATTTCTGGGTAAAGACTGGATGTCCTTGAATAGATCCTGCTCCTCTGCTTCAAACAGCTTCCTGTTGTCAGGAATCAAGAGTGGGTGGGACCAAAAGGACCCGATGTAGACGCGGATCACCTGTCGATGAGAAGACCAGCAGGTTTGATGCGTTGCAAAACAGTTTTTGTCATAGTTAGTTAAAAGCAAGCATTTGTTCCAGAGGTCATTAGCATTTGCCTCTCTGGAGTACGTTCTACCTCGGGGGTGTTGACAATTTTCCCCAATGACCACATCAAAGCGCCATACACCCTCATCAGCTGCTGGGTCTCAATCTGATCTGCCTTGTTCAGAACAACCCTGCAGAAGAAGAAGAAGAAAAAGGAAAAAATAACCGTGATGAACTGATTTCTTAACAACATAAACCTGGTTAGTGCATCAGAAAATCCTGTCAGTACCTGATCTTGTCCTCATGGTTCTTCAGGGCCTTTATCACCTCTGAGAACTCGTCAGATATGTCCAGTTTGTGGGCATCGAACAGCAGGATAATCCTGTCCACACGCTCTGCAAACCACTCCAGGACAGCAGCAAAGTCATAGCCTGAGAAGAGAAGAGAAAAGAAAGCAGAAATGTGAATAGATGTAAATATTCCAACATTTATACTGTCTTTTATTGCAGTTCTACACTGATCAAAGTAGGAGTGGATATTAAAGACCCACTCCAATCATCTTTTGATCCTTTTTATACACGTTACCAGTGGTCTTTTAATTATGATTATGCCGTTTGTATCCAAAATCAAAAAACCTGTGTCATTTTCTAGGACACATATGTCAAACTCAAGGCCTGGGGGCCAAATGTGGCCCTCCATGTCATTTTATGTGGCCCCCGAGAGCATAAAAGTTTTTGATTTCTTAAAATAAAAAATAAAAATTGGTGTGTATTTATTCATATCTAGGGGGAATCTGCCTTGAAATATCGGATTGGGCAACTATACATTAGGACTTAAACACTGTCCATATAATCTAACCTGACAGAATCTTATGTAAAAGGATTTATGCTAGAGTAACAAGCAAATATATGTTTTCTATGCAACTATAATTGTCACTTTATAAAGTTATAATAAATAAATAAATGAGTTCTTTAACATTAATGAGTAGTTACATTTATTTTTCATTACATTTAGTTACATGTATAAGTTATAACCGGCCCTTTGAGGACAGCCGCTATACTGATGTGGCCCTCAGTGAAAATGAGTTTGACACCCCTGTTCCAGGACATAGTTTCTTCAGAGTGGCAGGAGTTCATTCACCCCTGAGTTGTTGGTGGGACCTCTCTGTTGCTGAGCGGAGCAGGAAGCTCGTCGTAATTGAACTGTTTTTCAAACAGCATTGTTTTTCCGTTTGTTGCTTATTCGCAATAATTTGAATAAAGAAATTCTCAGAAATGTAATTTTGGTTATTATTTTCTTTACATATGTCCTCCATCATGACAAAAATGCAACAGGAATATATTAAAAAAACAACAAAAACATGATTTTTTTTTTATCAGAGTGGGTCCTTAAAGACTAAGGTCATTCGGGTTGCATGTAAAAGTTTCAACCCTGAGGGACAGTTTTATTCTAGCAATAAGGAGGAGGGGATGACATGATGAAGCAATATTCTCCAGGGTGATGGATGGAGCTAGAAATTGAGCCACATGATGAAGGAAAAGAATGTCAATTTACTCTTACAAATTAAAAAATGTAAAAAAAATCTTTTTAAAGCAGGGAATAGTATTTTTACTTTTACAGTTTTAAAAAAACATTTTGGACTATGGGAGAACTTAGAGATATCTATAACTTATTCATATATGAATAAGTCACTAATTTTGTGCTGAGTTGGACCCCTAGCGTCTCTGACTTTGTCCTCCTCAAGGACAAAGCTCCAGCTTACCTGGAGGCATTCCACAGGATATGAGGAGAACAACAAACAAAAGGTTGAACACGGGATTAGTGAGGCGACACTGAAAGACGCACAGTGGAACTGGAAGTCAGTGAGTTAAAAAAGAATTTTAAAAAAATCGGCATGCATTGCTCCTCTTCCCAGGAGGGGAAAGAGTTCATCATCAACCGCCATAAATGTTTAAACACACCTAAAAAATAATTAACCAGAGACAAAAAAGTTAGCTGCGTCGATTGCTCGCCAACCCGTGAGCAGAAGAAAAGTTCAAAGACTCGATAGAGCAGCTGAAAAAGACACTATTGATGGTTAGGACAGACACACAGCAGATACCTTGATGCTTTGAGTTGTTCTTCAACCTGTGACTTTGTCACATATAGGGCCAAAAAAAAAAACTCTCCCATAATGCCACAGGAGGGCAGTATTCCCATAACTGCAAAAGGTAGAAAATATTTAACCATCCCTTTTTGAATTATTGAGCAAATGTTGAGATTAATACTAAGGTAGGGGTGATACATTGATAATAAAAGCAATTTTCTACCATTTTCGTAGGAAACTTATTTTGTTAACTAAAAATGTGGCTACATTTTTTATTTTGAAGCATTTGAAGCAACAAATCAAGAAAGCAACCATTATTTTTTTATGAAGAACATAAACTATTTTAACTGTATGAAGTTTTTTTTTAGCAACAGCATTTATCCTCCTAACATATTGACTGGAGGCTCCAGTTGAACTCTAATTCCCCCCCCCCCCCCCCCATCATGTGACAAAAGTGCTGAAGAACACGCAACAGCCCATAAATGCTCAAAATCAAGATATCATTGTTTTAGCTGGTCTTCAGCGAGCTGACAGCCAGATCTGTTCTGTCATCTACAGTACCTCCATAAGGACATCTATGCAGGCAGCTATAGCCTGACATCTCCTTATCTGGACACACATAAACACACATACACACACACGCATGAATGAAATGGTGAAAAATGTCATAAAGATGAAAGAAACAGAATATTTACAACCCAATTCTTGTTTGCAAATTAATCCATATTTGCATATTTTCACAATAAAACATTTAAGTTATGTGGGGATAAAAAAATTATTTTGAAAAGGTAAAGTTTACAAAAATGCATAGAAACTGTGTGTAAAATAGCACAATGTGAGAAAAATGGTTCTCTAAATAAAGATGCAACTATTTTCTATTTTATCAAAGCTAAAAATTATCAATCAATACTCTAGAGACCCTTTCAAAAAACTGTAGATGCACGAAAGCATGTTAAGATATTTCAAAAGTGTGGTGATGACTTGAGAAAGGAAAGCCTTCTTCTGACTAAAGCTGACGTAACCATTTGCAAAGCACGTCTTATTGAATTTGGAGCTGCTTAAAATGCAAAATAAGAAGGAATATAAAAAACACTGAATGAAAATAAAGCCAGGACTTCCTTTCTTTTAAGGGAATACTTTGTTAAAAGGATCATTAAACCAAAGAAGAAACAAATACATTAAATTTGATTGAAGCAGGAAAACAGAACTAAAACTGTTGATTACTCCTTTTAATGTCATACTGTTACAGTGGAATTTAAATTTAGGTTTGACTTGCTACAAAAAATGGTAGAAATTGAATACAAAATGTTTAGTTTGCACAAAAGGTTAGAAGGGGTAAACACTGGGAAGAGTAAATTATAACCTATCCTCTGTTAGTGGTTGGCATGGTGATGCCATCATCCAACCTGGGGAATGTGAGCCCAACATTGGGACAAAGATTCTTGCTCAACAGCCACTCTTTACTTTGCCCTATCGTTAAAAGTTTTGTTTTTTTTTTATTTCTGGCTTGTTTTTTTGCTAAAATGCTTGAGGGGAGTCTTATAAAAATGTCTTTTTCATTAGGAAATGTTGAATGAAAGCAGCTGTAAGAGAGAGAACAACTATTGCGTTTAGTGTAAACAGAGCTAATCCTCTTCAGCAGGAAAGATGTGTTCTAACAGTTGGGACTTCAAACATCAGCTGTCCCTGCTTGATGCAGGCCCATACCATCACACTCCTACCTCAGTGCTCCAGCGACAACACAACTGTTCTCAAATAAATAAATACATTTATCTCAATTGAAAAAGTACTCACTAAAGTCTTGCATTTTTTTATGTTTAGTTTCGTTATAACTCAAGCAATTAATTTAAAATCACTTGTTGATTTTTTTTAATCTTTACTGAAGACTTTTGGCGCATGCAGATCATTTTATTTGAAGTCAAAACCTCCTTTCTCAGCTTTTTTATTTTTCTGTTCGGAAATGACTCGACTTTTCCCACAAATATTGCTTTCTCTCAATGGAAAACACATGTCGCTCTTTACTTTTCTTGATAATTAGGGGTAGTTCTGCCTTTATTTGATGGTCAAGATGGAGACCGGAGGCGGGAAAACTTCAATCTAAAACAGAACCCTGCCTGGAATCAGATGAGGTTGCAGTTAAGGCATGTTATGCAACAAACTCGGCAACAAACTCCACACATGGAACTCGAAGGAAAACCACCGGATCATTCCATTTTGGTGCAAAGCCACAGGATTAAACTAAATATCAATATAAGCTTTAATTTTTGACAATACTACCTGCTTTTTGATGCAAAAGAACTCGAACCCATGCAAAACACACTTCAATGGTGAGGCTGAATTAGCTCACTGACCCCACACTGACAGTCCAGCATGTTTATTCACCGCTGAAGAGACAAAAATGAGAGTTAGGGTTGTGTTTCCTACCTCTGCTGATCCTCTGTTTTTCTCCGGACAGAATCCCCGGCGTGTCGATCACGCTGATGCTCTCCAGCACGGGGTTAGGAAGCTGCGCACACACAAACCTGCAACAGAGGAGAGACAGAAGTGAGAAACGCTGTGATGGTTAACATCCCACCAGGCCTCCACCTCCTCTCTGCGGGGTCTCCAGCTGACTAGATCTGAGCAGTTGGGAGGTTTGTCCACTGAAACCCTGTTGACCCGAAAGGACACGCATGTCTTCTGCTGGCTGAAGGCTGTTATTGTTGGAGGTTTCTGGATTGTTCCTTTTTACTAGACCCTGCCACTCTCTGCCGACCCATCTCTCCGTTTCCACTGAAAAAGCCTGGGCAGTGAGCAGAGGGAAATTCAATCACGCAGGAATGTAGAGAGCTGGTGTGGATTCTCACTGGCAAACTCTCCCATCCTCCACAGCTTTCTGCTGAACGCTTCCATTACTCAACCCCACTATCGCCTTTTGTTTCCACTTTCCATGCGGCGTCAGTCAGCGGCGCAGGTGCGTGCATTTGTGGGCGCTTCTAGCCACTACCTGTTGAGGAATGCGTTTCCAAAGGCGTTCAGCTTCCTGAAGGGCTTCTTGGGGTCGACGACCAAAGCGTTGCCGGGTATCACCCCTTCTGTGTCCCCGTGCATCACTGCAATGAAAGAATCCGTGGTGGGCTCGGGGCCAATCCGCATTCCAGGGAAATCCTGCTCCAACAGGTAGCTGAGGCGGGTTATGAAGGCAGTGGAGATAAAACAAATGAACAATTAATACTCTTTCTAATAACCTAGACCAATCTTGAGGATGTCATCTTTATATATTACAGCCTGCTTGATAAGTTTCTTTCATGGAACAAAACTGTAAAGTGTTTAGAGTCCCACTCCTACCATCTTTTGATCTTCCAAGTGGTTCCAAGTGGTTTTTAATTATGATTATTCTGTTTTTAACCAAAAACAACGTTGATTTTCTATATTGCAGAGTGCCAGTAGTTCATTAAACATTTGCCTCCAAGTTGTGGGCAGGACTGTAGGTGCAGAACAAGCCCGCCCCACTTCCCGTCATGCATCTGTTTACACTCTCTCCCCTTTAGCTTGCCCCCACTCACAACCCCAACCTAGCATTACCAGTGCAATTAAAATGGCGAGGAATATCGGAGCTATCTGGTTGTACAGATTATCATCAGAAAAAGGCAACACGACTTCCATTGGAGTGGGTTTTTAAATCATTCACCTATAACAGAAGGCCTGAAAGCTTTTCCACTAGATCTTATCTGAATAAACATCATTTGGTCTGTTAATATTAAAAAAAAAAAAAAAACTCAACTTTGGTTTTTCCTTCAAGTCCTGCAGCTTAACAAAAATATTTCTTCTGCTAAGCTTTGAAGTGGGAGAAAATGTGCCTTTTTTTTTTTTTAAATCATTTTGATTGACGTTAACTTTTATCGTGCAAAGTGACTAAATCTTAAAGTTAAACCTTTGGGATGCAGTTCCTGGCAGGCTCCACTTTTCTCAGACTAAAAGCATGAATTCCAAATGATTGTGAAACGGCTTCCAAACTATTTCCAGACTGATGTGGAGCAGCAGACGCTTCTCTGTGCCCATCTGTTGCTCATCCTTGTTTTCAGAAATGCAACATAAAAGTTTTTAAAATTGTAATTAATAATCACCCAATAAAACCTGCTGGCAACAATTTGTTTTGTTTTATTTTTGCCTAAAATGCTTTGAATTGTCGTCCAGCAAATAGCAAAACCAGATATTAACTTCTAAATGACTCTTTCTAAAGTAGTTTAAAGTAAAAAATGTTCTTTTTTACATTCATGACGGCATATACAGTATTATTATACCTAAAAGAATAACTGCAATACTTTAGCTTTGATTTATACTTTAATTATTATCAATTAGTGTCAAGTAATTGACAAGGCAATTTGATTATTAGGGTAAAAACTCCCTATTTAAATGTTTGGGATTTCGTATTTTAAACTTTTTTTTCTCTTTTCATAACTTGTTCACTCGTGTTAAATGATAATAAATGAGGTGTTTGTTATTCATGCTTGTTGTTGCACAGACAGATGATCTGCTTCCTGTTTGTTGGTGAGGTTATGGCCTTGATCTGCATCCAGAGGGACAGGAGCTCCAAAGCTTTTTGGTTGAAATATTGTGTTCATTTTATTTATTTTTTTTACCAGCTAGTACCCTTATTCTGGATCCACAAACACGCACCTAGCCAGAGGAGCCAGCAGCGCCTGATGGAACCATCTCCAAACAAGCGTGTCTGTACAGTGTTAGCCATCCTTATTGCAACGAGTTGTGCAATCCCCACGCACACCTTCAGGACAACACGCTTTACAATACATCAAGAAATTCAAACTTTAGGGGGAAAACATCGTGGATGGACTAGCTTACATTATGACATTTGTGTGTTGCAGCAAAATGTTTATAGTTGCATCCTGATGGAAGATTTGAATTTGGGCGCCGGAATTCTGAAGGAAATGAATAAACTCAGACCAAACACAAACTCAGGATGCAGAGTCATGAATAACAGAGTGCAGAAGCACCGTCCTGCATCGTAAACCCTCTGCACTGCAGGCAAATGTGAGTTTTGTACTGCGACACTGGAAAAAACTGCCCCTCCATGTGTTTTTTGTTTTTGTTTTTTTAATGCACTCAGGAAAAATTAAGAGTCACTTTAGGTTTGAGCTACAATGAATTCAAACGCAGGGACTAAGAAAGGTCTTAGAAAAGACTTGAGTGGTGCTCTGGCTCTGAAGCAGCTGATGGGGATTATTTTCCCCAATGACAAAAAATTAAAAAAATAAAAAGATGCGAGGCCGAGAAGAGCGCGAGTGAGAATCAGAAGAAAGAGGATGAGACAACAGGGATGTGTGCACGTCTTGAAACAGGAAGTCGCTAACAGCATCCTCTCTGATCTTCAAAGGCCTCATCTGCCAATTACCTGCTGCGCTCGCCCTCCCTGTGTGCACACGTGTGCATGTGTCTACACTGGCGTGTGGGAGACAGATCCTCAGAAACACCCCGGTGTTAATGTTCCTCACCATGACACACAGCAATTCCAGGCATACTGGAGGTCATATGCTTTGATAAACCCCTCCCTGAGGCCTGTGGCTCAATAAGTGCAGATTGTTTTGTTGTTTTCCTCTCACCGTATGAAGCTGGTCTTGCCAGTGGAGTACTGTCCCACCAGGAGGACCATGGGCTTGTTGTCGAAGTCAGCATCCTCCAGGGCTGGAGAATGGAACTCGTGGAACTTGTAGCTCTCCTCCAGGGGAAGGAGTTTGGTTTTGTAGAGTTTCTTTAGTCCTTCGCTGACCGTTTGAAACACTTCTGGATCCTTCTTCCTCCTGTCATCGGTTCCAAGCCAGCTGAACATGGTTACTGTGCTTTTGGACTACTTCTACCAGAGTTATTATTAGTATTATTATTATTTTTGCCTTTTTGTAGCTCGACGTTTGGTAAATGTTAAAAAAAAACTTTTATGAAGACCAAACTTCAAACAAAATGTGACATTTACTTACAAAAATGTTCAGGATTTTAGTCAGTTCTAATGATTAAATGACAAAAAATGTCCTTTGTTTATCAAACGTCAAACCTGACACTGATCCGCCCAACAAGCCAAGGCCACTACAGCTGCACAACAACAGCTCAGTTTTCAGTGAGTTTGTTTGCTATTTCCTTCATGAAGCTGCAAAACGCTGAAGGAGAAAAAAAAAAGCTAATATCCCTCCGCTACTGTCCCAGTGCGATGGAATCCCGGTTATGATGCACCGAGCTGCAGCCGCCGCCGGTATTAATTGTTCAGTCTCCCCGGTCCTCTCATCAATAAAAACAACCCAAACCGTCCAGGAACGATCACTTAAGATCTCCTTCAGTGTCGACAGACAGAGGGAGGGAGTGGAAGAGGCGCTCTGGGCCGCTTTCTGTCACGGCTCAGCGCTGAATGAGGCAGCAGCTGACGTCCTGCAGCTCCATTTAAATGCGGGGCTGAAGGAAACCTGATCCCGCCGGAAGTGCTACACGGCCGGCTGCCCGACCCACAGAGGACCCGCCCAGGGATGCTGGAGCCGAGGCGGAGGCGGGCAGCCGACGCCATCTTGGATGAGGAGAGACGGAGGAGCCGACGTTAAATAAAACTGCGCCATCTACAGACTAAGACATGTAGATGACAGTTTATTTTCCCACATACATTTAGCTTAAACGTAGAATAAAAAGGGATATGAAATGAATATTTAATAAACTTCACTTAGGAAATTTTAATGAACTAATATCATACTTTTAAATACATCTCAGTTGAAAAAAAAATACATTGATTTATACAAAACCAAATTAATATTTAGTATCATAAAAGTAATGTAACTGTATCACCCAAAAGTTTTAAAAGGGAAATTGGTTAATTTTTATTTTTCTAAAAGACCTGCTCCAATTAAAATGGTGTTTTTCTCACTTTCTTGTCATAGATGACATATATAAAGAAAACTAAGCTAAAAATTGCATTTCTAAAAATGTCTTCATTCAAATTGTTGTGAATCAAAATCTGATGAAAAAATGCATTTGAAAAAAGCCTCTCGCCGTGACTTGGGTGCAACAGTCAGAAGCCCACAAGGTCCCTGCTCTACTTCATTCTGATGCATCCACTTACAGACAAAAAGATCATGGTACGTCTTTGTTTTCCTCGTCTGAGCTGGCATCTGGATCAAAACTGTACAGCTGAATTGCTCAAATATTGCTCGCCATTTTTTTTTTTGCACCTGTAATGTTTGGTTGGAGGTGTGAGGGGCTGTAAGCTAGCGGGAGAGAGGTGTAAACAAAGGGATGACGGGAAATGAGGAGAGGCTTTCTCCGATAGTCCCGCCCACAATACCGAGACAAATTTCGGATGAACTACTGCCGTTCTGCAGAAACTGTGTGTCCTATAAAGCCAGACAATTTTTTTATGTATTTAATAGACCACTAGGAATTTTTTTAAAATAGATCAAAAGATGATTGCAGTGGGTCTTTAACTCAACACAAAAAGTAAAGGAATCTGTGTTTGGTAGATTATTTCTTTGTCTTCAAAATTCCACTTCATAATTAAAAACTTGTCCAACTTCAACTATTATTCCTGTTTTATACCCTTTCAAATAATGCCACATTTTTTAAGGAACATGCATTGACGGAATCAGGGGTATAAATTATTTCTTTGACCAATTAATTATCATGTTGTGCCATTGATCCTTCACCATCCTTCTGTAGGTCAGCCTTGAACCTTCTCATGCTGGTCATCAGCCTGGTGACAAACTGCTGTGGTTTATTGTTCCATTCTACAACCAGCATTAGTCACAGTCACCCAATTTAGATGCACCGGTCACTGGCCTAAACAACAAGCAGAATCCACCAGTGATCAAACGGGGTTCAGGTCATGACTGCCGACTGCAGACTATCCTCTCCTTTCTCAAATTCTGGAGTTAATTTCTGATAAACTCTGCTTTGGAGAGGCAAGCATTGTTGTTATGCGAATGACAACAAACAATTTTGCTTTGTCTGGGCAGAGAGGCTTCAGACAAATCATCCAAAACCCATCCATCCATCTTCCGTCCACTGAACCCACTAAATCCCTTCAGGGCTCATATGCATCCATACTTTACTTCTGCAGGTACTGCCATAAACGACCTCCTGAGAGTATGGCATTCATTGGCCAATAAGAAATATTTTTAAAAAATGTTAAAAGGAATTTGAAGCCAACAGTAAGTACCAAACGTTTCAGTTCCTCAAATGACCACTGGGAGCTTGTTTCCAACAATGCAACTTCACAGAAAAGTAAACATGTACATCCCGGTCCTGAACACTCTCTTCTCTTTATTGCACAAGTCTCTGACAACTGCCGCAGCCCAAAATGGGCAGACTGCTTTAATTGAGCTCAAATGTGTGTGCATTAATTAATTTTACTTTCATTATTGGCCATTGGGTGGACCAAACAGTTAAGTCTCACTTTATAATGTCCCACCTAAATGGCCAAAGTTTGTTAGGCCTATAGCAATTGAAACAACATGGTCAAAGGACTTCAATATGTGATCTTCTGAATGAATGACAGAGGGTTGGCTCAGGAACTGAGTGTTCACAATTTGTCCAGCAGATGTCTCTGCCTTCCAGTCAGTTTGCTTTCCCTCAACCTCTTTTCACATGTTAAATATTAACATAACAGAGTGCAAAGGGTAGTCTGATCCACATTTACTTTCAGTATCTCCTTATTTTTAAACTGAAGATTCTAATTAAATACCGAATGTGAACTTTACACTTAAAACAACCCAACAAAGAAGGTATAAAACATTCCTTTATGAAATTCAAGTTTCCAAAAATGATGATTTGGCATTTGAAAACTATAAATGAAACATAATTAGCATAATATTTTACAAAGGAGAAAAAGAACTTCACAAATCTTCAAGAGGGAACCTGGAGGAATCACATTCTTTGCTCCACTGTTCTCTAAAGGCTTTTTGAGAGCAGTACACAAAACAGAAGGGAACAAAAACTAACAACAATACTACACTTTCCTTCATGGTCACCAGTGGTTCAGAAAACAGCTTACAGCCTGTTGTTAAAAAAACTACTTTGAGTAATCCTGTTCCTTATTGCATACATTTCAAGACTGTTCTCAATTAATCTGTCTGATACTGAGATAAAAGAATGAAGTCCAACAAGCACTAAATGAGACAGCATAACACACACCCGTCTCCACCACACATAATAATCTCAGCAATGTCGCCTTAAACCGACTCAAAGTAAAACAGGTTGAGCACAATGACAGTCAGATTAAGATCTCAACTCTAACAGCACAAACAAGTTTGGTAGGTTTTGGCAAGGAAACAAAAGAAAACACTGCAACTCTTAGGAGAATATAACAACATAGGTTTCCAAATTTTAGTAATAAAAAAAGCCTTAGGTTAAATACTAAAGTGTCTAATGTTTTTATAGAATGTTTTCTTATAGAAAACAAGGGCAATCTTGTAAATGTGTGTACAAAATTTAAACAGAAAAGAAACTCGGTTGGAAGAAAACCATGCACGCTTTAACTAGTGTCAAATCAGGGGCAAACAATAAACTAAGTTAACTTCAACTTCCATTGCCATGCAAACAAACCACGCCTAAGTCTAACAGTCACATCAAAAATATGAAGAAACCAAATGTAAAGTTTTCTTAAATAGGATTGGTAAAGTAAACTAACCCCTGCTGAGATGCAAAGCAGTGATAGTACTATTTTCATTGGAAAAAAACATGGAATAATGGCACATTGACTAATTATCAAGATAAAAGTTTGAGATTTCATCACTCCAAGATTTCTGCACACGTTTAGCTTTTGAGGGTTTTTCTTTTATAAAGTTATGAACCGCAAAAGCAGCAGCAATCTCAGGCTTACCAATAAAGTTTATACAGTCTTTTAACATCAACATGAATCCATTTTTTTGCAGTCTAAATGAACAGATCTGCTTTATTTCTAATAAGATTTTAGATTTTATTTTTTCTGGTAGTGTCATGTCCTAATCCATGGAGATGGTCAAATTCCATTTGGCCACTAAATCATTAGTTACATCCTCGTCCATCTCTTTCTCAGTCCAATCCGTCTCCGAATTCTGCGCGAAGAACACGTCGTCCATATTTATCACACTTTTAGTCACATACGGCTCCAGGGGATTTTCCGGTTCCAAGTTCCCTTCCTCCCTGAATTGCACCTCCAATCCAGGGAGAAAAGGTACCCCCTCCATCTCATTAGGGTTCTGAGAAGCATACCCAGAAATCACAAAGACATCTGTACACTTATTAAAGTGTGTCTGCAAATTCGCTGATGGGCACATGTGGGATAAATTCTGAGGATGGTAAGACAGACCACCCTGAACGTCACCATCTTCTGTCAGTTTTGCCTGTCTTGTCTGATGCTCTCTTCCTTCACTGTCCACAGTGACAAACAGATCTCCGTACTCAACAGAGAAGTCATTCTGAAGTTCTTCGGGCTCTGCAGGCCTCTGTGGGGAGTAACTGGGTGGGGAGTAACTGGGTGGGGGAGTGTTGTTGGGGCACTGGTCTATGGGATGTAGAAGGGGCTCTTTTGCAGTACGATTGTCTTCAGTGACAGGGCAGTCATGGATAGTTTGATCAAGAGGGAACTTGTCAAAAGGCTTGTTCTGGAGAGGGAACTTGTCGAAAGGCTTTTTCTGGAGAGAAAGCAGAAGGAAATTTGGAATAATTGTAAAAGTACTAATTTTTTCTAAAGTATAATTGAAAAAAAAAAAGGTTCTGTTGTGTTTTACCAGCACAGATGGGGACTTCTCTTCTTTTCCAGACATGTACCGATGGAGGATGAAGCCAGCCACCACGATTACACAAATGAACAAAAATGGAAAAATAATTCCCACAACCACCCTCTGCAGCTGCTCAATCAAAGGATCTGAGGAAGAAAATCATCTTTCAGTAAGATTTGAAGAGCCGGTTACAGTTTTAAATCAATTATACCTTGAGCTGTGGTGATGCAGTACCACGCTGACCGCTGGCATTCAATCGGCATGAAGAGTAATCTTGATTGTGCAGAGAAGCAGTACTTTGTGTTGTAACTCAACAGGCGATATTTGAAGAAGCCTTTCTGCAATACATAATGGTGCTGCAAGAACACACGTTCACTGTCAGCTCCTGAAGGCTGAGAACAAAGGTCTTAGATGTTCTGACTTACCATTTGGTCAAGGTGGGTGTTGTGGACAGACAGGTTGTAGGTCATGTGGGTGTAGATTTCTGCCATGGAAATTGCTGTGGTTTGATTGTTTAGTTGGTATCTCATTGGCCCCTTCAGAGTGATGGTAGCTGTATTGTTATGTACTTCCACAGTAATTAACGGAGGCCCAAGCCTGGCTGTTGACGTCCCAAAAAAAAAAATTAGAGCTATTTCCCAAAAAATGTCTGAAGTATATTTGAAAAAACAGACTCTGTGACTTACTTTCTTCTTTAGGATCAAATCGTCTTTGTAAACCCGTCCACTTGGAGGACTTTTTTCTGACCACGGAACGAACTCTGGCATAGTATCCGTCGTCTAAATCTGAGGTTTGTGCGCTCAGATCACACCAGGTCCGCACAATGGCTGTGCACTGCCGCACCGCCATCCACTTCAACTGGTTCCCCCCGTCAACGCTCTCGCCGTAGCTAAAACAGACCAGAAAAAAAAAAAAAAAATCAAGCAACGAGGAGTAAACGACTCAATAGAGATCAGACCCCTTTTTTTTGCCAAATAACACCACTTGGTCTTCACTTACATGGCATATTGGACTGTAAAATGGGTGTCATTTGGCGTGTCATGTCCTGGTAACCAGTGCAGCACATTTCTTAGATTCACAGAGGAGAAGCTGACATTGATGGGGCTTGGAGGGAAGGATCCAACTGGGGAAGAGAACAAGAATGAACATGGCTTCATGAGTTTGAGTTGGCATTTGAAGTCCTTTTCCAGTCTTTTATATATTGTAAAAGCGTGCAAAGAAGTGAGTGGAGCTATTTGTTCACAAGTGGATGCATCTGAATGCAGCAGAACAAGACGCTTGTGCCTTGAAGATTGAAGTTTATTTCTAACAATTTATATTTTCTTTCTTCTCTATTGTCCACCATCACGAGAAAAAATGACACAAGAACATGTTGAAAACACAAAAAAAGACCATTTTCACGGAGTGTGTCTTTTCAAACTGAGATTTTTACATTTCCTCTTATACTAACCAAAAGGCTTTTTATTATTTCGGCATAGCTTCAGTAATTCACTGGTGTTTATTTTCATGTTTTGTTGCACAAAACACGGCAGTTATACATTTGGCGGGTTTAAAGCAAATAAACAAAAGTTTGTCAGCTATGAGAAGTCATTCTTGACATAAAAGGAAGTAAACAGTTGATGAATGCACATGCAGAGGTGGATTATGCCTTAAATGATCTGGAAAAAAATCAAATAAAGAGAACTATGCTGCAGCTCGTTTAAATAAAGACAGAAATTTAAAGGGTATAACTAAGAGTTTATGCCATTAACACCTACAGAAGACATCTTTGTTGTTTCAACAAAGTTTCAGAAGAAACCTTTATAGATCAATCCCTGTTATATGATACTTACATAAAGCCTCAGAGAACAAAAGGGCATGTAATTGAGTTTTAGGACCTTAGCAGTATCTATTTCACAGAAGTCATAAATGCCACAGAACTGTGTAAAAACAGCTCATACACTGCATTTTTAGCTTTACATTTAGTTAATAATGATAGACGTTTTTGATTTGTTATTGATCAATTAACAGCAAACTCATCTAGAAAGGTAAACATTATGGAAAAAAACCATCTATGTTTTTTATAAAGTTGATTATTTTTGTTATCTTGAACTGTTAAATAAGGTTTAAAATTATTACATTTACAACCAGATCACACACGTTTATAAACTTGTTGTCTTTAAAAAAAAATCAAAGATTTAAATAATTCTTTAATAGCTGTTAAAAGTAACCTATATGTTTAAAAAAAAGTCTGTTAATTGATCATTTTGCTTTTTTATTTTTTATTGAGAAAAAGGAGATAGTCAATATGAAATGACAGAAAGCCTTGGGAAAATTAGATCGGATTTCTCCTTTTGGACACATTTGACCAATTTTCTCATCCAGCGCGCGAGGATTTCTTTTAACACACAATAACATGTCAACAAATTCTTACCTGTGCAGGTAAGACCCAAGAGGTTCATTAGCACGAAGGCTGTCCACATCCTTGCGCGCGGGGGTTAGTTTATTTTTAAGGAGAATCAAGCTGCGCAGTCCCTCCACCTGCCGTGGACCAGTGACTTTTCACGCGCATTGAAGAAATCGGGTTGCCTCTCAACTAAAAAGAAAGTAAAATAAAAAATCTGTTAAACTAAAAGTGGAAAAAAGGAAGTAGAGGTAAGAATGCGCTCAATGAATGGGAGCGCTCTGCAAAAAAAATCCCCTTTCAACGACGCGTTAATTCCGTGTTTGAGAAAGGAATGTGGCTGTACCTGTCCGCGCGCACGACACCTGAGCAGGTGCAATTAATGTGGGATGGTCACGACCTCGTCATTTTTTTATTTTAGTTTACCACAGCCAATGATTTTGAAACACCCATTGACTTTTCATCTAAATTATGTCACATTACTGGGATAATTTGCAAACTAACTGTTGTCACTGATTTCGAATAAACAAGAAAGTTTATTAAGTGGTTGAGAGTTAAAACAGTAGAGTAATGTTTTGATCAGTGCCCTTAATAGTTTGTGGGCTACAAGCAGTGCGTGTATTTGAAAATAAAGAATCCCCGTTTCTTGAAACAGATAGTTTATCTGATCTTCAGCATAAGTTTTTTTTTTCTTTTTTAACAAGAGACCAAAGTTCTCGGTGTTGCCCGCCGCGACTGTTTATGGCGCTGAATTAACATGACTTTTAGTAGGTGGACATAAAGTTAGAGCGTAGCGGAACTATTTAGTGTGTGTTTCAAGTGTTCACCCGGATCACTTTTCAGTTGCACACGAAGTGGCGCTTCGTTCTCCAAAGACATTAGCATGCCGTTTGTTTGGAGCTCTGTTTGCAACAAAGCGTAGTGACTTTTGGTCAGATTTCACTCTGAATGATCGATATGGCGCTTTCGATGGAGTCTCAGTTGCAGAGCATCTTTGAAGATGTCGTGGTAAATTGCACCTTATAACAAAAATGGATCCACGACAGAGGATCTGTTAGCATTGATGATGCTTGTTTTTATTGTTGTTAGTATTTTTGCGAACTATCTTTTTTTTGTAGATAACCTGCATTAAAATACACAAATTAAATTACACGTGAATAACACTTGTTAACAAACAAATGTATCAGGTTTGGATTATAATCTGTTGTCAGTGGTGATGCTTTTGTTAACAAGGCACTTATCCTCAAAATGAATGAGTCTTTGTTTAGGTATTTTTGAAGCAAAGGCTATTTTCTTCCTTTGACTGCTGTCAATAGGAAAATTTTATTTTTGGTTGTTTGTATTTTGAATTTTGATCTCTTTTAACATCATAAATCATATTTTCTTCTTCTCAATCTTTCAGAAAACTGAGACAATAGAAGAAGCTTTTGCTGGGTAAGCTTGTTACTAACTTTTATTCATAATGAGTAATAAACATGTTGAAAAAAGGTCAAAATGCTTTGACTTTTAGTTCTGATTTTAAAAAAAAAGAATAGAAATCTGTAGTTTGTTTAATTTATTTTCTGCTCCTAAAACATATTTCACCCCTAAACATTGTGTTGGATTGACAACAAATGGTTCTTATTCCTAAACTAAAAAAGTGAAGCTGGCATTTTCGGGTTTCAGGATGTTCATGGACACTCCAGAGGATGAAAGAACTAAACTCATCAGTTGTCTGGGAGCCTTCAGACAGTACTGGGGAACTCTGCCACAGGTTTTTAAACTTATTTTTTTTAATATCTTAAACATTTATACACAAAGATACATCATATTCTGTATATTTATTCTTTTTTTTCCTCTTCAGGATTCTCACGAGCAGTGTGTTCAGTGGATTGTGCGCTTCATACACACTCAGCGCAGTCCCAAAAGGATCTCCTTCTTGTATGATTGTCTTGCAATGGCTGTGGAGACTAGTCTGTTGCCTCCCAGGTGCATACACTCATTTATCATAGTCTGCCCACATTCTTTACATTCATTTATGCAATTTATGAAAAGATAAAAGCTCCATATAAAGTTTTTTGAAGCTGAGTGTTTCCTCTTCCTTATATTTTCACTATTAAACACATTATTTTTTATTCATTTCTGCAGATTCTAATTCAAAGTGCATTTCTGCTTTGACCACTTTTTGAAAATGACAGTATTAGCTTGTTTGCTTATTCATTGTGAGGCTTGAAATTGTGTGACTCATTCCTTTGATGAATTCATTTGCTTTCAGGATGGTGTGTGTAGCTCTCATTAGCTCAGACAGCTTGGAGTGGGAAAGAACACAGTTATGGGCTTTAACCTTCAAGCTCATCCGCAAAATAATCGGAGGGGTGGACTACAAGGTGTTTGACGCACTAAAAATAAATCTCCTTTAAGCTTGAAAGACATTAATGGACTTTAAAAGAATTTAGTTTTGTTTTTAAAATCTGCTCTATATTTTCCTTAGGGTGTACGCGATCTGTTGAAAGGTGTTCTGGATAAAATTCAGACCGTCCCCATTACTGTCAGCTCAGCTATACTCCAGCAGCTGCTGGCCGCCAGGGAGGTACAGATCATTCCCGTTTTCTTGAATTCTGTAATTCAGATCCAGTTTTTTATTTGTCTTGACACAAACCGTAATTCTCAGATAGTCGTTTCTGCCCATTTTTCAGGTGGTGGAGTACATTTTGGACAGAAACGCCTGCCTCCTCCCAGCATACTTTGCTGTAACAGAAATAAGAAAACTGTACCCAGAAGGCCAGCTCTCACATTGGGTATGTGAATAATTACACGAGTGTGTAAATGTACATCCCTAACATCTTCAATTCTTTGAAACATGTCTTTGATTTTTGGGGTTTTCTGTGTTTGATTTTTAGATTTTGGGCAGTTTAATATCAGACTTTGTGGATAGTTTCAGACCTACAGCAAGAATCAACTCAATCTGTGGTAAAACTCACACACACCCAAACACACACACTTAAGGATTTTACAATTTTTTGTCTTTCTAAAGCATTTAACTATGCTAGATTTCTTTCAACTACGGCTGGATTAAAACAGCAAGGATCAGTTTAACAAATCAATAAATTAATTTTACTTTAACCCCTTCTTGCATGAACTTTATTTTGAAATTGAAAACATTTTTTACTTTCAATGTGATGCTAGATTTCTCTTGTACGGTATTAAATGATATTTTTTTCAGGCATAAAAAAAACTGCTTTTTGTTAATAAAAACATGACCAATCTTAGTTCTAATAATAAAACTTCCACTTTTGCTCAATTTGAAAGATAATTTTTCTAAGAACAAATTTTTCATAATCAAACTTAAGTGGTTTTAAAAGCAAAGTTTGTCATGCAAATCATTTTGTGAACTTGTAATTTGAAATCAAATCAGTAGTTTGGTTGCGATACCAAGCCCTTCTTTTAACAAGAAATTCTTACGTTTAATTTTTAATTCTAATTTAATAATTACCGGTAACCAAAAACCCACATAATGTCTGTAAATTTTGTGTGTAATGCAATAATTTAAAAAAAGGAAGTCCTCCGACTCCGCCTCTTCTTTGTGCTTGTTTAACAGCTTGCTGGTGTTTAGATAAACTGGAGGAAGTTTAAAAAGTCAAGTTTTAGAATAAACATATAAGCCAGCTATAGGTATTTACTGACCCTACAGTAAAGTTCACCATTGCTTGATTTGTGAGCGTGAAGCTGATTATCGCTCTCCATGCTGTGTGCGTGGCAGATCCAAATAAATGGGGATCCATGGGGATTCATTTTTTTTTCTTGTCCCTGAACGTGTGTTTTAATGCTTATCCAAGTAAGAAATAGATCGAAATAGATCTGGGATTTATACAAAACAGTTAAAATCATGGAAGAAACATCATATAGTACAGATTTTAATGATATATGTTCGTAATCTGCTGTCCCTAGGAAGGTTAAATGACAAACATCAGATTCACACTAAAATATATATATTTTTTAATCAGTTTCCTGCAGGGTTTTCCAAGAAAAGAAAACTTTTATTTAATAAAAAAATAAAAATAACACTATATTGGCATTTTAAAATGTTTTTTAGTGTAAATTTCTTTTATAAATTGTTGTTTTCTTAATTATTCAACTTTTTCCACATATCCTTGTAAATATTGGAAGTTTAATGTTAATGGAATTTGAAATCAGTCCCAGAATCGTAAAACTAAATGTTTGAAAGCGTAATTGAAGCTAAGTGACTTGTATTTGGTGTCGTCGTCCCCCCCCCCCCTTAAGGACGATGCAGTTTGCTGCCAGTTGTGAATAACAGCGGGGCCATCTGTAACTCCTGGAAGTTAGACCCCGCCACCCTGCGTTTCCCCCTCAGGGGCATGCTGCCCTATGACAAGGTAACCCACCCCGCATCTGCACAGCTTCACGCCCACACAGGAACAAACGGTAATGGCTGCTTTGGTCGTTGGGTGCAGGACCTGTTCGAGCCGCAGACTGTCTTGCTCCGCTATGTGCTTGAACAGCCGTACTCCAGGGAAATGGTGTGCAACATGTTAGGACTCAACAAACAGGTAAAAAACAGAATGAAAACCTTCCTTATATGCTTCCTCTGGCACTTTTCTATGTTTTATACCACCTTTTTTCTTCTTGACCTCACAGCCCCTTTTGGTTTATTTTTGGACTATGAAAACTTTTCTTCCTCAGTTTTTTTGTGTAGTTTTTTTGTCTGTTTTGTTATCCCTCTTAAGCCCATCACCACTTGGATTCCCTTGTAGTCTTTGTTACACAGTTAAACAACGCTGTGAGCTTGACCCATAATGCACCTGAATTCCCTGTTGGGCTTCCCTGTTGTATCTTAAAGGTTTGGAATAAACTAAAACCGATTATAAAAAAAAAATGTTAATAGAAAAGAATGACTGGTCTGCTGCTAACTGTGCTCAACAAATAAAAAAAAAACAACGTACTATGGCTGCTTAGTCACTACTTTCTTTCTTTCTTTCTCTCCTTTTTCCCACCTCTCTCTTTTTGTTTTTTCCTCTTATTTGGTTTCTCTCCGTTGGTTGTGTTGTGTTTGTCTCTCTGCCACGCGCTCGCTAGACTCTGAACATTGCCCAGGTATGTCGTTGTTCCTCCTCCCGGTCACATGACTCGCCAACTAACCAGCTGACTGGACACTGAGAGACTTACTGGCCCCGCTACTTCGCTAAAAAGTTGAAAACTGAAAAAAAAAAACAATCATCTCAAATAAAACGTGGAGCAAATGAGAAATGCTACAGAGCTTGAGATGGTCACAGCAGGGCGACAGAGATAACTCACCTGTTTAAATGGAAACTCGCCTTTAATTAGGTTGATGTGTATATTGCAGGAAACAGCAGGTGGATCGATGACCTGTCGGGAAGTTTCCACAGCATTAGGCATGATAGGTCGTTCGATTACTAAAACGCTGTACAAATAAATAATTTCCTGCCATATGTTCAGCCTCATTAGTGTCCAAACCCCTTTAATTCTGCTGAATGGTGGCAGCATCTGTAAGTGTATTGATTAAAACATTCAATGATGTCTGAAAGACTGGAGTTCCCGGTTAATCATTCGGATAAGATTTGTTGCCCCATTTTGTTAAATGTGTTCACCGTTAATGGGATTTTTTTAAATAAATAAAGCTGATCCTGAATGGTTTCCGTGTTGTAGCCACCAGGACAGAAATTCTCCAGTAGTCTGGGACTGATTGATGCCAGCCGAGCTGATAGAGATCGATCACGGCACAGCTGGGCTGTGTGCTCTCCGGGCTTCATGGTTCCTGCTTACAAGCTGACATGAAGTATTTCTGACTGCTAGCCCTGCTGTTGACATTTCAGGTCCTGCTGCAGTGCATGTGTGGATGTAGTCTGGTGCTTGCTTGTCGTCGGGAAGGCTTTCCCCATGTCAGAGCTGCTGCTGATGCTGTCACTGCTGCTGCTGCTTCCCCCCCCCCCCAAAAAAAAAAAAAAACCCACACCTGCTTACATACGTCATGCGTCTGAAAAGTGAATTCTAACTTAAGTAGCCAGAAGATGCTTTAAAGATGCATGCAGAACTGAACAGAACATCTATAAGTTAGTTGTTTTGTTTTGTAAAGTGATAAATTGGACTTAGTTGGATCTAAACTTGGATGAGCAGCTGCACCATCGTCATAATAAATCTGTGTCCTCTTGTGCAAACCATTGACTGTATGTGAGAGTTGACTCCTCCCCCTCATGTTATAAACAGGAAGCTAAAACCCTGGAAACGTCTACAGAGAAATAAACAGCTGTTACTCAGTCATTCTGTTTGTTAGAACAACCTTTCTTGCTTTTTTTTAACATGTTCTTTCTAATCTTATTGTTTCATTTCATGGAATGTTTCTTTAGTGCAGCTTATTCAAATTATAAACTGACCAATCAGATGCCTCAATAGAAGTAGGTGGTCTCGCGTCTGAAACGCTAGATTGACAGGTGTCAGGTAACCCGCCATTAGTGGTTGCGGTTTCCAGCAAGCTCACCCCTGATTGGCAAGACAGGTTGCCATAGAAACGTTGACTCCGACCAATACTCTCATCATCTGGTTCCAACATTGCGGCGTCCATATTGTGAAAAAAAGGCGCCTGAATTGACTTAATTTTGTTCTCGGTCCAATTCTCATTAACAGTCAATGGTGCCAACTCCTGTAATATTGTTATAGAGAAAGTAAAGTTGGGTTGTTGTTGTTTACTGTCTTGTTGACTATCTTTGTGTTGTCTCTGCTGGCTGTCAAACAGACGGGTGGTGTTTAACTCACAGCTTTGGTGAAGCTGCTAAAACCCCATCCTCTCATCCCAGGAGATCTTTTGTGGTGCAAACACTTTGGTGTTATCCGGCATGTAATTACGCAAGCTTTTCATGCGTGGTTGGTTAACAAATGTTGTTACAGTCTGATGGTTTTAACTGCTTTTATTATAATAAACATAGAAATGGAGCAAAAATCAAATGTGTCTGCTTAGGATTAGAGGAAAATCCACGTTGGGCAGAATCAATCTGCTTCTTACTCTGGTCTCAATACGGATATTTGAGCTTTGCATATCTGATGAATGTTTATCTGATATCTTTGGAAGAGAAAAAGGAATAGTGAGGTTTCTAACTTCCTGCATTTGCCAGTAGCTTTCAAAGTTCTGCTGCAAAAAGCTGATTTGGGCTTTCCCATGTTCCTCGGTGCTCGTACTGATGGGGTATATGGTCAAGGAGCTCTGGAAACTCAGATCTGGAGTCAGTAGATTGATCAAATGTGTTGGTTCCGTTATCTAACACCAGACCTAGTTCATAAAGGATTATCGGCTCCCTCACTAGAACCGTTTTTTGTGGCAGATTTCTCTCTTGGGGGTAAATGTCTGTGGATCCTTCTCTGTCCCTTCTCTGTGCCTTTGTTGCTCTGTTGCTGTTGTGTGATTGGGGTTGTGTAGAATAGACAAAAAGCCACGTTCAGCCTCACAGCTCCTCTTCCTCCTCCTCTTCCTGAGCTGCCAGTCTGCATGCGGGAATGTGTTGCATGCTTGGCGCTGACTCGCTGCTTGGTGTTCTGCTTTCATGGTCCCCGAACTTCTCTTTTGCTGTGCTGTGTCGTTCAATCCCTTTTCAAACGGACCCAACTTTATCTGTATTCACATATTATTATTTGTAATCCTTGGTTATGTTGGGGAAATGCAATCTTTTCTTTGATGAAATCATTTTTCCTGAAAATTTGCCTGCAGACTTTAAAACTCCACAATGTTTGGAAATGTTTCCCAGAATTCTCCACTGCCTTTACCTGAAGTCACCTGTCAAATATTTCTGTTTTACATTCTAACAGTAAAACAGTTTTTAAATTGAAGTTACTTTTTTATACATTAGGGAAATCAAAGGATCCATATGTCTGTGGATGAATAAGTTTAACCAAAATAAAATAAAAGGTAAATAAGAAAGAAAGAGAGGTTTGACTGTAAATATTTGCAAAGCTCCAGGAATCAGTTTTAGATAACTTCAGAACTCCTAATCCCATTTTTGTTTGATGTTTACCTGTTTTATTCCACGACCCCGCCTCCTAATGTCTAATTCTTTTACTTTATTTTATTATTTTGTTACCTGCGTCAGCTCTGCTTCTGTTCTCCCGTTTGTGTTGAAGTTGCTGAGGGCATGAAAAGCTTCCTTTTAGTTTGCTGCATTTGTTGAAAAAGTGGAAAGAACCGGAACAAGGAGGCCCCAAAACAAACCAGAACAGAGCTGAACTGAGAAGACATAGGCAGGAAGGAGACGCAGTCCTGCATGCAAGGGATTGAAATGTTTTTCTGTTTCTAAGTAACACCGGCTGGAGCATGGACTCTATTTGTTGTTTCTTGTTTCTTTTCCACCTGACCTCCTGTCCTCTCCGTTCTTTTACCCTCCTCTCCCAGCAAAAGCAGCGCTGCCCGGTGCTGGAGGAGCAGCTGGTGGACCTGGTAGTGTACGCCATGGAGCGCTCGGAGACCGAGGAGCACTTTGACGCCGACGTCGGGGGGACCAGTCAGCTGCTGTGGCAGCACCTCTCCTCCCAGCTCATCTTCTTCGTGCTGTTTCAGTTTGCCAGCTTTCCTCACATGGTTCTGTCGCTGCACCAGAAGGTTAGCAGGCCGCTGCAGCCACATAAAACCCCTTTGATTCAAATGTCTCACTCATCTTTCACTTGCTCTTTTGGCGTAGCTTGCAGGTAGAGGTCTCATCAAAGGGAGAGATCACCTGATGTGGGTGCTGCTGCAGTTCATATCAGGAAGCATTCAGAAAAACGCTTTGGCCGACTTCCTGCCAGTCATGAAGCTTTTTGACCTACTTTACCCGGAAAAGGAGGTACTTGTGCTCAAAGACGAATCCTGATCTTTTGTGTTTCTATAAATCCTCTCAGATAAAAACGTCTTTTTTGTTATTTTGGATCCGTCTCTGAATTTTGTGGTTGAACTTTTGCAGTGCATTCCTGTGCCCGACATCAACAAGCCCCAGTCGACTCACTCCTTCGCCATGACCTGCATCTGGATCCACCTGAACCGCAAAGCTCAGAGCGACAACTCCAAGCTGCAGATCCCCATTCCACACTCTCTGAAGCTGCACCACGAGTATGCATCTTCACCCGCCTAATGCATCCAAATAAATCAGAAAAAGTGGGTTTATCTACTTGGTGGCAGTGGCTCATGCGGTTGAACAGGTTCTCAAGTGATCGAAGGATCGGCGGTTCCACCCCCGCTCTCCCCGAGTAGACTGTCGTTGTGTCCTTGGGCAAGGCACTTCACCCTCCCTGCCTCCAGTGTGGCTCCACTGGTGTGTGAATGTGTATGAATGTCCCGGTGATGGTCAGAGGGGGCCGCCTCTGTCATCACCAAGTATGAGTGAGGAGTGACTGAATAATGGACACATTGTCTGAGCTTTGATCGTCTGGAAAATCGAATCCATTATTAGTATTTGTTTTTTTTAAAGACAGAATACATAAAAGTGTAATTTTATTGTTGTCAGGCAATTTACTTTTGGAAGGCAGTCGGACTGAATCGTCAAATACCTCAATAGTTGAAAGGGGCCCACCGTTGAGAGAATTTGAAAAAAAAAACTCTTTAAAAATGTGACTTTAATAGAAGTGGACTGCAGACGTCAGAGACTTGGAAGCCTCCACTCATAGATTTACTCAAAAATCCCTTATTTCAAGACACTACAGTGCACAGATTTTTCTGAGGCTTCTTTTACTTTGGAGAACAATGAAAGTTCTTTAGGTTTTAGAGTCTGGCAGTTTTAGTAACCAGTCCTCATGATGTTCGATTACTGTGTTTTTTTTCAGATCTCAGGCCAGTGCAGCCATCCAGCAGTTATATTTGAAATGATTTTATCTGCCTAAATTACCAAAGGTACCAGTTTTTAGTTTTAGGGACCATATCGTCTCCGATTAATCGAGAGTCTATTGATACGTAAAAAAGGATGATGAGCACAGAGACTTCTGTAACACTCCAGCAGTGCCTGAGAAGGGTTTCT
The DNA here is from genome assembly GCF_053564925.1 of Oryzias latipes. Taxonomy (NCBI): domain Eukaryota; kingdom Metazoa; phylum Chordata; class Actinopteri; order Beloniformes; family Adrianichthyidae; genus Oryzias; species Oryzias latipes. The sequence goes on from NC_136260.1 coordinate 9,164,662, forward strand.
TCCATTTATAATAAAGAAAATACTAGAATAGATCTGTTTTTTGTCATGTTCTGATTTATTGAGATGCACCTGTAAATACCTTCATTACTTTTTCTCCTTGGGTCAGCTCAGTGTGATTAAAAGCCCTCCCTTATCCATTTTTTTTAGGTTTTTGCAGCAGTCGCTGCGTAATAAGACCCTGGGCATGTCTGATTATAAGATCGCCCTGCTGTGCAACGCGTACAGCACCAACTCTGAGTGCTTCACCCTGCCCATGGGCGTCCTGGTGGAAACTATTTACGGAAACGCGTCCGTAAGGACCAGTTTGCCAGGCACTAACTGTATGGCATCAGGATCGGTCACCCCCCTTCCCATGAATCTGCTGGACTCCCTGACGGTTCACGCAAAGATGAGGTATGCGGGGGGAAAAAAAACAGACGGGAAGATGTGGAGTGAAGCAAATGTTTCACTGCTGCTGCTTTTGTCTGCTTTCTTGTCTCCAGTCTAATCCACAGCATCGCCACACGCGTGATCAAACTGGCCCACGCCAAGTCCAGCATCGCCCTGGCCCCCGCTCTGGTGGAAACTTACAGCAGACTGCTGGTCTACATGGAGATCGAGTCACTGGGCATCAAAGGATTCATCAGTCAGTCTCTATGGTCCTTTTTTGACTACTTTGACATTTTTTAGAAATGTTTATAGAAAATATATTGTCTCAATGAGCATTTTAAGTAGTGAATAATTACACATTTTACTCAAAAACCCCAATATTTTTGATTTCTAATCATTTTGGGGTGTAAAAAAAGCATTTTGGGTCTTGTTTTTCAGGCCAGTTGTTGCCCAATGTGTTCAAGTCTCATGCGTGGGGAATCCTACACACGCTACTGGAGATGTTTAGCTACAGGATGCACCACATCCAGCCGCACTACCGAGTTCAACTGCTGAGCCATCTGCACAGCCTGGCGGCCGTGCCCCAAACCAACCAGAACCAGCTGCACCTGTGGTAACGCACATCGCAATTTACACGCAAGCCAAGAGCCTGTATACTGCAAAAACGTAAAGCAAATTTACAGAAATATGAAATGTTCATATTTAACCACGTCAGACCTGGGGTCCGCATGTGTGGACATCATAGTTTGGGATATACATTGCTCAAAAGAATAAAAGGAGCGCATTGTATACTTGAACAAATTAAATATTATTGGAAATTAAATGTATTAGTGTATGGAGGTCTGGATGTAGACTCGTACCCCAAATTAAAGTGTAAAAAAACAAACTACACGCTGATGCAGCTGGGATGTCTTTGAAACAAGTCAAAATGATGCTCAGTAGTGGGCGTGGCCTCCACATGCCCGCATGACTTCCTTTCAATGCCTCACCTGAACCAAAGCATCCGGCAACCCCTGAACAGTCTGTGGTGCAACCTGGCTTTGGTTGATTGTCCCAGATGTGTTTAGTTGGAGTCTGGGGAACGCGAGGGCCAGTCCATGACATCAATACCGTCATCTAGCAGAGACTGCTGACACACTCCAGCCACATGCCTTGCAGGAGGAACCCAGGGCCAATCACACCAGCACACGGTCTCACACGGAGTCTGAGAATCTCACCTAATGGCGGTCAGGCTACCTCTGGTGAGCACATGGAGAGCTGTGCGGCCCTCCAAAGACATGCCACCCTAAGCCATCACTAACCCACTGTCAAACCGGTCATGTTGGACCGTGTTGCAGGCAGCAGGACGTTCTCTACACAGTCTGCAGATTCTGTCACGTCTGTCCCCATGTGCTCAGCTGCTTTCATCTGTGAAGAACACAGTGCAAATTTACCAATCTTGGTGTTCTCTCTGTATTCTCTAGCAAATGCCAAACATCTGTAAGCACAACTCCCACCTGTGGATGTCAGAACCTCATCCCCCCTCATGGAGTCTAACTGAGCAGACATGTGCACATTTGTGGCCTGCTGGAGGTCATTTTGTAGGACGACTGATTCTCCTTGCAGTAAGGAGGAGCTAGTGGTCCTTGTTGCCCTCCTATGGCCTCCTCCATACCTCCCAGTGTACTGGCCTGTCTCCTGGTAGCACCTTCATGCTCTGGACACTACACTGACAGACACAGTAGACCTTTTTGCCACAGCTCGCGTTGATGTGCCGTCCTGGATGAGTTGCACTACCTGGGCCACTTGTGTGGGTTGTAGACACCGTCTCATGGTACAGCTGGAATGAGAACACTGGCAGCATTTAAGGTCATCAAAGCATCAGCCAGTACACAAAAGGAAGGAGAGGTTGTCTGTGGTGACCACTTGCAGAACCACTTCTTTATTGGAGGTGTCTTATTGATCGCCTGTTATTTCCACCTGCTGTCAATTCCGCTTCCACAAAAACATGTGAAATTGATTGTCAGTCAGTACAGCTTCCTAAATGGACGGTTTGTTGTTATGGTGTTCCCTTTATTTATTTTTTTAGCTGTATATATAGGTCCTGTTTCTTCTAATCATATAAATGTTTTTACTTTTTTTATTTTTTATTATTAAATTGTGCCATTATGGTCATTTTCAGCAAGCAATCCCAGATGAAAACACATAAGTCAGTTTGCAGCCTCTGAACACCAAACAGTTCATTGCTTCTATAGGAAGTGATGCATCACTGAGGTAGTAGGAGTTTGTTGAGTCTTCGTTGACTTGTTAACGTTGCTGCTTCGGGCAAATGCAAAGATCATTATTTAAACAGGCGTTCCTTTAAGTGAAACCCTGCGTTGTTAAAATAAGGATGTATCTGTCTGTGTCCTCAGTGTTGAGAGCACCGCTCTGCGCCTGATCACAGCTTTGGGGAGTTCAGAGGTGCAGCCGCAGTTCACCCGCTTCCTCAACGACCCAAAGACGGTCCTGTCGGCCGAGTCCGAGGAGCTGAACCGTGCTTTGATTCTCACCCTGGCCAGAGCCACTCACGTCACAGGTTTGCAGCCGATTTCTGTTTCTGAAAGCTTTTCCTGCTCTTTCCTACGGTGGCCCTGGAGCTCAGATCACACCAACAAAAACACATTTAAGATCCCAATCACAATTAAAAAGCTTAACAAATAATTTAAAAAAAAATACATTTTAGAAATCAAACCACAATTTCAGAAACCCAAACATTGTTCCAAAAAAACTAAACACAATTTCAAAAAATGAAACAAAAAGAAAAAACTCTCAGAAAGCAAAAGTAGTTTCCAGAATTTGAAGGAAATGTTAAAAGTAAAACAAAATGGGAAACTTCAAAGGTAGGCTCTATAGGACATCCCCGACTGAATTGATAACATTTGCTCATCTTTTTAACTGAACCTTATTTGGAACGGCGTTTTCTTGCAACAGACGATTTTTCTCGGCCGTGAGAGCTGTGGTGCAGTGTAGACCACTCGACCTCTGTTTGGAGGTTTGGTTCCGCCTTGCATCAAAGTGTCCTTGGGCAAGACACTGAACCTCACGTTGCTCCTGTTTGTTTTCCAAAATGTTTTTTTAGGTTTTGATTTCCGGAATTTGTTTTAAATTTTTTAAAATGTAATGTTGTTTTTTTGTTTTGCTTTTTATAATTGTGTTTGCTGATGTGATTTGCGCCATAGGGCCACCGTACTTTCCTGTCTGTTATCTCAAAGCTGGGTTGTCATGGTTGTTTTTGATTCTCATCCGTCACTTTGGTTCTGCGTAGATTTTTTCACGGGGTCGGATTCCATCCACGGGACGTGGTGTAAAGACATCCTGCACACCATCATGTCCTTCACGCCTCATAACTGGGCGTCGCACACTCTGTCCTGCTTCCCCGCTCCGCTGCAGGTTCTCACATCAAAGCCATCAGCAGAAATCCCCCCCCCCGGCCAGAGTTTTCATCACTCCTGTGTTCTCTTCAGGCGTTCTTCAAGCAGAACAACGTCCCGCAGGAGTCCCGCTTCAACCTGAAGAAGAACGTGGAGGAGGAGTACAGGAAATGGAAGTCCATGGCCATTGAGAATGACATCATCACCCACTTCTCCATGCAGGGCTCTCCTCCGCTCTTCCTCTGTTTGCTTTGGAAGATGCTGTTGGAGACGGACCACATCAACCAGATTGGCTTCAGGTTTGGTTTCTGCGTCTCATTTTAGGGTTTTAAAAAAGCACAATTTGCTTGTAATCATGTTCCTCTCAGCACTACAGACACCACTGAGGTTACTCTGATAAATTACGAGTTAATGATGCTTCTCCCCAGTGTCGTTACAGCATTTTACAGTCCTATTAAGCGGCTCTGGGGAAGGGAGGGGGTTCATAAGTCTATAAATGACATCTGCGACTAATTGATCCGGAGGGAGAAGGCTGCCGTATCGCTGGATGAAACTGTGTTTGCTTCTCAATTCATACTTTTCGTCGACAGAGTCTTGGAGCGCATTGGAGCCCGTGCACTGGTGGCTCACGTGCGCACGTTTGCCGACTTCCTCGTCTACGAGTTCTCCACGTCGGCGGGCGGTCAGCAGCTCAACAAGTGCATTGAGATCCTCAACGACATGGTCTGGAAGTACAACATCGTCACTCTGGACAGGCTCATCCTGTGTCTGGTAAGGACGCTAAGAGGAATTTGGAATAGCCTCAACAAGCTCATTAGTGCCTGATTCGAATGTCTGCGCGTGTCCTCCGCCTGCAGGCGATGCGCAGCCACGAGGGAAACGAGGCTCAGGTCTGCTACTTCATAATCCAGCTGCTTCTGTTGAAGCCGAATGACTTCAGGAACAGAGTCAGTGACTTTGTGAAGGAGAACTCTCCGGAGCATTGGCTGCAGAGCGACTGGCACAGCAAACACATGAACTACCACAAGGTACAAACAGACTAAAGGACATTTAAAAAAAACACACATTTGGTTTTCCGGTTAAATGCCTAAAAATGTAGGCACTTGAAGCAGATTTTTAGTAACAAGTGATTGATCTTCTGGTCAGAAATACCCTGAGAAGCTGTACTTTGAGGGCCTGGCGGACCAAGTCAACCCTCCCATACAGCAACAGCCTCAATACCTCCCCATCTACTTTGGTAACGTGTGCCTGCGTTTCCTGCCTGTCTTTGACATCGTCATTCACCGCTTCTTGGAGCTTCTCCCAGTCTCCAAGTCGTTGGAGACGCTGCTGGATCATCTGGGCGGACTCTACAAATTCCATGGTGAGTGAGGACAAAGATCGTGGACTCTGCAGAGGGAGGAGGCTTGCAGCGGTTTACTTTTTCGTCTGTGCACAGACCGCCCAGTGACGTATCTCTACAATACTCTGCACTACTATGAGCGGCATCTGAGGGACAGAACCAACCTGAAGAGGAAGCTGGTCCACGCCATCATGTCCTCGCTGAAGGCATGAAGATACCCACAGTGCCTTTTGATCCTCACACTTTTTGTTTTTTTGCAGCAGCAGCAGCTTTAACACCTCTGTGTTTTTCTAGGACAACCGTACCCCAGGATGGGGTCTCAGTGAAACCTACATGAAGTGTGGCATGAACGCAAGGGAGGACAACGTCTGGATCCCTGATGACACCTACTACTGCAAGCTGATTGGACGCCTCGTGGACAATATCCTTTATTAGTCTCTCTGCTCCCCATAACAATGTTAGATGGAATCAGAATGATGGAGAGGCCGGTGTCTGTGGGGCACCTGGGAAAAATACAAAGAATATCTCCCTTAATGGCTCTAAAGAGGTTGTAATTAAAAGTCTATTTTATAGTAAAGCCTCCAAAAGAGGCATTCATAATGAGAAATCAATATGAAGCGCTCCTGTGGATATACAGATGCTGCAGAGTCAGAGTTGGACAAATGGCTAATCTTGTTTTCTTGTGTAGCGAGCTTTTGTCCTTAACGCTCTCACCCATGGCAGGAAAAACACCCGGCCCCTTCCCTAACTGTGATTGGAGGTTCAACGAGTTTCCCAACCCTGCGGCGCACGCTCTGCATGTCACCTGCGTGGAGCTGATGGCTTTGGCTGTGCCGGGAAAAGACGTCGGCAACGCTCTGCTCAATGTCGTCTTGAAGAGGTTTTTTTGTTTTGTTTGTTTTTTTAGGATTTTTTATTGAACAATTGAGATTTTTCTTTTGATCTTTTTTTTTCCGTCTCTTAGCCAACCCCTGGTTCCCAGAGAGAGCATCACAGCGTGGATGAACGCCATCGGGCTGGTGATCACCGCTCTTCCTGTAAGAAAAGAATCAGTGGGAATGGACCTCTAATTTTTCTTCTAGTTAACTCATATTCTCTTAACAGGAGCCGTACTGGGTTGTTCTCCATGACCGCATAGTGTCTGTGATCAGCTCCCCTGCTCTGACATCAGAGACAGATTGGGTGGGTTATCCCTTTGCTTTGCTGGACTTCACAGCCTGTCACCAAAGCTACAGCGAGATGAACTGCAGCTACGTGCTGGCACTAGCCCACGCCGTCTGGCATCACTCATCCATCGGACAGCTGTCTCTGACGCCCAAGTAAGGGTCTTTCTCTGGCTTTTTTTTTTTCCCGACAAACCCTTTTGCCTTCCCTCGTGTCATCTCGCTCTTGCCTCTCAGATTCCTGTCAGAGGTTCTGAAGCCCATTGTGCAGACAGAGTTCCAGCTCCTGTACGTGTACCACCTCGTGGGGCCGTTCCTGCAGCGCTTCCAGCAAGAAAGGACTCGATGCATGCTGGAGGTGCTTTCCGAAGGCCTGGTTGTAAATGACTAAATTACAGAAAGATTCATTTGTTTGATTGGAACTTGTGGATGTGTGTTTCAGATTGGTGTAGCTTTTTATGAGATGCTGCAAGCTGTCGACCAAAACTGCCAACATCTCAGCTACATGGATCCGATTTGTGATTTCCTGTACCACATCAAGTACATGTACACTGGAGACAGTGTAAAGGAGCAGGTGAGCTAAAAAAAAAAACATCCATTCTTACTTTACTTAAAGAGCCACCACAATGAAAATTATGTTTTTGTTGGTTTTAACATGTTCTTGTGGTGTTTTTCTGATTATGGAGGACATATGAAAAGAAAATTAGGCTTAAAATTACGTTTCTGAATATTTTTTTTAATCTAAACTGTTGTGACTCAGGAGAAGACGAAAAAATGCCATTAAAAAAAAAAAAGATCATATTTGTGACAGAAAATACACGTTTTCCTCGCCGACTGAAAACGGAACGACTTCATGGCTCCAATATTGCTCACCATTGTAGTTGGACCGCTAATATTAGGTTTGGGGTGTGAGGGGCTGTAAGCTAGCAGGACAGCATGTGAACAGATACACTATATTACCAAAAGTATTGGCTCTCCCATCCAAATGATCAGAATCAGCGTGGAACTTTCATAGGATGCCACCTGTGCAACAAATCCAGCGGTTTCCTTGCTCTTAAATATTCCACAGTCAACTGTCAGCTCTATCAGAACAAAATGGAAGAGTCTGGGAACAACAGCAACTCAGCCATGAAGTGGTAGACCATGTAAACTGACAGAGGGGGGTCAGCGGATGCTGAGGAGCATATAGTGCAAAGAGGTCACCGACTTTCTGCTCAGTCAGTGGCTACAGAGCTCCAGACTTCATGTGACATTCAGATTAGCCCAAGTAAAGAAACACAGAGAGCTGCATGGAATGTTTTTCCATGGCCGAGCAGCTGCATCCAAGCCACACAAGTGCAATGCAAAGCATCTGATGCAGTGGTGGAAAACACAGCACCACTTGACTCTAGAGCAGTGGAGACATGTTTTCTGGAGTGATGAATCACACTTTATCATCTGGAAATTTGATGAATGAGTCTGGATTTGAAGGTTGCCAGGACAACGGTACATTTTGGACTGCATTGTCCGGGTGTGAAATTTGGTGGAGGGATTGTGGTGTGGGGCTGTTTCTCAGGACTTGGGCTTGGCCCCTGAGTTCCAGTGAAAGGAACTCTGAAAGCTTCAGGACACCAAAACCTCCCACCCTTGTGGGAACAGTTTGGAACGAACCCCTCCCTCTTCCAACATGACTGTGCACCAGTGCACAAACCAAGAACCATAAAGACATGGATGACAGAGTCTGGCCTGCACAGAGTCCTGACCTGTACCCCATAGAACCCCTTTGGGATGAATTACAGTGGAGACTGAGAGCCAGGCCTTCTCCACCAATATCACTGTGTGACCTCACCAATACCCTTTTGGAAGAATGTTCAAAAATTCCTACAAACACTCCTCAACCTTGTAGACAGTCTTCCTAGAAGAGTTGAAGCTGTAAAAGCTGCAAAAGGTGGACCAACATCTTATTGAACTCTATGGGTTAGGAATGGTGAGTCAAGGCAAATTAGCCAATGCTTTTGGTAATATAGTATAGGTCAGTAATAAAACACTAATAAAATGTGTATTTTCTCTGGGCAGAATCAAAGCAGGTCCTTGTTTGATTACTTGTTGAACATTTCTTGGTTTGTCTAACTGTCTGGATTGGAACCTCCATCATCTTCTTCCTCTCCGTCCAGGTGGAGAAAATCATCATGACTCTGCGTCCGGCCATGAAGCTGCGCCTGCGCTTCATTACCCACAGCAGCTTGATCGAGACTTCATCATCAGCAGCAGCCATGGCCGCCTCCACATCCTCCTCTTCCTCCTCCTGTGGCAACCCACAGCCCACTCCGTCACTCTCCTCCTCCAACACCGCTGCCTCTCCCTCCACCCCCTCACAGCATTCACACACACCAATGTAGTTAACTGAAATAATAAATAGAAACTCCCTCAGAATCATCATTGTGGATATGAACAATTAAGTTTACATTGTGCATTATGAGTAATTATGTTGATAATGTAAACATTTTATGATGGTTGAATTTTTTAAAGCAAGAATTTGCTTTCAACTGTAAGAAACAAAATGTCCAAATAATTCTTACATGGCAAAGTGTAAAAAAATGTTACAATTCTGGATCAAGAACTCGCATTAGACCTTCTTTTCTTTTTGTGAATATTTTTATACTGTACATTTGTATTACTTTATTAAAAGACACTTCAAATAAAAAGGTTTTTTATGTCATGACTTTATATTGTTATGGAGAAAAAAGACTCCAAATTTTTTGACATTCTCTCCTAAAAAAACAAATATCCCTAATAAACTCGTTTTTTGTTTTTTTTGCCTGCATAAAGTGCAGCATGTTGTTGGGCTGCATGTGAATGTCAGACTATCTTATCCAGGTCTCTCACTGAAGACGGAAACCTTTTACTGCAGGTCATTGCTGCTGCGTCCACTCAAATACTGAGAACGTTGCATTAACCTTTTGGAAATAATGAACTATTATTTAAAATGTCACTGTTTGAGACCAGTAGAGGGAGTCTAGCATTTACAGCCGATGGTAAAGACGTTTAGCGTTTTTCTCAGAAAATTCTAAAACAGTAATCTCCACTTGTTTAGTTATTTCTTTAATCATAGCTGCTTTTGCTGTTATTTCTGTAGCAAAGGCTCTTTTTTTTTTCCAGTGACCTATAAGTAAAGTGACTGCTTCCGGTCCCTACCCCTTTCATCACCTCTGGGATTCTTGAGATGCTGATTGTTCCAGAATCAATATTCTCACCAATCAAAGCCGCGAGCAGCATTGGACGGGCTGCAGGCACAACCGGCCTTCTTTTGACCCGCCCTTACTGGCTGAACGGCTGCTACACGGCCCTCACTTTCCCCTTCTGACCCTACCAGCCTGGTCAGAGCTGTAGGGGGCGATTCAAAACAAAACAGTGGTTTTCAAAATGGTGGCTTTTCTGTAGCAATTTTTTTATTTATCTTTTTGTTTTTTTGTTGCCTGGGGGGTAACAAACAGGTTTATGTAATTTTAAGAATTACATTTATGGATTCATCTATTCATCTTTTTGACGGTTATATTCACTGTGATGTCATCATTTCATGGATGGGGGGGGGGGGGGGGGGGGTCTTTCACTAAGCCCAAAATTCCTTTTTACCGGTTACTAGGTGCGTGTAAATTTTTGCTCAAAGGTGTAGTAAGAGAGTGGAATTGTGAAAAAAAATACATTTGTTGCATTCCAGGAATACTGCAGGACAGAATTATTGATGACAGGAACACAGTGGATACAGATCCACTAATCATATTTTTAAATAGATTTATAGGAAATTATTCTTTGATCTTTTATGTTTTATGGAGAAGCAGCAGTGATTGTTGGATTATTCTTTTTCTTTGTGATGTTGACTCACATTCACTTCTACGCTTCCTGTTGATTAAAGTTGACTTTGGCTCTAAGGACATGTGTAACATGATATTATAAAAACGAGTGCATACCAGGTCAACCATGACTTAATCATATCACAGCTCGTCTCCTGCGCGCCGCATGTGTAACTCTATTCTGTGCGCTGTGTGCGCGCTTGTGGAGCATCACATGATCTCTCAGTGATGGCTGAGATGTAGGTCAGTGGACGGCCATGTGAAGGCCCGTGGCTCACCCATTAAACTCTGGCTCCAAATGTAATGTGGCAACATCCGGGTCTGTGGAAGCAAGTCATAGCTAAAAAAAGTGAAGCTGCATCTCTGGTACAGAGCTGCTTCAGTGTGTGGGAAGTCTGTTTTTAAATTTAGCATGGGAGTCAATCTGGCCTGTTATAGAGTGAAGATAGAATGATGGCATGGATGTGTCATGTTTTTACTCCCATTCCTGTTTGGCTAAGTTCACATATTGCTTTAGTGCAGCTGCAGACTCCCTCAGTATCTCTGCTTCAGGTACCTTTATTGTCCTTGTTTCAAGCCTAAAAGACAGTGAAGTCAAAACATGGCAATTTTGGCACATTTGTTGGTAACAGTGCTCTTGTTCACCCCATATCAGTCCGTTCAAGTCCCACTCTGATCATCTTTTAAGCTACTGTAAAAGCATCCCCAGTGGTCTTTTTATTATAATTATGCCCAAATAAAAAATCTGTTGTTTTTTATGGGATATAGTTTCAACCCCGCACCCTTTCCCTTCCCTGTTGATTGTGATGGGAATTGTGGTCCGCCTAGCATTTTTTTTACATCACAAATAGATTTTTCTGCTCCAGAAATACTCAGAAATACAATTGTAAGCTTACACTCACCCGCCGCTTCATTAGGAACAGCTTGCTAGTACCGGATTTCAGAACTTCCTTAATCCTCTGCGACAGACTGGCGACCTGTCCAGGGCATCCCCTGCCTTCGCCCACAAGTGGCCGGGATAGGCTCCTGCAGCCCCGTGACCCCGACAGGGAAAAGTGGAATAGAAAATGAATGAAATGAATGAATGAACTTCCTTAATCCTTGATTCAGCAAGGGACATGACAGCATCACACAGTTGCTGCAGATTTGTCGGCTGTACATCCATGATGCCAATCTCACGTTCCACCACATCCCAAAGGTTCTCTATTGGGTTGAGGTCTGGTGACTGTGGAGGTCATTGTCATGTTCAAGAAACCAGTCTAGTTTTATGACATGTAACATTATCCTGCTGGACGTACTCAACAGAAGATGGTACACTTCTTCTGATGACTACACTGTTGTCCTCTTTGGATGACCACAGATGAGTACACTGTGGCGAATAATGGATGGACATGGTCAGCAACAATACTCAAGTAGGCTGTTGGTACTAAAAAAATAAAAAATATCCCACACCATTAAAACAACACAACATGGCATTTCTGCCCACAGAACTGCAGCTTACTCTTTTTTTCTCTCTGTAAATCCTAAAGATGGTTGTGGGTGAAAATCTTAGTGGACCAGTGGTTTCTGACCAGCTATTGGATCTGGTACAAACAACCATGCCACGTTCAAAGTCACTTCAGTCACCTTTCTTCTCCCTTAAGATGCTTGGTTTGAACTGCAGCAGATTGTGTTGACTACGTGCCTAAATGCATTTAGTTGCTGCCATGTGATTGGCTGATTAGAAATTTGTGTTAACGAGCAGTTGGACAGGTGTCCATAATAAAGTGGCCGGTGAGTGTAATTTTCTTTAAATATGTCCTCTATCATCAAAAAAAAATATGCCACATGAACATTTTAAAAACACAAAAAAAATCCAAATTTTCTTTAAGTTAAAATCTTTTAGTTCTGTAGTGCTCTGTAGTGATTTGTTTTTGAAAACCCAAAATTTTCATTATTTTTAAAAGGATAATTAAGAGTTTAGGTCTACTTTTAGATGGTACAGTGGAGAAATGTTTAAAGATAAAAACATGTTCCCAAATTGGTGAAAATGTGATAATTTGCCTTTCAAATTATTCAAAACAGCCTTTTGTGAGGAAAAAGAGACAGAAGTAAGTGATGGAACCCAGAAAGGAGAAAACATTATGGTTTTAGTGGGTTTAGAGTCAGTTGGAAATCCTTAAGTTCAAGCCCAGAACTGCCCGAAAACATGAATATTTAGTGAAAAATATACAAAGAGCCAAATTCAAAACATTGATGGAAACCTTCCAGACAATATTTGATTTCTATTGTCTATTCTGGAAAGAATGTCTGTTGTATTTGCCAGAGATGTACACTGAAGCTAGTTTGTGTTCCTCATTTCTTTTTAGTTTTAACTTCAAGGCTTTAATCTGAGCAATATTTAATAAAGAACAAAAAAACTGGAAAGCCTAGAGCATTCTAAAACGTTTCCCTGCCTCGCAACAGCTGTTTACCACACGCATGTCTTGAAAGTCCATTCAACAACATCTCTTGAAATACACTTGATATAGAACTAATCAATAAAATGTTTGCTGTTTTAAAAAAACAAGAAAAAGGTCTAAAGCAGCAGCGTTTCACCTATTCATTTTCTACTCACACTTGTTTTGGGGTTACAGGGTTGCTGGAGCCTATACCAGCTGCTGTTGGGTAAAGGTGGTACACGCTAAACAGGTTGTTGGTTAGCAGGGTCACACAGACACATGTTCGACCTTTGGAGCCAATTTAGAGTCACCAATTAAAAGTAAAATGCACATTTTTGGACTCCACATAGAAAATTCCCAGCTGGGATCTGAACCAGGGCCTTCTAGCTGTGAGGTGAGGGTGAGATTCAGAGATGCTAACTTATGCAAATCAGTTTTTGCACTAAGAGATTCTATGTGGTGAGTGTTTTCCAATATTGACTCATTTTTACAAATTGTTCTGTTATTTAAGGAGCAAGTTGAACTTAGCGAGTATAAATAACCTCTATTGCGGATTCAAAAAGCTCCAATTTTGGCTACAACAATGATCACAACAGCAGCTCTAAGTTTGTATGACGTACACGGTAAGACAATAGTATTTATAGTAAGACAATAGTATTCACAGGAAGACAAAAGTATTTAAGTCTGAAAATGTGCAGTATTATGTTTCTGTATAAAGATGCTTATATCAGCTTATGAAGGAAATTCATTCTAATTAAAGCTTCTTTGAGTTTCTGAACTAAATTTTAAAAACATTTACTGAGGATCAGGAAATGAAACGGTAAAGATAAAGAGAACTTTTCTGCTGCTTTTTTAGCAGCTTTTTTTTAAGCAGCTTTACTTTGAAGCCCCTCTTTTCATCCCTCATTAAAGAATTCCTCGTTCAAAGGTATCGCCTCATTTGAAACCTTCCACGTCCATCAGGCAGACTCAACAGTCTCCCACAGCAGCACATGGCTTTGTTATTTTCACAGAACATCTGCAAATATTCCAGTCTTTACGTTCAATTTGTGCTTAATGAGAAATTTGGCTAAACACACAAACACACAGGACTACAGAGTTCATTTTTCTCAGCTAGGGTTGCCACGGTAACCGGATGCATTTGGACGGGAATGATATTGTCGGCTGTTTGCTTGCCGACTTCAAATATATTGTTGTTGCTTTTTGCAAACCATTTTCACCTCTTTTAATGATCCTATTGGCCATGCAAGTATTAAAGTCTGCAGTGGAGAAGAAGAGCAGCAGTTCTGCGATAATGAGGTTGATGGAAACGGTACGCAGAAAAGGTATGACGGATAAAAGGAAGAGACAGCAAAAGGTGTTTTTTGTGTTTAATTTGTCTTTCTTGGCATGCTGTTGGAATTCCGAGCCATTCAATCCCAGAGATAAGCAAACCTCTAATATGTACCTCAACAAACAGCCTTTGTTCTGGAATGCTAAAAAGTAAGTTAAAGCTGCAGGCAGGTGGTATGGCCTGCATGCACTACCTGCTCCCAGCCTCGTCACCCCTTTTTGACTACACGCCCCTCACTCTCCCCTTCTGCCTCTCCCACCCTGGTAAGAGCTGCATGCGACAAATTAATTTAGAAAATACACATTTTGTTAAAATGGCGGCCTTCCTGTTGGTCATATCTCCATAGCAACCACTTCATATTTTGGTCAACTGGGGGTGACAAACAGGTCCGTGTGATTTCTAGAAGAATCTGCAAGGGTAAATTTTGAGATCTCCTAGCCAACAGTTTTTTTTTTAAACTACATCCACATTCCTTATATGTTCATATTGTGTGTTATATCACCTGGGTCAAGGATTTATGTTTTATATTTTCACAATATTCCAGTAAAAAACTGCGCGAGTAACAGGGAAACAATACTTTTGAAAGCTTGCCGTGCTGACAGTTCAAAATCTATGAACTTTAAAACTAACATTTTTTCACTAGTAGCTTGCCAGTCATGTTGTACTAGTTAGGAGACGATAGATCAAAATCCCAAGGAGTTTTTGGCTCCATTCATTTTTATTTTTGACGGTTTTGATGTCTTCATTTTCTTTCTTTTGTGGTGGGGGTGTTCGTTGTGCCAAAAATTCCCTTTCACCAGTAGGTGCATGAGAAATCTTGGTGAGTTTTGAATTTTTTTGAATATGTGGTCGCAGTAAGAAAGAAGAACTGCAAAAACAATCTGGTCCTTGCAGTCCAGGACTGCTGAGGGGCATAAAAACAACTATCCAGCGATTGGAAAAAATCCCCTCAGTGCAAACATCTTCTAGAACACATAGATGCATTTAATAGTAATAGTTTCCACATTTTTGACTGTGTAATAATATTACAAACCCCAGTTTTGGACTTTGAGCGCTGCACTGAATCAAATCAAATAAAGTACTAATAAGGATCATCGCTATAGCAACCTTGTTGATGTGGCCACACACAGCTGATGGTCATTTAATGCTTTTTTTGGTCTCTTCGTTGCTAGAAATCAAATCCTACTTTCATCAAGTTGGACTGTTGCCAGTTTGGGCCTGACTTTGCCGTTGGCGATTTCCATCTGGGAGAGGTTTTGCTTTTCCCCAGCCTATCATTAGAAGTCGAGGTCAACGCAGACGAAGCGCCACGGAGCCAGGTTTGAAGAGCAAAGAGTTGATCCATCAACAGCAGTTTAGTATGTGAACACATCAGGGATGATGAGTCAGCACTGAGTCTAGAGAGCGGCATCTATGATCCAGTCTCAGCAACAGCCTCACTGCTGCAACGGAAATCATGGCTAATTAAGAAATTATAATTTAATAGTTAT